>NC_082716.1:94834618-95138703 GCF_030144855.1 Hypanus sabinus | reverse complement strand
TACACCCTCTCAGAAATCCCATTATGATAGTAACTTCCCTGTTTGCTGGAGAAATTGTGGAAATCAAAATGCACATCATTATCATATTTTTTGGGACTGCCCTATTATCAAAAACTACTGGTGGGGGATACACAATGCCCTACAAGACTTCTTTAAATGTGAAATACCCTTACAGAGTAAGACCATATGTTTTGGACATATACCTCAAGAATGGTTGAAAAGAGATAAATATTTAATGAATATACTGTTGGTGGCTGGTAAAAAGACTCTTACCAGGAAGTGGTTATCACAGGAGAGCCCAACTTTCAATACATGGATGGAAATTACAATGGACATTTACAAAATGGAGAAGAAACAGCATCTCTTAACTATAAGCTGGAACAATTTGATTCATACTGGGAAAAATGGTTTAACTACATCATGCCTCATAGGCCTGATTTTATTCTCACAAATCAATGAATATGTTGCAAAAAAAAAGATCACCCCCTACTTGTACATAGTTCTTTCCTTTTGCTTGTTTTTTCTTTCCACTCTTTTCTATAAGTGTATACCTCAGATAAATACTTTGTGAAGATCTGTGATACATATGATTGTATGATACATATGTACAATGTCTGAAATACATCTTATGGAAATGTTTGCTTGATGATGAACTTCAATAAAAAAAATCACAAAAAAAGTATAATAAGCTTAGACCCCCTTGGACATTCACCAATTTTTATTAATGGACCATAGAAAACATTCTATCTGGACACATCACAGTTTAGTATGGCAACTACTCTGCCCGTGACCATAAGAAACTGCAGAAAGCTGTGGACGCTGATCAGTACATTACAGCAACCAGTCTCCCTTTCATGGACACTGTCTACATTCCTGCTGAGTTGGTAAAGCAGCCAGCATAATCAAGGACACCACACACCCTGGACATGTTTCCTTCTACCCTCTCCCATCAGCAGAAAATACAAAAGCCTAAAAGCATGTACCACCAGGCTAAATGGACAATTATCCCACTATTGTGAGTTATAGTTTTACGTGGAACTCTCCCAGACAGCCATGAATCCTGAGACAACGGAGATTTCCCTTGAGTTTCCAATTGCTGTACTCAATCCCTATGGAGGCTGAAAGCTCAGTGGAGCCGGAACAAATATTTTCAGGAAATGTAGTGTTCTCGTGCCGTGTGTTGAAATTCTGAACTAAACACCAAGTTAAACCGGAGCCAATTAAAGACACAGTCGCAGTAAGATTAACCGTTTACTGTTCACTCTTCCTCATTAACGTATGGTGGAAAGGTGTTGCTTCTATGATATTTCAGTGGGCAGAAATGGAGCTTGTTGATCCTACACATGCAAGCCCCCACCTTCCCATTTCTCCAAACTGGAACTTACCCACAAGACGCGGCAAAAACGGGTGTGACGTCATCACATGCCATGATACATCACAGATAATGAATTTACATTCAACCTTTAACTTTAACTAGAAAAAAGTTACAAATGAATTATTTAAAGCAAAAATGTAATAAAGCTAAATAAATGCCTTAAGGGCACCACAGTTACAATGTTACTGCATTGTTATGGACTAGACTTCGTTTTGTTTATTCATGTGCTGATGGGATTACCTTTATTTAAAAAAGCAAAAAAAAATCATTGTGGTAGGATGCCTCAATTAATTTGTTTGTGATCTGCTTTCAAACTCTGGATCTAAGACAATGTGAATGAAAAGCACTACTCCCAGTTCAGTGCCCCAGATTCACTGTAACACAAGGGGTAATTGATTATGCTGCAAGGTTATTTTTAAAGTTTTAATCCATGTGTAAACAACTACATGAGCAAAGCTGCTTCAATGGTCCAGTGTAGATTAATTTTAATCAGTTCAGTTGTTCAGTGCAGCAGAAGTAAACCATCCTGCCTCAGCTGGCACATATTTATTGCTGTTCTTTGCCTGTCACTCTAATACAATCACATCTTGCCCAGAATTGTTTGCTTTGTCAATTTGTTGAAGGCCACATATAGTGACATTGCTATAGCCAGCCAAAGAAGAAGTGATTGGGTAATTCGCCTGCCCATCAAGCTTTGTGATAATGTTAGAGATGACAGAGGAAGCATAAATGGCTCTTAATGCGACAACCTCCAGTTGAAATTTTATTGTCTACTGCCTTTCAGAGGATGATGAAGGATAAATCAATACTCAAACATAATTACTTTTTAACTGCAAGCCAACACTGATGATCATATATGGAGGAGTACGCTGAACCACTGTGACAGCCTAGTCCGCCATTCAATAAAATTATGATTGATTATCGTAGCTCTACTTTCCTTGTTATTCCACACACCATATTAATATCCTTCTGTTACATTGAGAATCAAACTACTACAAAAATTGCTATAAAATATTTTCTTTATATGTCATCACCATTTACATTACTTAAAATCTGAAAATTTAGGTGGGGAAGAAATTCATGTGAGGGAATTTTATAAGGTCAAGACAAGCGTGGTTGAAGTATAGGGAAGGGACTAGGACTAGGACTGTAATAAGGAAGAATAGGCTTAAAGGTTCACTTATTATCAAAGATATATCTCTGAAATTCTTCTTCTCCAGATAGCCATGAAACCAAGAAAGAAAAGAATGGTAACATTATCATCAATCCCCAAATCCCTCCGCTCAGCACAAAAGTAGAACAGGCACATCAACCCTTAATTACTCCTCCCCCGCACACAAAAAATTAGAAAGATCAGGCAAAAAAACACGGAATTTTAAAAAAACTATATGACAGAAAAATGTCAATAGTCCAAGTCCATATCCAAAACATGGAAGACCTGGGTAACATTCTCCAGAAACAGCAGCAAGTGTTGCCCTCTCCAGCAACAGAGCGATCCCACCAGCTATCAAAGGGCACTTTCCCATTTCCGGTAGCAATGCGATTTTAACAGCAAGCAAAAGGCAGACTCCACTCCCTGGCATCAGAGCGATCCCACCAGCAATCAAAAGGCAAGCAGCCGGCACTTATCTTCTGCATTTGCCTCTATATTTCAATCTCTCTCGTCACTCTAATCAGCAAACAATGAAAACTTTAATCGGTGAACTGTTGAACATTGGTTTGCACCCCATCCTGCAACCTTCTCGCCACAAGCTTTTCAGACACTCCTTCTGCCTCCCGAAATCTTCTCGGAGACTGCAGAGCCTGAAACACCCAAATGATCTCCAAACTGCAAATAAAGGGCTCCAACAGTTGCAGAATCACATTCAAGATTAAAAACAAACATAAACAAGTGAAATATATGATGTTGTGATCTATCCAGAAGATATTGACCGAAGAAGCGTTGTATGTAGGCGCCATCTTGACCAGGAAATTGATCAGGGAAAAATTATACAGTACTAAAAGTAAAGAGTGCATGACGGATTTGTATAAGACACAAAAACTAAAGCAATGACTGGAGAAAAAGTGTTTGCTCTAATACCTCATAGGCAGATGTGATAACACAGCTGAAAACTGAAAATTTCAAGTCAGGTTTCAAAATGGCAAACAAAATAAGTTTAGGTAAAGATTAAAAAATGAAGAACAGAAAACACCAGTGGAAGTTGGATAAGGCATCAGGACTGGATGAGATATAGACTGGTCATATTCTGCATGGAGGTCGGTTACCAGGGTTCTGGGACCCCTACTCTTCGTGATTTTTTGTATATCACGAAGTTCAACCCAGATAAATGTGAGGTGGTTCATTTTGGTAGGTCAAATATGATGGCAGAACATGGAGTTAATGATAAAACTCTTGGCAGTGTGGAGGATCAGAGGGATGTTGGGGTCAGAGTCCATAGGACTCTGAGCTGCTGCACAGGTTGACTCTGTGGTTAAGAAAGCATACGGTACACTGGCGTTCATCAATCGTGGGACTGAGTTTAGGAGCTGAGAGGTAATGTTGCAGCTATGTAGGACCCTGGACCCCACTTGGAGTACTGTGCTCAGTTCTGGTCACCTCACTATGGGAAGGATGTAGAAACCATAGAAAGGGTGCCGACAAAATTTACAAGGATGATGCCTGGATTGGGGAGCATAGGTTGTGAGAATAGGTTGTGTGAACCTCGCCTTTTTTCCTTGGAGCAACGAAGTATGAGAGGTGACCTGACAGAGGTGTATAAAATGATGAGAGGCATTGATTGTGTGGATAGTCAGAGGCTTTTCCCAGGGCTGAAATGGCTAGCATGAGAGGGCACAGTTTTAAGGTGCTTGGAAGTAGGTACGGAGGAGATGTCAGGGGAAAATTTTTTTTACGCAGAGAGTGGTGAGTGTGTGGAATGGGCTGACAGTGACAATGGTGGAGGCAGATACGAAAAGGTCTTTTAAAAAACTCCCAAACAGGTACATGGAGCTCAGAAAAATAGAGGGCTATGGGCAGCCCTAGGTAATTCCTAAGGTAAGGACATGTTTAGCACAGCTTTGTGAGCTGATGGGTCTGTACTGTGCTGTAGGTTTTCTATGTTTCTATGTTTTGTGTGTGCTACTTGGATTTCCAGCATTTGTAAATTTTCTGTTGTATACAATAACAAAGATGACCCGAATCCCTGAAAAACTGTTTTTTTCGATCTTCTTCGATTCTAGATTCTCCTGTATTATTCTTCCAGAACCACTTCTGACACCATGTTATGTTACTTCTGTTTAAACGTACCGTGGGTTAACAGTAAAGAAACATATACTGGAAGAATTAGAGAACTTTTATTTACAGTAACAAACACGTCTTAACCTAGTCACGTGCTGAAACACTCTGGCAATCCCACACATGCTCAGTGCTTTGTCCAATCAAGTACTGGAACATCATTGCACGTGATATCAACACACTATACTTCTTCACTGTCACTGGAACTGTGCTGGCCTTGTTTCATTCTTATTCAATCTTTCCCAGAGAATCACCCACCAATGCTTCACTTCCTGTGTCAGAGGACACCTCTGGAGTCCTCAATAATCTATCTTTAGCTATTGATTGGTCTACAACCATGTGATGCGCTTCAGTGATGTCTTCTGACACAGTGTCAATTATCCCATCCAACTCTTAATTCACCACCATCTGCCTTGATTGTTCCACTGTTTGTAACCAACTTCCAGTTCTGAATTAGCACAAGTTTACTCCCATTCAATATTGGGAAGAATTAAACCACTGATTTTAGGCCTCCCCATAAACCTCACTTGCCTGTGACCAAATCACTGCCCCTCTCAGCCAACTGTCTGACACTGAACCAGATTATCTCCATCCTTGGGAGTGTACCGTAAGTGAACTAAACACTCCACAAAATCTAACTGGACAAGTTACACTTGCTGCTGAAACACCGTCAAACTTCATTCTTGCCTTTCAACTCCTCTACAGGTGTCCATTGGAATAATTCCCTAAAGATAACATCGTAAGATATAGGACCAGAATTAGGCCATTTGGCCCATCAAGTCTGCTCCGTCACTTCATCATGGTTGATCCATTTCCCTCTCAACCTCATTTTCCTGGCTGCTCTCCATAACCTTTGTTGCACTGACTAATCAAGAACCTATCAACCTCTGCCTTAAATATACCTAAGCCACCTGTGGCAATGAATTCAGTTGGAACAAAATGAATGGGAATAATTAAAACATAATAAGTTGATACAAATAAGCTACCACATCTATGACCAAAAATGGGTTAAGTTTTCACCATAATAGCCCAACTCTGATCTCTCTGCCTTTGGCAAGCTGTATTGCTGCAGTGATGTCCGGTTTAAGCTAGAGATGAAGCACCTCATTTTCTGACTAGGCATATTACAACTTCCAGAAATTAATACTATCAGTTTCAGGTAAAACTTCTTTGTCACCTTTGCTTCATTTTGCTATGCTCATTTGTCTGTAGATCGTTTTGTTCTGCCTGCTGATTTTGCAAGGCACTGTGACCTGAAAACAATCCTGCTCTCTCTGTCCCCTTCCAAGAATAAAAGAACATGAGAAAATAGGAGCACGAGTTGGGCAGCTCTCCAGGAATGCATTACTGTTCAAAGTAATTATGCCTGATTTGTCTCAGGCCTCATCTCTTCAATTTATATATGTAACTTTCTAATTCTGATGAAGGATTTTTGACCCAACACATTGATTCTGTTTCTATATTCACTAATGTCACCTGACATGCTGAGCATCTGCAGATTTTCTCTTATCTGTAAAGCCAAACACTTCCATTATTCTTAAGATTTTTCTTGCAAATACCAGTATTTGCAGTTTATTTTGATCTAGCTATTACAATTACTATTGTGTAATCATAATCCAAACTTTAATATACTAGGTAGGTAGGTAGGTAGGCCTCCATTAGTCTTGATAGACCATGGATTTGCACCTTGGAAAGTTTCCAGGGCGCAAGTCTGGGCAATGTTTTTTTTGTGGAAGTCCAGCAGTTGCCCAAGCTGAAAGTCTCCCCTCTCCACGCCACCAATGTTGTCCAAGGAAAGGGCATTAGGACCCATACAGCTTGCACCGGTGTCGTTGCAGAGCAATGTGCGGTTAAGTGCCTTGCTCAAGGACACACACACACACACACACACACACACACACAGCTTCAGCCAAGGCTCGAACTAGCGACCTTCAGATAACTAGACGAACACCTTACAAGACATATATTACGAAGATTTCCTCCTGTTTGCATATTACAAAGTTAAGACTGGTTTCCAAACCTTGGAACCTACCACAAAAATTCTCTATAATACTATACTATCAACTATGCTGTCAATTACTGAGATTTCCAATATGACTTTGTTATATCTGGACAAATATTTCAATGGACACCTGGCTAGTTCCTCTTATTTTTGCTTACTGTGACTTATGGGTTCTCCAAAATTCTGTTATCAATGTACTAATACTCTCCAAGGTCTATTCATCAATCACCTCTGATCTTGACAACTTACAATGGTTACCAATTCAATAACACTTTCCAATTAAAATTCCTCCAATAACCACAACCATTTTCCTTTATATGAGATATGACTCTATACATAGTAATGATTTTTTTCTTCTCTTCTTTGCCAATGATTTCAATTTTACCAGAGCCTCTCGATGCCACAAATAGTCAAATGCTATTTTGATGGCAAAGACTATAAGATCATAAAACATCGGAGCAGAATGAGGTCATTTGGTCCATTAAGTCTGCTCTGCCACTCAATCATGACTGATTTATTTTCCTTCTCAATCCCATTCTCCTGTCTTATTACCACAACGTTTGATGTCCTCACTAATCAAGAAGCTATCAACCTCCAATTTAAATGTACCCAATAACTTAGTCTGCACAGCAATCTGTAGCAATGAATTCGACAAATTCAGTACCCTCTAACTAAAGAAATTCCTTCTCATCTCTGTTCTAAAAGGACATCCTTGTGTTTTGAGGCTGTGCCCTTTGGTCCTATATTTTCCCCATTACTGGAAACATTCTCTCCATGCCCACTCTACCTGTGCCATTCATATTCGATTGGTTTTAACCATATAACAATTACAGCACTGAAACAGGCCATCTCGGCCCTTCTAGTCCGTGCCGAACGCTTACTCTCACTTAGTCCCACCTACCTGCACTCAGCCCATAATCCTCCATTCCTTTCCTGTCCATACACCTATCCAATTTTACTTTAAATGATAATATTGAACCTGCCTCTACCACTTCTACTGGAAGCTCGTTCCACACAGCTACCACTCTCTGAGTAAAGAAGTTCCCTTTCATGTTACCCTTAAACTTTTGCCCCTTAACTCTCAACTCATGTCCTCTTGTTTGAATCTCCCCTCTCAATGGAAAAAGCCTATCCACGTCAACTCTATCTACCCCCTCATAATTTTAAATACCTCTATCAAGTCCCCCCTCAACCTTCTATGCTCCAAAGAATAAAGACCTAACTTGTCCAACCTTTCTCTGTAACTTAGGGGCTGAAACCCAGGTAACATTCTAGTAAATCTTCTCTGTACTCTCTCTATTTTGTTGACATCTTTCCTATAATTCGGTGACGAGAACTGTACACAATACTCCAAATTTGGCCTCATCAATGCCTTGTACAATTTTAGCATGACATCCCAACTCCTATACTCAATGCTCCGATTTATAAAGGCCAGCATACCAAAAGCTTTCTTCACTATCCTATCCACATGAGATTCCACCTTCAGGGAACTATGCACCATTATTCCTAGATCACTCTGCTCTGCTGCATTCCTCAATGCCCTACCATTTACCATGTATATGTTGTTTTAGTGAGATCCCCCCCCCCCCCCCCATTCTTCCAACTCCTGTGTGTACAGGTCCGCAGTCATCAACGGTCCTCATAGATTAACCCAATCATTGCCAGGAATAATTCTCATAGTAATAATATTAATGAGGCAATAATATTCATCTTGATTAGTCCTAATGAAGGATCTCAGCATCACATGTTTATTTCCCTCCACAGATGCTGTCTGACTTGCTCGTGCTATTGGTGGAGGTCCTGAATATAAACAAAGTGTCCCCTACTTCGACTTTTTCATTTCATGAGTGGTTTGATCAAGTGGCATGGTGACATGCAACCGAGTTTGACATGCATTTTTGTGCTTGGAATGCTGTTTCTCAGTATAGTTCTGTTGGGCTCAGTACTAGGCCTCTTACAACAAACATTATTAGCTCAGACTTAAATGATATTTGCATGTTTTTAAAAAAACGGCTGTACAGTTGATAGTAAAAATGAAACTGAACTGCAGTAGGATATTGATGGATTGATAAAGTAGGCAGAAAAATAGTGAATGGAGTTCTATCCAACAAGGGATGAGAGGTAATCCAGAGGATGTGCAATAAGGCAAGGGAATACATTACAAGCAGGAAAGTACACTCAATTATGTAGGATCAGTAGCACTTTGGAATTTATGACTAAAGGTAGAAAGACAGATCAATGCCATGGTTAATATGTTTGTGATTTTTCCTTTATTAGCTAAAAAAACGGGGGCACACAGGCAGAGCAATGTGATGATGGCGCCAAATGGTGACTCCTTTGCTTGCATCTTCAGAAACAGCTCTATTTCCATTTTTAATATCTCTATTTATCTCTTTCAGGGTTCTTTTGAAGACATTAACCTGGAGTTACACACTGACTACGGTTCTTTGTGGGAATGGGACCACTCTAAGGGTTTCATAACCGGTCATTGCTCGGCACACCAGAGGCGCGACCTAAGAGTTCAGCTCAGCTTTGGAGGCCTAGGATCTCAGAGCTCTGGAGATGGGCGGATCGAAGGTCGTGTCATGGCTGGAGACCCATGTGTCATCAGGCAAGTCATAATATCTATGGCTGTGTGTCCAGAGACTCAAGATCTTTGGGCACAGAGCTTGAAAAAAGCAACGTAACAGACTTTTAACATAGTAAACCAGTGAGTTGTTAGTTATGTCTCCCCACTCGCTGTGAAATGGACACCTCTTTCTCCCTTATTAGGGAGAGAAGAGAGAGAAAACCTCTGCTATGTCAAATACCAGGTGAACAATATAATCTTTGGGGTAACTGGAAGTCTGTGTCTTCATTGTTGCTTTGCTCACGCTTGAGTGCTTGGTGGCAGGTGCTGATGCTTTTTTTTGCTGGTGGGGAGTAGGGGGGTTGTTGCTTGCTGCCGCCTACGCGCCGGAGGGAGGGGAACAGGGGGACTTTTGGGTTCTAACATTTAACTGCCATTCATTCTTTGGGGCACTCCTCTGTTTTCATGGATGGTTGCGAAGAAAAAGAATTTCAGGATGTATATTGTACACATTTCTCTGACATTAAATATAACTTTGAAAACTTTAAAACACAAAATATAACGTTCTGCTACAAAACTAGCTGGCCACAGCTTAAGTTCTATATGGAAGTTCTGGTTATCCCATCACATGAATGATGTGTTACTATGGAAAGATTTATGATTGGAAATTTTAAACCACGGAAAAATATTAGGCTACATTTTGTTTTGTCTGGAACAGAAACTAATTGAGATTTAATAGAGTAGTATAATATCTAAAAGGGGGCCACATAGGGTAAATAGGAAAGACATTTAATGTGTCAAAAAAGGGGTAGAGTTTTAACACAATTAATGAGATCAGAGATGAAGAAAAATATTTTTATCCAGTAAGTGGAAGGGGTTTGGAATTCACTGAAAGGTGAAAGAAGCATAAATGCTCTTTATATTTAAAATCTACTTGGTTCTGCAATTGAAGAACCACAATCTTTGGAACTACAGACCTTGTGCTACAAGGTGTTATTAACCTGGGTAGCGATTTTCGGACTGGCTCAGGCAGAACTGATAGAACCTTCATCTCGGTCAAGAACTTCATATCATTCTATAGTTTATAAATTTCTACAATAAACTGAAAAAAATTCTAGATATTGGTGTCAAATACAGTTGTCCCAGGCAATTTCAATTTTGAAAGTTGCAAAATAACACTGTGGATCTGGCTGCAAATTTCAATCACAGTACCAAAGAACACACATATCTAATCTACTCATATTGTCTCCAAGCATATCAGCATGATTAACGTTTATTGTGAACTGAATTTCTTCTTAGATCTAATCCTTGAAGCTGACCGGAGTCAGAGAGTTTGGAACTATCACATGATTAACAAGGAAACCACAGGAAATCCAGCTTTGTAAGATTAGATGCAAAGATACATATTAACAAATCAGGTGTCTAGATTTAAAGCCTTATAAAAAAATTGAGAAATGAGTAACAAAATATAATTCACAAAAGGACCTACTGGGAACAATCCATTATTCTCTAATTATATTTGTCAGATTATATTCCAATGCCAGATATACAGAATGACCAAAACAATAATCATTACACAACCTGGACATTATTTTTTTAAAAAATCAGTTGAAAATTAAGTTATGCAGTAGAATCCATCAATGGATCATCTCCAGAAGCAGTTATTTTATCATAGTAAATAACATGCAGTGAATAAGCTGTGAGATGTACAAATCTATTTAAAGAAAATTCAAATACTTTACATTCAATTACATGAATCCAATGTTCACAGTTTTATTTTTTAAATTACGGTATTGTTTTAATGATACAGGAATGTTCCAACAAATCAGTAATTTAAAAATGTCACTACTAACCTTTGGAACTGAGAGTTTAATATTTGATTATTAAATCCATGGTAAAATAAACGACCTTTGCTATGATGAAGCTGACAACTAAGAATGCATTTCAGCATCTCTGATTGCACCAGTTCCTTTATCACACTAAGGTGTCGTGGGAAGTATGCTTTCATTTCGAGTTAAAATTAATACATACCTGGGTACACATCATTCAGGGCTAAAAAATTGACTGCATGCTGTGATCACATGACAGCTGAGCATGGCTTAATTAGTTATTAATTTTTAACATTTGCAGCAGGTGCACAATTTACTACGAAAAAGTTAAACTAATTCATTAGGACAACATATCAGTGTGTCAGTGTTTCGGCAACTACCGTAAATCCTCTTGCACAGTATGCATTACGCTTTCCTGTAAAATTCCACAACATACTATTAATTTTTTAAAATCCTAAGTATTATTTCAAATATGTTATTTTCCCTGTGGGGAAAGGTCATTTAAACAAAGCTTAAGGCACTGTGTTAAGGTATACAATCATGATATGTGCATCCCATCATTTATATTTTCACTGTTTCATCTGCCCTTTCGCATTTTATACATGCAAATGGTTCCTCTATCATATTTTGTGCAGTGATCTCATAATGACTATTTGGCTAAACACAGAACTTAAATGATTTAAAAGAACCCAAGAGTTTTCAGATTTGACCCTTTGTTCTGCTTAGTTGACCTGAGCTGAAGCAATGATGAGAATGCTAATTTAGGGTTAGTGCCCCTGGGGAAATCAATTAGCATTCCAGCTTCTGAACATCATATGTAAAGTCATGACAGGATCAGGTGTGATCCAACCTTCCTCTGCTCACCCTCTGACAGCTCAATATTCTGCTAGGTCCTGCTTTTTAGCTTCATACACAACTGGATCACAAAGACAAACAATCTACATTCCTGGATTGATATTTTCACCAGAGTCAATAATTTTTCAAAAGCAAAAAGTTTATACAAAAGCAAAAAAAAAGGGCAATATCACAACTAATTCTACAGGAATAATGGCCAGTTTGCAATGTTGAGCTTTTGCAATAATTTTAATCAAGACTGTATCCACTGGATCCACTTAATGTGATTAGTAAAATACTATGGAAATGACACACCAGAATGCTTCAAATCCTGTGAAATCAATCAATGACTGTGAAATAGCAGCAATCATCCTGATAATATGGATCCCACTAACCTAACAGAGGAAAGCATTATCATAAAACTGTCCTTTACATATGGAGTACAGCATTATTAGCAATTAATCAGACTACCATACAGCTATTCTATGAGTATGAATCCAAATTTAAGACTATTAAAATATGAACCATTAAGGAACCATAACATGGACAACTGATGCACTATTTGTAGTTTTGAACGAGTGTAAGATAAAAGGGATTCCTCTCCTATTCCACCACTGCGTCACAAAATTTAAAAAAAATACTATGTATCCTGAGTGAAATATAATTGACATTCCCCTTCAAGAAAAAGATTGAATATAAATTTTGATAGACTCTCAACTTTAACAATGCAAAACACTGCCTATTAAACAAAAACATTAAAGAAGAAATTGTATATTCAAAAGAATATTGAGTTTACAACCACACAAACTCATTGTAAAATGAGCACTGGTTACATAGCTTTAAAAAGGACCGCCATATACTGAGGCCATCATCGGAGTGAACTGAGTCAGAGTGAGATGGCTTTGGCTCAACAGGCTTTGGCATGAAAGGCAGGTGCGAGGGTAGGTTTCGGTAAGTTTTGCTTTGTTTGTTTAGAGTAGAGAGAATGCCAGGCAGGATGTTGGAATGCTCCTCTTCCAGGATGTGGGAAGTCAGGGAGACCTCCAGTGTTCCTGACAACACCACCTCCAAGAAGTGCATCCAGCTGCAGCTCCTAACAAACCATGTTAGGGAACTGAAGCAGGAGCTGGATGACCTCCGGATCATTTAGGAGAATGAGAAGTTTATAGATAGAAGTTTCAGGGAGGCAGTTACGCCAAAGGAGCAGCGCACAGGTAATGGATTACTGTCAGGCGAGGGAAGGGGAAAGGGCAGGCAGAGCAGGGCTACCCTGAGGCCATTCCCCTCAACAAGTATACTGATTTGGATACTGTTGGGGGGGGGGGGGATGACTTAACTGGGACAAGCTGCGGCAGCCAGATCTCTGGCACTGCGTCTGGTTCTGCATTGCAGAAGGGAGGGTGAAAGAAGAGGAGAGCGATAGTGATAGGGGACTCGATAGTTAGAGGTACAGACAGGAGGTTCTATGGGTGTGACAGAGACTCCGGGATGGTTTGTTGCCTTCCAGGTGCCAGGGTCAGGGATGTCTCTGCTCGTGTGTACAGCATTCTGAAGTGGGAGGGTAGGCAGCCAGATTTCATGGTACACATCGGTACCAATGACTTCGGAAGAAAGAGTGAGGAGGTCCTGAAGAGTGAGTATAGAGAGCTTGGTAGGAAGTTAAAAAGCAGGACCTCAAGGGTAGTAATCTCAGGATTGCTACCTGTGCCACGTGCCAGTGAAGGGAAGAATAGGATGCTCTAGAGGATGAACACGTGGCTGAGGAACTGGTGTAGGGGTGTAGGGGGCAGGATTTCAGATTTCATCATCGTTGGGACCTCTTCTGGGGCAGGTGGGAACTGTACAAGAGAGACGGGTTACACCTGAACTACAGGGGGACCAATATCCTTGCAGGGAGGTTTGTTAGTGTTATGGGGGGTGGGGTTTGAACTAGATTTGCAGGAGGTTTAGGAACCAGAGTGCCAGAGTTGATAGTGGAGCCGGGGTGATAATAAGTGATGTTAAAGGTTCATGCAAAGTCACAAATAGAAGGGAAGTGTGGTGGTAATAATCTTCTGAGGTGTGTATTTCAATGCGAGAAGTATTGTGGGGATGGCTGATGAGCTGTGGGCATGGATTGACAAGTGGAATTATACATTGTAGCCATTAGTGAAACTTGGCTACAGGAGGGGCAGGACTGGCAGCTTAATGTTCCAGGGTTCCGATGGTTCAGACGTGATAGAGGCAGAGGGATGAAAGGTGGGGGGGTGGGTGACATTGCTAGTCAGAGAAAATGTTACAGCAGTGCTCAGGCAGGACAGATTAGAGGGCTTGTCTACCGAGGCCATATGGGTGGAGCTGAAAAACAGGAAAGGTATGACCACATTAATGGGGTTGTATTATAGACCACCCAAAAGTCAGTGAGAATTGGAGAGATCTGCAGAGAGATAGCAGCCAACTGCAGGAAACATAAAGTTTGATAGGAGGGGATTTTAATTTTCAACATATTGATTGGGACTCCCATGCTGTTAAAAGTCTAGACAGATTAGAGTTTGTAAAATGTGTCCAGGAAAGTTTTCTAAATCAATATATAGAGGTACCAACTAAAGAGGATGCAATGTTAGATCTCCTATTAGAAGACAAGTTAGGACAGGTGATGGAAGTGTGTGTAGGGGAACACTTTGGTTCCAGTGATCACAACACCATTAGTTTCAACTTGATCATGGATAAAGATAGATCTGGTCCTTGGGTTGAGGTTCTAAACTGGAAAAAAGCCAAATTTGAAGAACTGAGAAGGGATCTAAAAAGCATGGATTGGGACAGGTTGTTCTCTGGCAAGGATGTCATTGTTAAGTGGGAGGCCTTCAAAGGAGAAATTTTGAGAGTGCAGAGTTTGTATGTTCCTGTCAGGATTAAAGGCAAAATGAGTAAGAATAAGGAACCTTGGTTCTCTAGGGATATTGGAACTCTGATAAAGAAGAGAGAGATGTGTGACAGGAAACGTAGCAAATAAGGTACTTGAGGAGTATTAAAAAAATGCAAAAAAAATACTTAAGAAAGAAATCAGGAGGGCTAAAAGAAGACATGAGGTAGCTTTGGCAGTTAAGGTGAAGGATAATTAAAAGAGCTTCTACAGGTATATTAAGAGCAAAAGGATAGTAAGGGATAAAATTGTTCCTCTTGAAGATTGGAGTGGTCAGCTATGTATGGAACCAAAAGTAATAGGGGAGATCTTAAATGAGTTTTTTGCGTCTGTATTTACTAAGGAAACTGGCATGGAGTCAATGGAAATAAGGCAATCAAGTAGTGAGGTCATGGGACCTATACAGATTGAAGAGGAAGAGGTGCTTGCTATCTTGAGGCAAATCAGAGTAGATAAATCTCCAGGACCTGACAGGGTATTTTCCCTTGGACCTTGAAGAAGACAGGTGTTGAAATTGCAGGGGCCCTGGCAGATATATTTAAAATGTTCTATAGTTTTGTTGGGTGGGGAAAGCGAAACACAATTTAACTTCTGACCAGAGTGATACTGAATAAATGACCCCAAACCAATAATTTCCTAAGCAAGGCAGGGCATTAAAAAGAAACTGTGGAAGGTATCAAACATAATTCTTAACAGAGTACTTAAGAGTTTTGTTTTAAACCAAATGGCAAGTTAGCACAGCAAGGATTAATGAAAATCAAAAAAAAACATGCGGGTGCTGGAAATCTGAAATAAGAACCCATTTTGCTCAGCAATGATGAAGAAATTGAAAATTATCAAAGTCGCAGAGAACATGCCACTGTGATCTATCTTTCTGTGCCCTCCTACACTGTCATGAGTCCTGATGTAAATTTGAGAAACTGTGCGTCAACTTGTGTTGCAATTTGCAGCCTTGCAGACTCAAAATCAACAATTCCAGGTAATTCACTTTGTTTATATCTGAACTGGATATTCTATCTTTTACTATTATCGATCGTAATAGTAAGCTCCACTAACATTGCTTGATCTGCCGGACAGTTTAATTTGCAGTCCAAGTAAGCTTTTGTACCTTATTTTTGCTTATGTTCTCCATCTGTAACTGCTCCCTTTAACCTATCAACCAGATGGTTTCATCAACAGTTTATCACTATGGCAACCATTGCCTTGGCACATCAGAAAATTTCCCGTTGTCCTATTATCCTTTGCCCACCCTCAGTGCAATTTAAAACTAATTTGTTTTTCTTTCCTATTTCTGACAAAGGGTGTTCAACCAGAAATATTCAATCTGTTTCTTTTTCCACATGCTGCCTGACATGCTGAACGTTTTCAGCATTTCATTTTTATTTTCTTATATCTTCCTTATGACACACAAAGTACTGCAGCTCATCATATCTATGCCAACTCTCTGATCATACGAAACCCAAACTTAATTTCCTACAACCTATTCATTTTCACATGATCATTAACAACCTTCATCCATTTTCTTAACAATCATCTAACATATTTACAGTTAGCCAATAACTTAACAACTGGCAGATTTTGGGAGCTGAGAAAAAAAAAGAAAAACCCAGGGAACCCCATGTGGTTCGAACAGGAAGTGCTAACTCCACACAACCATCAAGAAATTAGTGATTAAACCTGTCAGTGAACCAGTGAAGTAGCAGCTCTCCCTGCCACGTTCAAATAAATGTATTTGTAATACGAGAAATTTTGACTTTTAGCCTAAGTACTGAAATGATGAGAAATTTAATTATACGATATGAAATGCACAGGCTGCTAAATCATGTGACAGTTCCTGTTCTTATACAATGACGTTGTTCTTCTGCAATACCTAATGGTGGAGGAATGCAACATATTACCTGGTACTATTCACCAGAGTCACACCGTATCTAATGCTGGAGGAACTTGCATATTACCCAGTACCATTCACCATTGTCTTACAGCATAGAAACATGACCTTCAGCCCAACTAACTAATTCCTTCTGCCTGTACTGGACACATTGCTCTCTAAACCTCCTCTATCCATGTACTTATCTATATCGCTTTTAAACATTGCCCAAACAATGTTAAACCAATGCTCTTCCTGGAAAAGGACTATGTGCATTCACCTTGTCTAAGCCCTCCTTAATCTTATATACCCCCATCAGGTCAGCTCTCAATCTCCTACACTCCGGGGATAATGTCCTGGTCTACACAATTTTTCCTTGTAACTCAGGCCCCCAACGTCCAAGTAAGACTTTTCTGCATTCTTTCTAGTTTAATAACATTTTTTCTGGTACAGGGTGACCAAGGCTGTACACAATACTCAGAGCAACATTAGCTATATTGTGGCGGTGTGCTACACGCAACGCTAAAATAACGACAAGGAGTTGGTTAACTACAGTTAAAGAAGATTTTATTCGAACTTCACAGCCTTGCTTTAAAGCCTCCCTGATCCTGCCCTCCCCGGGCGCGGATGCTGTAGGGGGCAAGTACTCACAATCCCGCACAGGCTTTTCCCTTTGTTGGTGGAGCAGACCTGGCGCCCTTTTGGGACTGGCCTTTGTGCTGGCGCGCTGGCTATTTGTGAGCCGGTTCGAGTGCGCTAGGAATTGGGTCGCCACAATATCTTATATGACTACAATATCGTTTGCATGATTTGTTTTGAAATTTTTCCTCCTTCTCTGTGGGCACTGGGGGCTTAGTCTTTTTTAAAATTGGGTTATTTTGGGTTCCTTGTTTTGCGACTTCCTGTTAAGCAAACAAATCTCAGGGTTGTATCATTTATAGTTGTTGATAATAAATGCACCTTGAATATTTGAATCTTGAACATAAATTCCCAATTCCTATACTTGGCTCTAACTGATGACAGCCAGGATATTAAACACCACTCGATATACCCATAATGCTGCTTTCAGCAAACTGCACTTGCACACAAGTCCCTTTGTTCCATAACAAGGCCCAGTTTTGGTTGGATCTCCCAAAATGCAGTATCTCATATTATTTAGTTTGAAAGCCATTCCGCAGTCCACATACCTAGCTGACCAAGGTCCCCCTGTAATTTTTCATAACCTTCGACACTATCTATGCACTACCTATTTAGTATCATCTTCAAATTATCCATGTCTGCATATTCACACTCAAATTATTTATATAAATTACAAAGGTCCCAGCCTTGATCTCAGTGGCATTCCACTAGACCAGGGGTTCCCAACCCTTTTTTTATGCCATAGATCTTCACAGTTGGGAGTATTGTGTACAGTTCTGGTCACCGAATTATAGGAAAGATGTCAACAAAATAGAGAGTACAGAGATTTACTAGAATGTTACCTGGGTTTCAACTGAAGATACAGAGAAAGGTTGTACAAGTTAGGTCTTTATTCTTTGGAGTGTAAAAGGTTGAGGGGGGACTTGATTGAGGTATTTAAAATATGAGGGGGATAGATAAAGTTGACATGGATAGACATTTTCCATTGAGAGTTGGGGAGATTCAAACAAGAGGACATGAGTTGAGAGTTAAGGGGCAAAAGTTTAGGGGTAACACGAGGGGGAACTTCTTTATTCAGAGAGTGGTAGCTGGGTGGAATGAGCTTCTGGTAGAATTGGTAGAGGCAGGTTCAATTTTGTCATTTAAAAAAAATTGGATAGGTACAAGGACAGGAAAGGAATGGAGGGTTATGGGCTGAGTGCAGGTAGGTGGGACTAAGTGAGAGAAGTATTCGGCACAGACCTGTAGGGCCAAATGGCCTGTTTCCGTGCTGTAATTGTTATATGGTTATAAGGGAGTATAGATAGGTTAAATTCAAGCAGGCTTTTTCCACTGACGTTGAGTGAGATTAGAGGTCGTAAATTAAACGTGAATGGATAGGAGGGGTGTAGAGGGCTACGGACCAAGGTGAGAAAACAATTCCAATTGCAGTTATAGGTAGAATCCAATGCACATCAACTCTGGCAGGTTTTGTAGGCCATTACTTCCTACGAAGTAAAAAGTAAAAGTATCATGAATGCCCGTGATGCTTCACTTCCAGATGAGCTCAACACCTTTAATGCCATCTATAATTCTGATGACAACACAACTATTGCCACAACAGACTGAAGGTTGAGCAGCACCAACTTTGCACTTAATGTCAGTAAGACCAAGGAATCATTGTGGACTTCAGGAGAGGGATTATCGAGGGACTACACACCAGCCTAATTAACAGATCAGAAGTGGAAATGGTGAGCAGTTTCAAGTTCCTAGATGTCAACACTTCTGAGGATCTGTCCTGACCCCAACATATTGATTTGACGAATTACAAACAAGAGAAAATCTGCAGATGCTTGAAATCCAAGCAACACACATAAAATGTTGGAGGCCAGGCAGCATCTATGGAAAAAAGTACAGTCAACATTTTGGCCTGAGACCCTTCAGCAGGACTGGAACAAAAAGCTGAGGAGTAGATTTAAAAGGTAGGAAGAGGGGAGAGAGAAACACAAGGTGATAGGTAAAACCTGAAGGAGGAGGGATGAAGTGAAGAGCTGGGAAGTTGGTTGGTGAGAGAGATACAGGACAGAAGGGGGAGTCTGCTAGAAGAGGACAGAAGGTCATAGAAGAAAGGAGGGGTCTACTCAGATGGAATATAATCAGAATCAGGTTTATTATTACCGGCATGTGTTGTGAAATTTGTTAACTTAGTAGCAGCAGTTCAATGCAATACATTTTGGCCCAGGGGGTGATTGATAAGTTTGTGGCCTAAGGTAGAGAAGTCAATTTTAGAAAACCTAGCCATCTATTTTTCAACACAGTCCCCGCCTACATGTACACTACACTCAGTCCAGTGGTCATGGAGCAGACGAATCCCTTCTTTGTAGAAGTGGTCCACAGAACCGGTGATTGATAAGTTCGTGGCCTAGGCAGACGGAGATGTTACACAGCTCTCATTACAAACGCGTGCAGTTCAACCCTCTGAGTGAAAATGCATAAAGTTAATAACTCATCTCCTTCTACCTTAGGCCACAAACTTATCAATCACCCACTTCTGGAGGTCCAAGACGCCAACTTCTACAAAGGAGAGATTCACATGCTCCATCACCGCTGGACTAAGTGTGTAAATGTAGGAAAAATAAATGTGCTAGGTTTTCTAAAATTGACTCCTTTACCATAGGCCACGAACTTATCAATCACCCCGTATAGAATTTTTAAAAAGTAAAAGTAAATCAGCAACAGTCTATGTATATTGAATGATTAAAAATCGTGCAAAAACAGAAGAAGAATAATAATAAAATATGTTTAAAAAAGTGAGGTAGTGTTCATGGGTTCAATGTCCATTTAGGAATTGGATGGCAGAGGGGAAGAAGCTGTTCCTGAATTGCTGACTGTATGCTTTCAGGTTTCTGTACCTCCTACCTCATGGTAACAATGAGAAAAGGGAAAGCCCTGGGTGCCAGGTGTCCTCAATAATGGACGCTGCCTTTCTGAGACACCGTTCCTTGAAGATGTCCTGGGTACTTTGAAGACTAGTACTCAAGATGGAGCCAATTAAATTTATGACCCTCTGCAGCTTCTTTCGGTTCTGTGCAATAGCCCTCCCCCCCAACACCAGATAGTGAGGCAACCTGTCAGAATGCTCTCCACGGTACACCTATAGAAGTTTTGAGCATTTTTGTTGACGTACCAATTCTCTTCAAAATCCAAATTAAGTACAGTCGCTGCCTTGCCTTCTTTGTAGCTGCACCGATATGTTGGGACTCAGAGATCTTGGCACCCAGGAACTGAAACTGCTCTCTCTCTCCACTTCTGATATTTGCTCATAAGATGTTGTTGCTCCAATCTAAGTGTTTCCTCATTACTTTAGTGGAGGAGGCCATGGATAGACATATCGGAATGGGAATGGGAAGTGGAATTAAACTGGATGGCCACCGAGAGATCCTGCTTTTTCTAGTGGACAGCGATGCAATTACAAAGAAGGCATGACAGTGGCTATATTTCTTTTGAAGTTTGAGGAGAATTAATATGTCACCAAATATTAGAAATCATAGAAAACCAGGGTTCCGGTGACATCATCATTCAGAATGGCAGCTTAAGTCAATAGCTCCTCCTGAAAAATGCATGTTTTGTCCCGTTAATCCATCAAATATAAGACCTTTTGAAAATATCTGAATTGATAAGGGGGGCAAGAATGGGGAAAAAGAATGGAGATTAAAACAAGCATCACTGTGGAGCCTATGGACATGAGGGGTGCAGTGAGTGGTTCTCCTACCCGAACGAGTAGTAGTGAGGCTGATGATGGGCCTCGTTCGGGTGAAGCGACAAATATGATAAAAATTCTGGAAGAGATACAGGGATTCCAAAAAGATATAAAACAGCAACTAAATGATATCAAGTCAGAGCTCACCAACATCAATCAAAAAAGAGCGGTGGCAAAGACACAAATTGAGAAGGTGGAAGATCATGCGCAAAACGTGGAACGGATACTAAGTAAGACGATAAAAATATTAAATCAACAAGAAAGTAAAGTGCTTGACAGGAAGGAAGATCACAGCGGAAAAATACCAGGATATACAATGTTCCCAAAGGAAAAGAGGGATTGCCTATGATGCTGTTTGTATGAAAGTTGCTGCAGGATGCACTGGAGATTCCTTCGACTATGGAGCTTGAAATTGAGAGGGCGCATTGTGCGCTCGCCCCTCAGCCTGCTGGAGACAGAGAAGATAAGCCATGCTCAATCTATATACTACTAAACCTCTCATGCTCTGCTCGTCTGTTTTTGACCTCCAATTAGCACGAACAGTGCATTACAGCTGCACTATTTTCGGCTAAATCGAGTTAAAATGCGCTAACTTACAGAATGCAGGCAAAGTTCAGGGTAATATATTCATATAAAATTGCTCACTCGCCAAAAATCAACAGCGCCACTTTCACCTGATGTCAGCCATGATGGAAACCGTGACGCAACACCACGACGCACGCGCACGGCTAGCCTCAGAAGCTATTTACTATTTTCAAAGCAGCGACACCAACCAGAGCAAAAGGGCAGGGCAGCTCTATTTCGAGCAGTCATATACTACTGATCACCATCAGCATGTGCAGAATTGGGACAGATCTAACTGCCACCCATCAATAAGAGATAATTAAATCTTATTGTAATGACGTACTTTGAGACACCCATCAAACACTTTGCAGCAGTCAAAGCAGTGGTGACTATATCACGTCCATTTAGGAGAGGGTCAACCACATCATCAAGAATAATCAGCATCCTGGAGGCTTTGGTGTTACTGCTTTGTATCTTCTATCTAGCATTAGGATAAAAAAAAATATGGTCAGCCTAATTCTGCCGTGTGGAAAGAGAAGGGCGACATTATGGTCAAGAGATGATGCCAAATGTTGTCGGGAAGCGGCAAGGAGAGAGAGAGAGAACAAGAATCGGATGAGGCCAGGGCTGCACGACTCCAGGATCAAAGAGTCAGGACAAAAAAGATGAGAAAAAGAAGAGACAGAGGAGGAGAGGCATGCACGTCTCCAAAATGACAACTGGCACAAGAGGAGGAGAGAGGAAGAGACAAAGGAGCTGAGAAGTGCACGTCTCCAAGATCAGATACAAAGAATAAACAGCAGAAGAGATGAAGAGATGGCGGATGAAAGGACTGCACAGCTCCAGAATGACAACAAGAGGCACAAGAGTGGAAAATCCACCAGAAACGATGCCATCAAAAGTTTCCTGCATTAAACGAGGAGGAGGTATATTTGCCTTGCTACGTGTCATTCTTCTTTAATAAACTGAGGTTTTCTTCTTCAATTTCCAAAGCAAAGCAATACCAATACCATTCAGGAAAATTTAATGTTCATTCTGGTCACATCAGACTGCACTACCCTTCTCTCAAAGGATGCCCCAACGAGTTACCCCATTGTCTAGTAGTAGTAAGATTCCTTCGATACATTACCAAGGCAGAGATTCCACAAAGGGCCTGGGGAAAGAAGAGGGTATTTTTGGATGGGAAATTAATATATTTTGATTCAGATTACCCCCCCCCCTCCCCTGGTGGTCCTGCAGTAACATAAAGAATACTCTGAAGTAAAGCGAATATTAAAGCAAGGAAAGATTAGATTCCTAACTCCATACCCTGTTAAACTGCGAGTGTTTTATGAAGATGGGGTCCAACTGTATCAGACAGTGGAAGAGGCAACTACAGACATGAAGGCCAAAGGGTTGCCTGTCGGTATGATCAAACCAAGGGAATGTCTGGCTGAGCAATTTTTCCTCTCTGCTTGGGAAATAATGAGAGAATTGAGAAAGCAGGGGATGGGAAGAGGGTGAGAGAAGTATATCAGGAAGAGAGAACACGAGTAAATCTGCAGATGCTGGAAATTCAAACAATAGCACACACAAAATGCTGGTAGAACACAGCAGGCTAGGCAGCATCTATAGGGAGAAGCGTTGTCGACGTTTTAGGCCAAGACCCTTAGTCAAGGGTCTCAGCCAGAAATGTCGACAGTGCTTCTCCCTATAGATGCTGCCTAGCCTGCTGTGTTCTACCAGCATTTTGTGTGTGTTGTTGTCAGGAAGAGACCGTGAGTTTTCTGAAGACAGCCCTCAACCCCTCCAGAAGAGCCATAAGGTTTGGTTAACTTTAAAAGTGTTGATAGGCTAAACGAAAGCAAAAATAGACTGTACTATTACTATCTAAAGAAATACTTATTATAATGTGGATTTTATATTACTCAATTATTCTTTTTTATTCAGTCATTCACTCTCTTTTCCCCACCTAAATGAGAATATATATATGGGAGGAAAACACATGGAACACATCTGTGTAGTGGACATAGATTTGCTCACTGACTTTTATGGGTACTGCAATGGGGGCCCTCAACTCACAGGTAGGAGGGGCTATCCCCCACAGCTAGACATTTCCTCCAGCTCAACGCAGGGTCATCTACTAGAGACTTCAGCGTTGGAACCACAACTTTGTTGCCTTATTTTTATTATTCGCATTTCTTGCTTCTTATTTGTTCAGGGAGTAGATCAATTAAGTTTAATTCTGCTAATTTCAATGATATATTGACAGATAAATACACACGGCTAAGGACAAAGTAAATTAATTTCTTTTAATGTCAATGGGCTGTTAAATCCAATCAAATGCAGTAAAAATTCTATCCAAAATGGAAAAAACAACAAGCCCGTGTAGTATATTTACAGGAAACTCACTTAAGTGATAATGAGCATGGAAAACTAATGAGAATAGGCTTCACTAACTTGTTTTTCTCCTCATATAAATCAGAACATAGGAGAGGAGTTGCTATTCTTATCTCAAGCAAGCTAAGTTTTGAAAAAGTATTCAAAATGGGAGATAAGGAGGGCAGATATATTCTGGTAAGGGGGAATATAGACGGAAATTCAGTTACTCTATTGAAAAAATACACACCCGCAGGAAGAGATACTGGTTTCTTACAGAAAATTACGAATATTATGGCAACAGAAACAGAAGTCTCCTGGTATGTGGGGGAGACTTAAATTTACAATTATAACCAAAGTTAGACTCTTCCAGTAGAAAAAC
Source organism: Hypanus sabinus (assembly GCF_030144855.1). Taxonomy (NCBI): domain Eukaryota; kingdom Metazoa; phylum Chordata; class Chondrichthyes; order Myliobatiformes; family Dasyatidae; genus Hypanus; species Hypanus sabinus. Next base: position 95,114,369 of record NC_082716.1, on the reverse strand, counting down.
CTGTGAAACAAAATCTTTACATAAGAAAGTTAATACACTTTTTGAGGATGTTAGTCTAGTTGATATATGGAGGGACCTTTTCCCCAACACAAGGGATTACAGGTTTCCCCCGCTATTCGAAGGTAGAGTGTTCCTATGAAATGGTTTGTAAGCCAGAATGTCGTAAAGTGAAGAAGCAATTACCATTTATTTATATGGGAAAAATTTGTGAGCGCTCGCAAACCCAAAAAATAACCTACCAAGTCATGCCAAATAACACATAAAACCTAAAATAACAGTGACATATAGTAAAAGCAGGAATGATCTGACAAATAGACAGCCCATATAAAGTAGGAATACTTTTCTGCTATTATTGCAGCACTGTTAACCATAGCGAAAATCTCACGCAAGCGCTCTCGGCAGAAGCACTCTTACCAGTAACCTTTAAGCTATGAAGCTGCCATATCGTACCAAATAACACAAAAATACACAGCCTATATAAAGTAGAAATAATGTACATCCAGTGTAGTTTCACTTACCGGAATCGGGAAGACAGTGAGCACACTGATGATGGTGTGTTAGGCTGAGATGTCGGAGGCTGTGGTGCTGGGAGTTACAAGAGACTGGGGTGTCATCTCATCGTCATCTGTTTCCATCAGGGCAGGAAGGTCACCTTCTTCTATGTCTGCCTGCCTCGATGTTGAAGTTCATTGTCTGCTGTGGCTGATGTGGAAGGCTTGAGAAAAGACAGTATGCTTGACTGCTAAGCCTTGCGTATTTTTCTATCATAGAGTTCTTTGTAAGCACTTAAACCATCCTACAAATATGCCCTAAAACTACGTACCCTTTCAAAATTAAAGTCACTCTTTTCTGCAGTCATTGCAGTGTCGTCAGTCACAGCGAAAATCTCACGTAATTGCTTCACTTTCAGTTCCTGGACGACTTCACTTTCGGGTTATTCGCTACTACGTTCGGTTTCAATTGTTATCCTTTCCTCTTCATCATCTCTTCATCTGTCAGTTCTTGGTCATGGGATGCCAAAACCTCTTCAATATAATCTTCGTCAGCTTAGCCAAACTCGCTATATCCTTACTTCATTCACCATGATCAAAACACTTTATTATGTCTGGTTTTACGCTAAATGTAACACCCTTACGCGCTCTTTTAGGCTTTTCTGATACCTTAGAACTCATCTTGCTAATGGATGCCCAAAATAAATCAACATAAAGCACAGATGCTTACAGGTACATCCTTAAGCAATGCCGGCTAGAATTCAGTTCCAGGGGAGGAGCTTGGCTGCTCGAGGCGCGCGTTGCCTTTTTCGTAACAGCAAAAACACTTTCTGTTAGCGAAAACAGGTAACTAATGTACGTCTTTTGTAACAGCAAGGTGTTGTAAAGCGAACGTTTGAAAAACAGGGGACACCTGTACACTCATTATTCTGCCCTCCCCCATTCTGTATATCCAAGAATAGACTATTTCACAACATTTGGAAAAGACAAAGACTAAATAAACATAGAACAATACAGCATAGTACAGGCCCTTCGGCCCACAATGTTGTGACAACCCTTAAACCCAGCCTCCCATATAACCCTCCACCTGCAATTCCTCCATATACCTGTCGAGTAGTCTCTTAAATTTCACTAGTGTATCTGCCTCCACCACTGACTCAGGCAGTGCATTCCATGCCCCAACCACTCTCCAGTGAAAAACCTTCTTCTAATATCCCCCTTGAACTTCCCTCCCCTTACCCTAAAGCCATGTCCTCTTGTATTAAGCACTGGTGCCCTGGGGAAGAAGCGCTGGCTGTCTACTCTATCTATTCCTCTTAATATCTTGTATACCTCTATCATGTCTCCTCTTATCCTCCTTCTCTCCAGAGAGTAAAGTCCTAGCTCCCTTAATCTCTGATCATAATGCATACTCTCTAAACCAGGCATCATCCTGGTAAATCTCCTCTGTACCCTTTCCAATGCTTCCACATCCTTCCCATAGTGAGGCGACCAGAACTGGACACAGTACTCCAAGTGTGGCCTAACCAGAGTTTTATAGAGCTGCATCATTACCCCACGACTCTTAAACTCTATCCCTCGATTTATAAAAGCTAACCCTCCATAAGCTTTCTTAACTACCCTATCTACCTGTGCGGCAACTTTCAGGGATCTGTGGACATGTACCCCCAGATCCCTTTTCTCCTCCACACTACCAAGTATCCTGCCATTTACTTTGTACTCTGCCTTTCACTTTGTCCTTCCAAAGCGTACCACCTCACACTTCTCTGGGTTGAACTTCATCTGCCACTTCTCAGCCCACTTCTGCATCCTATCAATGTCTCTCTGCAATCTTCAACAATCATCAACACTATCCACAACACCACCAACCATTGTGTCTTCAGCAAACTTGCCAACACACCTTTCTACCCCCACATCCAGGTTGTTAATAAAAATCACAAAAAGTAGAGGTCCCAGAACCGATCCTTGTGGGACACCACTAGCCACAACCCTCCAATCTGAATGTACTCCCTCCACCAAGACCCTCTGCCTTCTGCAGGCAAGCCAATTCTGAATCCACCAGGCCGAACTTCCCTGGATCCCATGCCTTCTGACTTTCTGAATAAGCCTACCATGTGGAACCTTGTCAAATGCCTTACTAAGACCCATGTAGATGACATCCACTGTACTACCCTCATCTATATGCCTGGTCACCTCCTCAAAGAACTCTATCAGGCTTTTTAGACACGATCTGCCCTTCACAAAGCCATGCTGACTGTCTCTCATCAGACCATGATTCTCTAAAATGCCCATAGATCCTATCTCTACAAATCTTTTCCAATAGCTTTCCCACCACAGACATAAGGCTCACTGGTCTATAATTACCTGGACTATCCCTACTACCTTTTTTGAATAAGGGGACAAAATTCGCCACCCTCCAATCCTCCGGTACCATTCCCGTGGACAATGAGGACATAACGACCCTGGGCAGAGGCTCAGCAATCTCTTCCCTTGCCTCATATAACCATATAACAATCACAGCACGGAAACAGGCCATCTTGGCCCTCCTAGTCCATGCCGAACTCTTAATCTCACCTAGTCCCACCTACCCGCACTCAGCCCATAACCCTCCACTCCTTTCCTGTCCATATACCTATCCAATTTTACCTTAAATGACACAACTGAACTGGCCTCTACTACTTCTACAGGAAGCTCATTCCACACAGCTATCACTCTCTGAGTAAAGAAATACCCCCTTGTGTTTCCCTTAAACTTCTGCCCCCTAACTCTCAAATCATGTCCTCTCATTTGAATCTCCCCTACTCTCAATGGAAACAGCCTATTCACGTCAACTCTATCTATCCCTGTCAAAATTTTAAATACCTCGATCAAATCCCCCCTCAATCTTCTACGCTCCAATGAATAGAGACCTAACTTGTTCAACCTTTCTCTGTAACTTAAGTGCTGAAACCCAGGTAACATCCTAGTAAATCATCTCTGCACTCTCTCTAATTTATTGATATCTTTCCTATAATTCGGTGACCGGAACTGTACACAATATTCCAAATTTGGCCTTACCAATGCCTTGTACAATTTTAACATTACATCCCAACTTCTGTACTCAATGCTTTGATTTATAAAGGCCAGCGTTCCAAAAGCCTTCTTCACCACCCTATCTACATGAGACTCCACCTTCAGGGAACTATGCACTGTTATTCCTAGATCTCTCTGTTCCTCTGCATTCCTCAATGCCCTACCATTTACCCTGTATGTTCTATTTGGATTATTCCTGCCAAAATGTAGAACCTCACACTTCTCAGCATTAAACTCCATCTGCCAACATTCAGCCCATTCTTCTAACCGGCATAAATCTCCCTGCAAGCTTTGAAAACCCACCTCATTATCCACAACACCTCCTACCTTAGTATCATCTGCATACTTACTAATCCAATTTACCACCCCATCATCCAGATCATTTATATATATTACAAACAACATTGGGCCCAAAACAGATCCCTGAGGCACCCCGCTAGTCACCGGCCTCCAACCCGATAAACAATTATCCACCACTACTCTCTGGCATCTCCCATCTAGCCACTGTTGAATCCACTGCTCATGGAGCAGCCTGAGGAATATTCCCTCACTTCCCGGGGACTTATCCGTCCTAATGTATTTTAACAACTCAAACACCTCTTCTCCCTCAATTATCAACATGCTCCAGAACATCTACCTCACTCATATTGTCCTCACCATCATCAAGTTCCCTTTCATTGGTGAATACCGAAGAGAAGTATCCATTGAGGACCAAAATCACTTCCACTCCAGGCACTTCTTCACACCTTTATCTCTAATCCATCTTATCTTCACTCCTGTCAACCTTTTGTCCTTCACATAATTGAAGAATGCGTTGGGCTTTTCCTTTACCCTACTCACCAAGGCCTTCTCATGCCCCACTCTTGCTCTACTCAGCCCCTTCTTAAGCTCCTTTCTTGCTACCCTATATTCCTCAATAGACTCATCTGATCCTTGCTTCCTAAACCTCACATGTGCTGTCTTCTTCCATCTGACTAGATTCTCCACCTCACTTGTCACCCATGGTTCCTTCACCCTACCATTCTTTATCTTCCTTACCAGGACAAATTTATCCCTAACATCCTGCAAGAGCTCCCGAAACATCAACTACATGTCCAAAGTACAATTCCCTGCAAAAACATCACCCCAATGCACACACGCAAATTCTAGCCTTATAGCCTCATAAGTTGCCCTTCCCCAATTAAACATTTTCCTGTCCTGTCTAATTTTATCCTGTTCTATGATAATGTTAATTGCAGGGGGATCTGGACCAGCTGGAAAAATGGGCTGAAAAATGGCAGATGGAGTTTTATACAGACAAGTGTAAGGTATCGCACTTTGGAAGGAAAGACCAAGGTAGATGGCAGGACACGGAGGAATGCAATAGAACAGAGGGATCTGGGAATTCAGATACAAAATTCACTAAAAGTGCTGTCACAGGTAGATAGAGATAAAGAGAGCTTTTGGTATATTGGCCTTTATAAATCAAAGTATTAAGTATAAGAGTTGGAATGTTATGGTGCGGTTGTATAAGGCATTGATGAGGCCGAGTTTGGAGTATTGTGTGTCGTTTTGGTCACTGAATTACAGGAAGGATATTAATAAGGTTGAAAGAGTGCAGGGAAGGTTTACAAGGATGTTGCCGGGACCTGAGAAACTGAGTTACAGAGCAAGGTTGAATAGGTTAGGACTTTATTCCCTGGAGCGTAGAAGAATGAGGGGAGACTTGATAGAGGTATATAAAATTATGATGGGTATAGATAGAGTAAATGCAAGCAGGCTTCTACCACTGAGGCTAGGGGAGAAAAAAACCAGAGGACATGGGTTAAGGGTGAAGGGGGAAAAGCTTAAAGGGAATATGGGGGGGGGGGGGGCTTCATCACACAGAAAGTAGTGGGTGTATGGAATGAGCTGCCAGATGAAGTGGTAAATGCAGGCTCACTTTTGACATTTAAGAAAAACTTGGACAGCTACATGGATGAGAGGTGTTTGGATGGATACGTTCCAGGTGCAGGTCAGTGGGACTAGGCAGAAAAATGGTTTGGCACAGCCAAGAAGGGCCAAAAGGCCTGTTTCTGTGCTGTAATGTTCTATGGTTCTATCAGATGGGTAAACAGCAGAGTGGTACAAAGAATTTAAAAATGAGTTAGTTCCTGCTTTACTCTCCACACTGAACTGGGCTCTAAAAAAGACACAAATGCCACCCAGCTGGAAGGAAGAGATAACCTCAGCTATACCGAAAGAAGGCAAGGATAAAACAGAATGTGGGTCATTTAGACCAATATCCATTTGTAATGTAGATTTAGATTATTTACCTCCATTATGTACAAATGATTAGAAGAGTTTTTACCCATACTGATGCATAACAATCAGACAGGTTTTATACAACAACGCCAAACAAAAGACAAGATACGAAGGACACTTCACATTATGGATCATATACAAAAAAAAATAAAATCGAAGCAACAATGATAAGCATGGATGCTGAAAAGGCATTTGATTCGGTTAATTGGAATTTTCTTTACAGAGTTTTACATAGATTTGGTTTCCATGACACAATTATTAAAACTATACAGGCACTATATGACAACCCTACTGCTAGCATTAAAATCAATGGATACTTATCAAATAGTCTTACCCTAGAAAGAGGCACGAGACAGGGTTGTGCATGGTCACCGCTACACTTCGCATTATATCTGGAATCATTAGCTCAATACATCAGACAAAATGAAGATATCAGGGGAACTACTAGTAAAGGGACACAGAATGAATTGGCTTGTTACACAGATGACATTTTGATCTATCTAGGGCAACCAACATACTCTTTACCTAAACTGATACAATCTTTTAAACAATATGGTCAATTATCAGGATAGAAGATCAACATAGATAAAACCCAATAACTTTCATATAACCATAGCCCACCAAGAGAAATTGAAAGTAGATATCCCTGGGCATGGCATACAGAGTCTTTCAAATATTTGGGTATCATTATGCCAAAAGATTTGGCAAAATTATCAGAATGCAATTATCAGCCTATATATTAAAAAAAATTAAGGAAGGTATAACAAGATGGAACCTAATTCCTTTTTTAGTCTCGGTTCAAGGATTGAATCTATTAAAATGAATATACTGCCCAGACTATTATATCTCTTTCAGACCCTACCAATAGAAATTAATCAAACTCAATTCAATGAATGGAACAAAATGCTATCAAGATATACTTGGCAAGGTAAAGGGCTTAGAGTTCGTCTCAAAACTTTGCAATTATCAAAGGAAAAGGAAGGATGGGGCCTACCTTCTATCAGAGATTATTATTTTGCAGCACAGTTGAGAGCTGTGACATGTTGGCGCAACCCATCATATGAAGCTCAATGTTAAAACATTGAGGAGGGGATACTTCCTATCCCCATACAAGGAATTTTGGTTGATAACAACCTACGAAGGTACATAAATACTATTGATAACCCATGGGTGAAATGGATTCTTAAAATATGGAAAACTATTATAAAAGAATATAATCTAGAGGGAGATATTGCAATTCTTAAATGGTGTGCATATGACTCAGATTGTACGCTGAATAAACTGGATGCTAGATTGAAGGACTGAACAGCTAAAGGAATAACAGTTCTTTGCAATATAATTAAAGAAGGAATACTGCTCAGTTTTGAAATGCTTAAAGAGAAACACTTATTAGAAGAACAAGACTTTTATCGATATTTACCGATGCGACAATGTTAATACAATGGTTAAAAATGCAACCAGGGCAAGAACATGTTTGATAGTGCTATTTAGAAAAGCATACAATTCAGATAATGGTAGTAGAATCATTTCAAACGTGTATAAGGGTTTATCAAATCTTAAAACACATTCGACTTCATACATTAAAAAATGCGAGAAGGAAGGAGGGATAATTATATCTGAGGAAGAATGGACAACAATATGGAGGTATCAATGGAAGTGTACCAGTTCACAGAAATGGAGGGAGTTCAGATGGAAAAACTTGATAAGGTATTTTATTACTCCCTCTCAGAAATCCCATTATGATAGTAACCTCCCTGTTTGGTGGAGAAATTTTGGAAATCAAAATGCAAACCATTATCATATTTTCTGGGAACGCCCTGTTATCAAAGACTATTGGAGTAGGATACATAATGCCCTACAAGACAACTTTAAATATGAAATACCCTTAGAAAGTAAAACCATATATTTTGGGTATATATCTCAAGAATGGTTGAAAAGAGATAAATATTTAAGGAATATACTGCTGGTGGCTGGTAAAAAGATTCTTACTAGGAAATGGTTACCTTAAATGCATGGATGGAAATTAGAATGTACATTTACAAAATGGAGAAGATAACAGCATTTGTTAATCATAAGTTGGAACAATTTGATTCATACTGGGAAAAATGGTTTTACATAACACCTCATAGGCCTGATATTATCCTCACAAATCAATAAACATGTTGTAAAAAAAAGATCACTACCTACTTGTACATAGTTTTCTCCTTTTGCTTGTTCTTTCTTTCCTCTCTTTTCTATAAGTGTATATACCTCATAAATACTATGTGGTGATTTGTGGCCTATATGACTATATGATATGGATTCAACAAACCATGGATCAGGAAAACCCATAAGTTCTCTCTTCAGCACTCGTTGTTTGAGCAGGTACAGAGTATTTTTTCTTGTCATTATTCCCTAAAGAATACAGTATAACAACTATTTACATAGCACTTACATTGTATTAGGTATCATAAGTAATCTAGAAATGACTTAAAAGTACAGGCTGTCTCCGGGTTATGAATGAGTTCCATTCCTGAGTCTGTCTTTAAGTCGGATTTGATTTCGAACAGGTACATCCGGTATTATTTAGCGTCAGTTAGTCAAATGTTTTTCTTAGTATATAGTACATATTTTACCTTTCTATGCATATAAAAAACTTCAGAAACATATGCATTTCAAAAATTAAACCACCGCGCTGCTTAGTAATAATTGTAGCTTTCATCGGGGCAGGGCTTTTAACTTGCTCCATTAAAATTGTTCTGATCTTTGACCCCCTGTTGCCTAACGCTTTTCCAATGACCGATGGCATTTCGCCTCTTTCTGATCGCATTATTACTTCCACCTTATTTTCAACTGTGATCGTGATTATTTTCATGAACAGAACACCGCGGATTCAGAGCTGCAGCGCCAGGTCTTAATGTCCACCGCACTGAGCACGTTAAATAAAGTCTGGGGTTCCGCTGGGTCACCGCACTGAGCCAGGTTAAATAAAGGACTTGAGCATCTGTGTCTTTTGGTATCCGCAAGGGGTCTCGGAACCAATCCCCCACAGATAAAGAGGGCCGACTGTATATGTACAATATCTGAAATACATCTCATGGAAATGTTTGTTTGATGATGAACTTCAATAAAAAATAAATAAAAAAAAAGAAAACATAGAAAACCTACAGCACAATACAGGCCCTTCGGCCCACAAATCCTTACCTTAGAACTTACCCATAGCTCTCTAGTTTTCTAAGCTCCACGTACCTATCCAGGAGGCTCTTCAAAGACCCTATCGTATAAAGCCTCCACCACCGTCGCCGGCAGCCCATTTCACGCACTCACCATTCTCTGCGTACATCTCCTCTGTACCTAATATAGTATAATATTCTTGCAAACTTCCTCAAATGTATCACGAAGAGTATTCTAAACAATTTGCATCACCCTCTGATATGGAGGGGCCACTGAACAGGATCAGAAAAAGCTACAAATTGTAAATTCAGCCAGTTTCATCATGGGCACTAACTTCCCCAGTATCTAGGACATCTTCAATAGGTGATGCCTCAAAAGGCAGCATCCAACATTAAGGACCCCCATCACCCAAGACATTTCTTTTTCTCACTACTACCATGAAGGTGGTGGTGCAGGAGCATGAAAACAAACACGGCTTGTCAAGCTTCATATCACAGCCAGCCTCCCCTCATCGCTGGATCCTCCACAGTTTGCTATCATCCAAATCGCTCTACGGAGGACACAATATCCACCACACTGCACACAGTTCTCTCTCACTAGGACAACAAAGACACTTATGCCAGAATCCTGTACATTGATTTCAGTTCAGCGTTCAATACCACCATCCGGCAGAGACTAGTGGAGAAACTGTCGCTGCTTGGCCTTAACACTGCCATGTGTCGCTGGATTCTGGATTTTTTGACAGAGTCAGTCAGAGTCAACAGTCAGTCCACGTTGGCAGGAACATCTCTGACTCCATCACACTGAGCACACAAGGCTGTGCGCTTAGCCCATTGCTGTTTATACTGCTAACACATGACTGTACAGCCAGATTCAAGGAGAATCTGATCATTAAATTTGCTGATGATACCACAGTGGTGGGGCTCATCAGCAAAAATGATGAAACAATGTACAGGGAGAAAATCAAATACCTAGAGAGCTGGTGCAGTGACAACAACTTGATGCTTAATGTCACCAATACCAAGGAGATGATCGTCGACTTTAGACAGTCTCAGCCTGAGCACACACCCCTCAGCATCAGCAGCTCCACAGTGGAGAGAGTGGAAAACATCAAGTTCCTTGGGGTGCAGAACTCGGACAATCTCACCTGGTCCAGGAACACCACTGGGATTGTGAAACGAGCCCAGCAGAGATTGCACTTTCTGAGGAAGCTTAAACAAGCATCACTCCCCACTAACATCTTAACTACATATTACAGAGGCGTGGTTGAGAGTGTGCTGACCTTTTGCATCACATCCTGGTACTCCAGCTGCAATGCTGCCGACAAAAAAAGCCTTGCAGAGGGTGGTTAGGGGAGCAGAGAAGGTTATTAGGGTCTCCCTACCTTCAGTCCAAGACTTCTTTCAGAGTCGATGCCTCCAGAAGACATGGTACATCTTTAAAGACCCCTCACACCCTCTCCATAAACTGTTTGTTCTTCTGCCATCAGGTAAACGTTACAGGAGCATCAAAACTAAAACCACAAGGCTACTAAACAGCTTCCTCCCACAGGCAGTCAGACTGCTAAATAGCTGCTCTACCTGACTCTGCTTTGGACACTTTTAACTTGCACTGGACACTTATAACTTGATTTTAATCGACATGTGGCTGTTGCGTTTTACTATTCATTGTTATGTTATGATTGCACTGCTCCTGGGAAACGCTGTCTCATTCTACCCTGCAGAGCTGATGTACGGATAAATTGACAATAAAGTTTTTGAATCTTGAATCAATGTTTCAGAAACAGTTTCTTCTCCTCCACCATCAGATTTCTAAACGGACAATGAACCATTTTCCCCCTCTCTTTTTGCACTACTTATTTTATTTTGTTTTTTATATTTACTTATTGTAATTGATAGTTTATTATGTTTTGCAATGTACTGCTGCACAAAACAACACATTTCACAACATATGCCAGTGATATTTAATCTGATGCTGATTCTGAGGTCAATGGGACTAGGCAAAATAAAAGTTCTGTGTGGACTAGATGGGCTAAAGGGCCGGTTTCAGAGCTCTAGGACTCCAATTATAGTCTGTAGGAAATATAGAGGGGAAAAAAATCACAGTGAACAGTCCGAATGGACCACATTAAACCTCCCACAAATTTTCAGTTAAAAAAATCCCACTTTCTCTACCACCGGTCGCAAAATAATGGCACATATTGTCATGTAATTCAACAGATACCAAGTATTTTAATTAGGGCCAGGATTAATGATTCATTTGGTAATATAATAATTATTGAAGTTCATACCACATCTGACCCAGATCTGATCTGGAGCTGCATTCATACAAATGTAAGAGTAGTTAGAAAAAAAAAGATGAAGAGTAGGTCACATAGCTCCTCAAGCCTGCCCCATCATTCAACATGATCATGGCTGATCTATGCTGGATCCATCTCCTCTTCTGTGCCAATTCCCTATAGTTTTAAACTGCTTAGTCTCACAAATATTCACCTACCTCCACCTTAAATACCTGTAATGATTCAGCCTCCACCACACTCTAGGAAACAGAATTCCCCCACTACAAAAAGATTTCTTTTACACAAGGTCAATTGACTGACCAGTAATGAAAACTCCAGATAGAACTTCTTTTTACTCTAACTCAATGGAATAATTGCTGACTTTCTTTGCTGAATTATGCTAACCTACCATAAATAAAGAACTAAATGTTAGATTTTCATTTCTATATGGTTATCTGCTTTATGTTCCCGCTGTATAAAACTTAATACAACAACTTGTGCAAATCTAACTGTACAAATAGTTCCTCTTCCAAAATATAAAAATCTAATTCATCATTTTGGTTTATTTCTTTTCAGAAAGATGTTTGACATTATTTTAGTTTTCAGTTAATAGAAAATAAATTTGGGAATAAATATACAATCATTTGCGATTTTAATACCAATGAAATAAATAGAATTACACATTTTATCTTTAGGGCATTAAAAGTAAATGTTACACACAAATAAAAATTAAAAATAAAAGAGGGCAACAGCAAATCAGTAGAACACATTAACCAAACAATTGGAATATTGCTTGCAATTCTGAACCCTATAAGAAGTGGAGCAAGCTTTCACTAGAAAACTCCCGAGATGAGAGGTTAAATCTATGGAAAAGTTCATCAGAGATTATACTGATAGTGCATTTTACTTTGGTCTAGATTTGAAGATCTAATTAATTATGCTACCTTGCTCTCAATCACATGGTACATTCATTCCTTCCATTCCTTAACTTATTATACAGTTATACAGTATGGAAACAGGCCCTTCAGCCCAAATCATTCATGTTGACCAAGGTGCCTATTTGAGCTAGTCTCAATTACCTGTGTTTGGCAAATACCCTTCTAGATCTTTATCAACCATGTTCCTATCTAGAAGTCTGTTATACATTGTAATTGTATCTGTCTCTACCACAGCTCTGAAAGCTCATTCCATCCATGCACCACTATTATGTGAAGAAATTGCTCGTCATCTCACCTTAAATCTGCACTCTCTTCTCCTATAGCCTTGGCAAAAAGACTGATCATTCACCACAAAACAGTTTGGAATAGAAGTGAAATTGAGAATTAATGTTGCACGTAAAGAAAGCTCAGGGTCACCTCTAGAGATCGACAGCATGTGCTCCACAAAGTGAAAAACCAAACTGCATTCAGTTTCTTCAATGTAGAGGAGGCTACACTGTTACAATAAGTAGAACAGAATAGATTGTAAATAGAAGTGAATTGCTGCATCAAATGGAATGATTGTTTGGTTTCCTGGATGGTGGGAAGTGAAGAGAGGGAAATGGATGGACCAGGAAGTCACAGAGAAAAAATCTTTTCTGTTTTCTCAAAGAGATGGAGAAGATAAAGTGCATTTGTGGTTGATATTTGAAGTGACAGAAAGAAATTTATCTCACATGGAGAACAATGGATCGGAAAGGAAGGGTGTTCATTCCATGATTTTTGGAGCAAAGACAGACTGAAGAAATTTGGACAAATTCGGCCTATGGCCTGGTTGCAGATCGATGGAACTAGGTAAATCAATAGTTTGGCACTGACTAGATGGGCCAAAGGTCCTGTTTCTGTGCTGTGGTGTTCTATGACTCTGTAAACAAGGGCTTTTATTTAAAAAATCCATGACAGAAGGAAAAGTAGGAGTTAGGAAAAGTAAGTTTTATACGCAGGATGAATTCAGCATAATTTATTCAGCTCAGCTGCCAGAGCCGTGTGTCGGTCAAATTTTATTTAATTTTACACATCAGCACACAATTTACAGCTTTCATTAATTCTGATTTTCATTAAATGATAGATTAGAATTTTGTCCTTTTAAATAAACAGATTTCAAGCAAAGAAACACAATGTTTTTAGACTACATGGATATACAACAGGATCCCTACAAATACTCAAGTGTTTTCCATTTATTAATAGCACTTTCGATCACATACATGCAAGATAATCAAACTAACTGCAGAATCAGCAAAGGCCTCAACCCAGATTGGTAATTCCAAGAAACACAAACACACAAAGGTCAAGTTTCAAATACATTACCCCAATTAGTGTTCATAATCATAAAGTAGTTGGCAAGCATTCTGAGCAGGTCAACAAATTACTTGAGTAGATTAGCCAGGTGATTAACAATATTTTCTCCAAAATAGATTATTCTAAAGCTGATGTGCAGTTATTGGATATGTTTGGTTGAAGTTATTGGTGTACAAGGGGGTCACACACTTTTTCTGACAAATACATTTTTCTCAATAAATAAATGAACAAGTATGATATTTTTGTGTTATTTATTTAAATGGGTTCTCTTTAACTAGCTTTAGGACTTACATGAAGATCTGATCACATTTTAGGTCTTATTTATGCGGAAATAGAAAAAAATCTACAGGGTTCACAAACTTTCTAATATCACTGTACACTGTTATCCTGAGGCTGAAATGATCAACTTTAAACAATCTTCACCATCTTTGTGCAAGGTATGATGGCAACTATCAGGAATGTTTTCCCAATGATGCCCACTGGCTTCAGTTTTAGCAAGGCTTCTTGATGCCACACTTGGTCAATTGCTACAACATTGTCATTGTTGCTTCATTTCTAGATTCACCTCCATTATTTGGGCTACAGCTGCAAAGAGGTCTGGAGATGAATGGCCCTGAAGAAACCCAAATATTATGTGAGGACAAGTCATTGGTGAGTTACTATTGATGAGGACATCTTCCTTCTCTTCCATGATGATTAATTATGAGGCAATAATTAGCTCACTGAATCCCTCTTTCTATTTGTGAATACCAGTGTGATCTTCCATTAATGAACAGAGACCAGTGGTGTGGCTGGACTGGAACAGCTTGATAAGAGGCAGGTCTATCTTTGCGGTTTACATATTGGATTTCATTTATAGGATGCGGTAAGTGATGCAGGCATCAGAATAACTGTACTGCTATTTTAGGGGAAGGTTTGTTTTAGGCCAGCAACATTGATATTCAGAGTCTATCATCCAAAATAAGCAGACAGCCTGGACAAATGTGAAGCCATTTATATTTGTGGTATATGTTAATTTGACTAGAAGCATAAAATAAAAATCCCTTATTGTTGATGGAGTGTGCTTCCTGAGGCACATGTGTTGTTGTTTATATAATAGATTTGGGTCTACAGACACCTTTATAATACAAATTTAGTCTTACTTTCTCATGCCACCTATAGTAGATTCTTGTTAATTGGAACATACTGGGACCAGTATACTTTGACCCAATTAAGTGGCTGCCCCAATTAGCTGAAGTTTCATATGAATAGTTAAAAAGACATAAAAAGACAAACTACTGTTTCACTGAGTAACAGATTATGTATTTAAAATAAATACAAAACAAATTAGAACACTATGAATGCTACTAGGGTACTATAAAAAACCGTGTTTTAGTTCCTAGTAATTATCAACAGCGGAATTCATCCAGTGTTAGCTGCCTTGTTCTTTTGATTAGACTGTAAGTTAACTATGTCAGCACCGACACCTAGTACAGATAATGGACCTCCTTCATACAATGCTTTTGACAACTTCATCCTCCAAATCATTCAAGATGATTGCTGATACCCTCAAATTCTACAGAATTCCTATCTTGTTGAAGTAGTTAATTTGTTTTATTTTCACACAGCCATTTTTGGCATCTTCAAACCTGACTGCTTGAAACCACAGTAAGACCATAAGACATAGGAGCAGAAGTAGGTCATTCAGCCCATCGAGTTTGCTCCCCCATTCAATAACAGATTGGTTCAATTCTTCCAGTCATCTCCACTCCCCTGCCTTCTCCCAATACCCCTTGATGTCCTGGTAAATCAAGAATCTATCTATCTTTGCTTAAATGCATCCAATGACTTGGCCTCCACAGCCACTCGTGGCAGCAAATTTCACAGATTTACTAAACCAATTTCTCTGCATCTCTTTTCTAAATGGATGTCCTTCAATCCTGAAGTCGTGCCCTCTTGTCCTGGACTCCCCTACCATGGGAAATAACTTTGCCATATTTAATCTGTTCAGGCCTTTTAACATTTGGAATGTTTCTATGAGATTCACCCCCCCCCCTTCTCCTTAACTCCAGGGAATACAGCCCAAGAGCTGCCAGATGTTCCTCATATGGTAACCCTTTCATTCCTGGAATCATTCTCATGAATCTTCTCTGAACCCTCTCTCCCTCTAGTTAACAAAATATTTCTGAATTACCTTACTGCTTATTTCTTGCCAATTATCAGTGACAAAATCACTGCTTTCTGAGCACAAACATACACATCTGACACTATTTACAAACTGCTCGCTCTAAGAATGATGTAGTGTTTACCAGCCACACAACTGCATACAATTGATGCTGGTTAGAAACTGTTTGTCAACAGTCTCCATTCCAATTAAGTAGTGCAGTGTCCCATTAAACAAAGGGAATCCCAGCTATTTTCTCAATTGGTTTTTGTTCTTTAAGAGTTGTCCCAAATAAGAGGGTGCCCTGATTGACCAAAGGCACAATTAACTGGAATCCACTGTATTTGTATTCTATCACATCAAAATACCCAAAATTGTTCGACAATTTTCAAGAGCCATTCCTACAGAAACAATACAAATGGCCTAAGGCAGCAATAAAAAACTGAAATCATATGCACATGTGCTTGGAACTCTATAACTTAATCATACAATTGGTGATTCTGTAGAGGAACTATTAATTGAACTGAGTGTCAAAGGAAAAAAGCTCATACTGGAATCTTCCTGGAAATGAAAATATTCACAATAAAAAACAACCAAATTAGTTCTGTAGTGATCAGATGTTTCTCTTTCTTTCACAATTAATTAAACATGCACAAAGTTAAATTAGATTCGCATAGGAAGAAAAAGGCATATGTTCAAACAATGCCTAAATACATTCTTAGTAACATTAAAAAGTCGCATAAGATTACAGCTATTGGGAAACACCAACCTCAGCTGAACCCTTTGGTAAAATAGTTACTCATTACTGAGTGAAATAAATGTTAAATTCCAGTCTTAGACATACATAGGCAAACTTGGGATTCCTCTACAATTTTGGAATTTTTTTTGCTGCACTTCTAAGATATACAATATTTTCTTCAACAGAATTGGCAGTTTGTCATTACATACCTTAGTGACTAACTTGCACCATATTACAAATTAGTGAAACAATGCATTTGTTTCAAACTTTGGTAACCATTCAATACTAAGTTAAATTATAAACAAGGTATCATTTTTAGAAAAGACATTTACGTGTAAAAATTGTTCACCTTTCATTGTATTACACATTTATTGTCAAATCTACTATGACACAGGCGTACCTCGTGAAATGGACAACACACTGTGATCTACAGATCAAAAATTCATCCTGAAAGAAAATAGGTTAGATCAGCAACAGCTAAGACATTTTTTTTTAAATGTACAAGAATGTTTGACCTCCTCACTGCATTGCCTTCCATAGATGGGTACACAAAGCTACCTTATACTTGGTTGTACTCTCAAAATCATGCCTTACTCTGACATTAAATACCTAGGCATGACTTCTTTTTCCAGCAAATCAGACCCACCAGGTACCTGATACAAGGGAGGAAAGATTTCAACATGACTTCGAACTTTATGAAGGTCACAGCATCAGAGGAAACATGAAGGAGGAAATTTTGTTCCAATTCCTGCTCACTGTCCTTCTTCAGCTGATGAATTACTGCATTTTATACTTTTTTTTCAGGATATGTATGTTGCTAATTGTTGCCATTTGTTGATCAGAAACATGGCTTCTGACTTTTTGATGGAAGTAAAGTCATTGATGAAGCAGCTGAAAATGTTTGGACTTACCTGCAGTGATTTCCAGGCGCAAATAGGATTAGTCTCTGACAACTACAGTCATCTTTCTTTGGGTGAAGTGCTTTGATAATAACTTCAAGGTGTCTGGACAACACACCGACTAAACTACCACATTGGTGTCAAAGGCAGTTCACTTCCTCTTCATCTCTAACATTCAGCTCTTTGGTCCTTGTTTGGACAAAGGCTATAATGAGGTCCAGTCAAATGGTTCTGGATAATCGCAAAATGAGCACACATACACTTCAATTTTCATCATTGTAAGTAGCTTAATAGCGTCACTGATTATTGAGCTGCCTTAACTTTAAGCTCTGTTGAAATCAGGTTTATGGCAGGTAGATCAATTACAGGATAAATTTGCTTGACATAATTCTCGTCAATCTACTTGCTGCTGGTGCTTCTATCCTTGATAGCATTTGAAGTGAATGCCACTCAGTACTTGTAGATACAAAGTCCTAGCTTCATGCTGTGAATACTATCAATGGTGTTAAGTGACACCATGTTAAATAATGGACCTGAATCAAATTGAAACTAGATACCCACCATCAACTCTAAATGGGTAGTTCACCTGCCGAGACTCAAGGCCTCAAATCTTAATTGGGAGGTGGCTATCTGCTGTAGTAAGATAAGAAACAATGGATCATTTCAGATATTTCCAATGGTATCAGGACCTCAAATACAAGCAGCAGAGCTGGTTGTTAGTAAAGTAATAAGAGATAACCAGAAGTGTAGCTTAAGATGGTGAAATACTTAAGTGGTCAGACCCATAACTCATCCTCAGGTACAAGAAGATGAAGATGGACGAAATGGGTCAGACCTGGACTTGACCGTTGATGTGGTACTGTCGAACTGGAGAACAACAGATGGAATGTGTCTCAGAGATAGGACTTGGCTCCTTTCCTGGTCCGGAACAGCAAGAAAATTTAGGATGGAAACCTAACGCCAACACTGAGTTTGAAAACCACAGTAAAGAGAGAAGCCATGAGCCTGACCAAAACAAACAGATCTCGTCTTGACAGGTAGCAATACTGTGAAAGTTGTGAGTGCATGCATGTTGCTTTGCAATTAAATTTTCGGCATGCCTTTCACTTTTTGTCAGTCATGTATCTCTATACTGAATGTCAGCAGATCAGCGTGAATTGAATGCAACACCGTAATGCTATCAGCATAAGCAGAATTTTATTTCATTCACAACCTTTTTAGCTATGTGTATATCTTGTTCTACAATTACCATCAAGCCAGGGTTCCACGAAGAATATAAAATAGTATGGTATTGCAGCACATGTGCACCCAACATAAGGTCCCAAATGGGGTTCAATGCAACACAGAATTATGGACAGCTCTGAAGTAGGGTTTCAACCGAAAGCATCAACAACTCCTTCCCCCTCACTAATACTACTCAGTCCACCAATTGCTTGTTGCTCCAGATTAGTCTCCATAATAATAAAGAAATGTTTGACAGCACTACATGTAAAGGTTACAGGGCCAGACCATATCACTGCAGTATTAATAGCTACATAACTAGCCAAACCTCTAATAAAGTTGTTCTGTATAGTTATAAACCTGGCACCTAACTGACAATATGGAAGACCGCTTGATGTCCACAAAAAGCAGAACAAAATAAAATCGGCTAATTCCCAGTCTAATTGTCACTTATCAGCAAATGAAGTGTAAGGAGAGGCTCTTGACATCCAGGCAGTATATAACCACTACAGAATTCCAATAAAAGCAATCAATTGCTTTTTTCCTCAATAGCTGGCTTGGTTGTTGGAGATGAACTACTCCAGTCTCATGACGGTGATCCAGGAGAGCACTACATTAGACCGAACCATCTTGAGTTCTTCATCAATGAATTCCTTCCAACAAGAAGTCGGAAGTGGGAATGTTCAATGCTGATTGCACAATAGTCAATTCCATTTGCAGTTTTTCAGAAAAAGTAACATTCATACCTGTATTCAGGAAGGAGCTGATAAGGAGCAAATAATGCTTATGCTATGCAAAAGCCAAGCAATAACCACAACCAACAAAAAAAGTCTAACCACTTACCTGTAACATTCAAAGGGAACACCAAGACCCTGGAAGTCATAGTTGAGCAGAAATTGACACAATTAGCCACATAACACTGTGGCTACAAAAGCATGTGAGGCAGCATAACAGTATCACTACCATTACACTACATGGTAGAGTAATGGTAGTGTAATGCTGAAGTCATAGGAGAAGTACAGCATAGAGATATCCTTGGGCATGGCAAACAGAGTCTGTCAAATATTTGGGTATCATTATGCCACAAGATTTGGCAAAATTATCAGAATGCAATTATCACCCTATATATTAAAAAAATTAAGGAAGATATAACAAGATGGAACCCAATTCCTTTTCTTGGTCTCAGTTCAAGGATGAATCTATTAAAATGAATATACTGCTCAGACTACTACATCTCTTTCACACCCTACCAACAGAGATTAACCAAAATCAATTTAATGAATGGAATAAGATGCTATCAATATGGCAAAGTAAAAGGCCTAGAGTTCATTTCAAAACTTTGCAATTAGCCAAACTGGGGGGGGGAATTGGGGCCTACCTTCTCTTAGAGATTTTTATTTTGCAGCACAGTTGAGAGCTGTGATATGCTGGTGTAACCCATCATTAGACGCTCAATGGAAAAACATTGAGGAGAGGATACTTTCCATCCCCATACAGGCAATTTTGGCTGATAACAACCTACAAAGTTACATAAATACTACTGATAACCTCTGAGTGAAATGGACTCTTAAAATACGGAAAACTATTGTAAAAGAATATAAACTAGAGAAAGACATTGCAATTCTTAAATGGTGTGCATATGACTCAGATATTACGCTGAATAAACTGAATGCTAGATTGAAGGACTGGCCACCTAAAGGAATAACAGCTATTTGCAATATAATGAAAGAAGGAACACTGTTCAGTTTTGCTGGAGAAGTTGTGGAAATCAAAATGCAAACCATTAACATATTTTCTGGGGATGTCCCTTTATCAAAGACTATTGGAGTGGGATACATAATGCCCTACAAGACATCTTTAAATGTGAAATACCCCTTAGAGAGTAAGACCATATATTTTGGGTATATACCTCAAGAATGGTTGAAAAGAGGTAAATATTTAAGGAATATACTGTGGTGGCTGGTAAAAAGGCCCTTACCAGGAAATGGTTATCACAGGAGAGCCTAACTTTAAGTGCATGGATGGAAATTACAATGGACATTTACAAAATGGAGAAGATAACAGCATCTGTTATTCATAAGTTGGAACAATTTGATTCATACTGCAAAAAATGGTTTAACTACATAACACCTCATAGGCCTGGTTTTATTCTCACAAGTCAATGAATATGTTGTTAAAAAAAGATCACTCCCTACTTTCTACATAGTTTTCTTTCTTTCTTTTCTTTTTCAATCTTTTTATTATTGTTATTAATATCAATAAAATAAAATTGATACATAGATAATGGGATTACAAACATACACACTTCAACTGAACATGAAAGAATACATAAGCAATGATTACAGTATAACTGAGTATTCCCAAATCATGGACGATACAATATACAAATAAACAAGGCAAACCGAGGTATATCATAATATATATTAAAAAAAAACAGAAAAAAGAAAAAGAAAAAAAATATGCAAAAAAACTAATCTAATAATCTAATAACTAATAAGGAAAAAAACAGAAAAAGAAAAAATGGGGATAAAAAGGGCTGTTTATAATATCTCAAAAATATACAAAATCATCAGTGTCGTCAACTCCAATCCTCTCAACATATATAAAATCGAAACTGGAAAAACAAATAGGCATGGAACAGCGTCATATTACATCATATGAAAATATTGAATAAATGGTCTCCATATCTTTTCAAATTTAATAGAAGTATCAAATACAACACTTCTAATTTTTTCTAAATTTAGACATAACATAGTTTGAGAAAACCAATGAAATACGGTAGGATTAATTTCTTTCCAATTTAACAAAATAGATCTAGCCATTAATGTAAGAAATGCAATCATTTGACAAGCGGAAGAAGATAAATGGAGTGAGTCTATCATTGGTAAACTAAAAATTGCAGTAATAGGATGAGGTTGTAAATCAATGTTCAATACCACAGAAATAATATTAAAAATATCTTTCCAATATTTTTTCAAAAGCGGACACGACCAGAACATATGAGTTAAAGACGCTATCTCAGAATGACATCGGTCACAAATAGGATTTATATAGGAATAAAAATGAGCCAATTTATCCTTGGACATATGAGCCCTGTGCACAACTTTAAACTGTATTAATGAATGTTTAGCACATATAGATGATGTATTAACTAATTGAAGAATTTTCTCCCAATTCTCAATAGGGATAGTAAGGTTAAGTTCTCTTTCCCAATCATTTTTAGTCTTATAAAAGGGCTCTGAATGTATCTTCATAATTATATTGTAAAGTTTTGATATTAGCCCTTTCTGAAAAGGATTTAGTTCAAACAAATTCTCCAAAATACCTGAAGACACAAAATTTGGAAAAGTAGGAAGTACAGTATTTAAGAAATTCCTAATCTGTAAATATCTAAAAAAATGAAATCTAGGCAAATTATATTTATTAGATAATTGCTCAAAAGGCATAAAACAATTATCCAAAAATAAATTGGAAAATCATAGTAATCCTTTAGTCTTCCAAGCTGAATAAGCTTGGTCTATAATAGAAGGATAAAAAAAACAATTGGATACAATAGGAATATTTAAAACAAACTGAGTCAACCCAAAACATTTCCGAAATTGAAACCATATACGTAAAGTATGTTTAACTATTGGACTGTCAATTCATTTCGGCAATTTAGAAAGAGCAAAGGGAAGAGAAGTCCCTAAAATAGAACCCAATGTAAATCCTTGTACAGATTTAATTTCCAGGTTCACCCAATGAGGGCTAAAAGATATATCCCAATCCTTTAACCAACATATCAAATATCAGATATTAACTGCCCAATAATAAAATCTAAAATTAGGCAATGCCAATCCACCTTCTTTCCTTGCCTTATGTAAATATATTTTACCTAACCTAGGATTTTTATTCTGCCATATATATGAGGAAATTTTTGATTCAACATTAGCAAAAAAAGATTTCAGAATAAAAATTGGTACCACTTGAAATATACATAAAAACTTGGGTAAAATAACCATCTTAATAGCATTAATCCGACCTATCAGAGATAAAGATTGTGGTGACCACTTAGTAAACAAACATTTAATCTGATTAAGGGTAAAAAATTAACCTTAATTAAGTCTTTATAGTTTTTTGTGATTTTAATCCCTAAGTAAATAAAAGAGTCATTAACTAATTTAAAAGGTAAATTTCCATAAATTGGAACCTGTCTATTTAAAGGAAACAATTCACTCTTATTAAGATTTAATTTATACCCCGAAAAATCACTAAATTGAGCCAACAATGATAAAACTGTAGGAATGGATTTCTCAGGATCAGAAATAAATAATAATAAATCATCTGCATATGATGATAACTTATGTATATCTGTCCCACAATTAATGCCAAAAATGTTGTGATTCTCTGATAGCAATTGCCAAGGGTTCTAAAGCAATATCAAATAATAATGGACTAAGAGGACAGCCTTATCTAGTACCCCGAAATAAATGAAAAAAGGGAGATCTTTGTTTGTTAGTAAGCACCGAGGCTACTGGAGTATGATATATCAGTTTAATCCAGGAAATGAATGTCGGACTAAAATTAAACTTCTCAAGCATATTAAATAAGTATGGCCATTCAACTCTATCAAATGCTTTCTCCGCATCTAAAGAAATGACACATTCTGAAGTGCTATGTGAAGGAGTATAAACAATATTCAATAATCTCCTAACATTGAAAAAAGAATAGCAATTTTTAATAAATCCGGTTTGATCTTCCGAAATAATTTGGGGTAATACCTTCTCCAGCCTGGATGCCAGTAACTTGGAAAAGATCTTGGAATCTACATTCAATAAAGATATTGGTCTATAGGATGCACAGTCAGTAGGGTCTTTATCTTTCTTCAATATTAAAGAAATGGAAGCTCTATAAAAAGATTGTGGCAGATTGCCCAATCTAATTGCTTCTTCAAAAACCCTGCATAACCAAGCTGAAAGAGTAGCAGAAAAACATTTAAAAAATTCTACTGTATACCCATCTGGACCTGGTGCTTTCCCAGAATTCATAGAGGAAATAACCTCTTTAATTTCTGCATCAGTAATAGGAGTTTCTAATATTGAAAGATCATCTGATGATAATTTTGGAAAATTCAATTTCCCAAGAAAATCACACATGGTATTACGATCATGAGGGAATTCGGAATGGTACAGGGAGGTATAAAAATCTTGAAATGTTTTATTTATTTCATCATGGTTAACTGTCAGATCCTCATTCTGCTGACGGATCTTAGTAATTTGACGTTTAACCAAAGCATTCTTCAATTGACTAGCTAACAGTTTACCTGATTTATCAACTATGTATATAAAAATCAGACATGGTTTTCATTAATTGATTTTCAATCAAAGGGTTCAACCCTTTGTTTGTAAAGCTCCTTACTAGGAGTAATCGAATATTTCTTGTCAATCTCTTTAATTTTATCAATCAATAAAAGAGTGTCCTTCTTAATGCGTAGAATCAAATCGCCATTGTCTAGCACTAGAAGCTGTATCCGTAAATTTAATAGAAAGTTTTAATGGAGCATGGTCAGAGATGGCTATCATATCAGAATTACAACCAATTACCGATGGAATAAAACAAGAGTCAATAAAAAAATAATCAATTCTTGAGTAGGAATGATAAACATGTGAGAAAAATAAAAACTCTTTGTACTTAGAATGCCAAAATCTCCAAATATCAAAAATTCCATTATCAGTCAAAAAAGAGTTAATACAAGTGGCTGACTTATTAGGTAAAGTCTGAGTAGATATAGATTTGTCCATCAAAGGATTTAAACAACAATTAAAGTCACCACCCATTATTAACTTATATTCATTTAGATTAGGTAGAGAAATAAATAAAGACTTAAAAAAATCGAGACAATCCACATTTGGAGCATAAACATTAACCATTGCAACCTTTTTGTTAAAAAGTAAGCCAGTAATTAACAAAAATCTACCATTCGGATCTGAAAAGATGTCATGTTGGACAAATGCAATAGAGGAGTCAATAAAAATTGAAACTCCCTTTACTTTGGCATTCCTCCAAAACCTAAAAAAGCGATAATTATCCTCTTTCCTCACATGAGTTTCTTGTATAAAAATAATATGAGCATTAAGTCTTTGGAACACTTCGATAATCTTTTTCCGTTTAATCGTATGGTTTAAGCCATTAGTATTCCAAGAGACAAAATTAATGGTCTGAGCCATATTTCTGAAATCAACCCTTTGCTATATAAAGGGTTAACCAAATTCTGAACTCATGCACCCGGAAGAGGAACAAAAATAAAGGGCGGACCCAGAAGTGACGACTTCGCGGATATTTTTGTTGTTTAAAATCAGCCCAAATGAAAAAACT
The DNA here is from genome assembly GCF_030144855.1 of Hypanus sabinus. Classification (NCBI taxonomy): domain Eukaryota; kingdom Metazoa; phylum Chordata; class Chondrichthyes; order Myliobatiformes; family Dasyatidae; genus Hypanus; species Hypanus sabinus. Next base: position 95,089,460 of record NC_082716.1, on the reverse strand, counting down.
AAAAAAAACTGACATAAGAAACGTAAGATTTAGAAAAAGACCTCCCACCCCCCACCCAAGAGGGAAAAAAAAGACCACCCCAGCCAGGGATAGGCTGGGAAAAAGGAAAGATGAAACTAAATCTACCCCCATATCAGCAGAAGACAACTCTGTATATAAATGATAAAAAAAAGATCCATCCAAACTCTAAAGAAATAATAATCACTATACTAAAACCAAACTTCTTAATATAATTGGTAGTAAAAAAACAAAAAGAATATAATCACTAGTAACTTATAAATCGGGTTAAAACCCAAACAAACCAAAAAAAAATTTAAACTATGATAAGAGATGCATCATAGGAAGAAGACGAGAGAAAAAAAATGGTGAAATAAAAAAAAAGCCAAAAATATTTTAAAGAAACCGCCAACTTAGTAAAAAAAATTCACCTTCGAAGGATTAATAATAATGACAGTGGTTGAAGTAAGTAAAATAACTTGAAAAAAAACTTTAACTAGAGTATAAAATATAGAGTAAACCTACACCAATAGCCAGAAATAAAATCTGGTTTTGGAAATAAAAACCATCTTGCATGATGGTTAACTACTGAATCCGTCTTATCCATATAATCTTGAAAAGCCTTTATATCTTGTTTAAAAATTTGTCGTTGTTCTTCAAATTTTTGATTTAAAACCTCCAATAACATTTCATAAGTCAATTCAGTGCACTTAGGATCAGTCTGCTTCTTCTTCCCGTTTCCGTTAGGATCCTTCCCAGGTTCTCGCCCTTTAGATCTAAGATCCATTTCTGTATTCATTTCCTCAAAAATTCACAATAAACTCTTCAAGATAAGACCAAAAAAGTAGCAAGAATCTTTTGGTGTAGGTAAAAATAAGTTAAATAAGGGTGATCATAGGTTAAAAAAAGTAAAGGTTATGGAGCGAATCTGAAACAGTACTCACTCCATGAGCGTCTCCTGCTGACCTCCCATAGTTTTCTTATTTCGATTGTTCGTTCTCTCCTCTCTTCTCTATAAGTGTATACCTCAAATAATTATGTGGAGATTTGTGACAAATATGATTATATAATATATGTACAGTATCTGAATGTTTGATGATAAACTTCAATAAGAAATAAATTACAAAAAAAAGAGTACTGCACAGAACCATGCCCTTCGGCCCACATAGTCCTAGTCCATAAACCATTAATACTGTCTACTCCCATCGACCTGCAACAAGGCCATAGCCCTCCATAACCCTACCATCCATGTATCTATTTAAACTTCCCTTAAACAGTGAAGTCAAACTCATATGCACCACTTGTGCTAGTAGTTCGTTCCACATTCTCATGACCCTCTAAGTAAAGAAGTTTCCTCTCAAGTTCCCCTTACAGTTTCACTTTTCACCCTTAACCCATTATCTCTGGTTGTAGTACCATTCAACCTCAGTAGAAAAAGCCTGCTTGCATTTATCCTATCTATACCCTTCATAAGTAGTCACACCTCTATCAAATCTCCTCTCAATCTTCTATGTTCTAAAGAGTACAGTTTTAACCCGTTCAATCTTTCCTTATAACCTCAGGTCCTCCAGACCCAGCAACATACTTGTAAATTTCAACCCTGTTTACATCTTTCCTGTAGGTTGGTGACCAAAACTGCACACAATACTCCAATTTAGGCCTCACAAACGCCTTATACAACTTCAACATAACATCCACTCGTCTGTACTCAATACATTGATTTATGAAGGCTAATGTGCCAAGAACCTCCTACCTGTGATGTCACTTTCAATGAATTATGGACCTGTATTCCCAGATGCCTTTGTTCAACCACACTCCTCAGTGCCCTAATGTTCACTGTGTAAGACCTACCCTGGTTGATCCTACTGAAGTGCAAATCCTTGAACTCATCTGCATTAAATTCCACCTGCCATTTTTCCAGCTGCTGCAGATCCCTCTGCAAGCCATGATAGCCTTCCTTACTGTCCACTACACCCCCAACCTTGGTGTCATCCACAAATTTGCTGATCCAGTTAGCCACATTATTATCCAGACCTTTAACAAAGAAGACAAACAACAAAGGACCCAGCAACAATCCTTGTGGCACACCACCAGTCACAGTCCTTCAGTCAGAGGCAAACCCCTACTACCACTCTTCAGCTTCTCCCACAAAGCCAATGTCTAATCCAATTTACAACCTCATTCTGAATGCCAAGCAACTAAACATTCCTGACCAGCCTCACATATGGGACCTTGTCAAATGCCTTACCAAAGTCCATGTAGACAACATCCACTGCCTTGCCTTAATCTACTTCCCTGGTGACTTCTTCAAAAAACTCTATAAGATTGATTAGACGTGATCCACCATGCACTAAGCCATGCTGATTATCCTTATTCAGTCTATGTCTATCTAAGCACTTATATATTAGGTTCATTACAATACATTTCAGAAACTTCCCACAAATGAAGTCACACTCACCAGGCTATAGTTTCCTGGTCTATGTTTAGAGCCTCTTTGAAACAGCGGAACAACATTAGCTATCCTCCAATCAACAGGCACCTTGTCGTTAAAGATGGTTTAAATATCTCTACTAGGGCCCTGGCAATTTCTGCACTTGTCTCCTGCAGGGTCCGAGGGAACAACTTGTCAGGCCCTAGGGATTTATACACTCTCGTTTGCCTCAGGATAGCAACCCCTCCTCCTCTGCAATCTGTACAGGGTCCATTAAGTTGATGCCACTTTGCCTGTTGCATATAGACTCTGCAACTGTCTCCAAGTACATACAGCTGCAAAGAATGAATTTAATATCTACCCATCTGTCTTGGCTCCACACATGGATTATCATTCTGGCCTTTCAGGGGACCAATTTTGTCCCTAGCAATCCTTTTGCTCAATATATATATATATATATATATATATATATAGAACTCCTTAGGATTCTCCTACACCTTTTCTGCTATTCCGATGTCTCCTTTTCTGATTTATTAAGTGTTCTCTTGTATTCCTTGTACTGCATAAGCACCTCATTTGCTCCTATTTGCCTATTCTTGCAACGCACTTCCTTTTTTCTCCTAACGAGGGCCTCAATATCTCTAGAAAAACAAGGTTCCCTACACTTGTTCTCTTTACCTTTTATTTTGACAAGCACATGCAGGCTTTATACTCTCAAAATTTTGTTTTTGAAGATCTCCCACTTTCCAAGTACACCTTTGCCAGTAAACAGCCTGTCCCAATCCACACTTTCCAGATCATTTTTTGAATATAATGGCATTATGGTCACTGGATACAAAGTCCTCCCCTGCACAAGTTTCTGTCACTTGCCCTCTCTCATTCCCTAATAGCAGATCCAGTATTGCACACTCTGTATGATTTCTACCTACTGACGAAGGAAACTTTCCTGAACACATTTGACAAACTCTATCCTATCTAATCCTTTTACAGTATGGAATTCCCAGTCAATACGTAGAAAGTTTAAAATCACCTACTTGTAACAACCTTATGTTTTTCGCAAGTCTGCAATCTCTTTAGAAATTTGTTCCTCTAAATCCTCTAAATTCTTAGGACTGTTGGGTGGTCTGTAATACTGTAAATACATTAAACCTTTCTTATTTCTCAGTTCCACCCATAACGCCTGGCTAGTCGAGTTCCCCAGTCTGTCCTGACGGAGCACAGTTGTGACATTTTCCCTGACCAGTAACACTGCCTCTTCTTCTTTAATCCCTTCCACTCTGTCACGTCTAAAACAATGGAATCCCAGAATACTGAGCTGTCAGTCCTGCCTCTGCTGAAACCAAGTCTCATTAGAAGCTACAATGTCATAATTCCAGGTATTGATCCATGCCCTGAGCTCATTCGCCTTTTCTATGACACTCCTTGCATTGAAATATGCACAGCTCAGGACACTAGTCACACCATACTCAACTTTTTGATTCTTGACTTTGTCTGAGGCCTTAACAACATCTACTTCCACAACCTCTCCACTAACTGTTCTGGTACTCTGGTTCCCATCCCCCCCCCCCCCCACAACTCTAGTTTAAGACCCATGGGGCAGCATTAACAAACCTACTAGGATATTAGTTCCCCTCCAGGTGCAAACTGCCCCTTCTATATAGGTCCCACCTTCCCTGGAAGGGAGCCCAGTGATCCAGAAATCTTATGCCCTCCCCTCTTCACCAATTCCTTAGTCACATACTAAGCTGTATAATCTTCCTAGCTCCGGCCTCACTAGCACATTGCATGGGTAGCAGTCCTGAGATCACAACTCTGGAGGTCCTGCCCTTCAACTTAGCTCCTATTTCACTAAACTCCTATGCAGAACTTTGTTACTTGTCCCTCCTATGTTATCGGTACCTATGTGGACCTTGACATCTGGCTGTTCAACCTCCCATTTAATAATACTGAGGACTCGATCCAAGATGCGCCAGGTCTTGGCACCTGGGAGGCAACATACCATCCAGTAATCTCATTCTTGCCCAAAGAACCTTCAATCCTTTCACTCCAGCATGCCTCTTCTCACCACCCTCCACCCCAACTTCCCTGCTGAGCCACAGAGGCAGACTCAGAGCCTAGGACCCGACTACAGTTTGGTCAGTCCTCCCATTCAACAGTATCCAAAGTGATATAGCTGTTGTTGAGAGGATTGGCCACAGTGGTAGTCTGCATTGACTCCTTAACTCTTCCACTTCCTGACTGTCATCCAGTCCTGTGACCTGCTCTTTGGGTGTAACTACCTAAGTTACACCTATCTAAGTATGTCCTATCTGTCATCCCCTCAGCCTCCAGAAATATCTGGAGTTCAACCAGTTCCAGCTCCAACTCCTTAATGTGCATTGTTAGAAACTGCAGCTGGATGCACTTCTCACAGTTGTAGTTGTCAGGGACACTACACTGGACGTCTCCCTGCCTTCCCACATCTCGCAAAAGGAGTATTCAACTGTCCTGCCTGGTTTCTCTACTGCCCCAGCTGAGCACATATAAAGAAGGGAAGGAGAAAAAAAACTTAGCCTTGAGCTTTTCTTTTTTTAGCTTTCTCTGACTGAAGCCTTGAAGAGCTAAAGCCTCAAGATGGCCACTACGTTGGTCTGTGCCTTCCATTAATTTGCTCTTGCTAATCAATCCCAAACATGGATTGGTCACTGGTCAAAGCTCAATTATGCTGTCATGATTCACTGCTGCCTTTTTCTACTCAAGCAGTGCAGCTGAGTGAAATCCCCTCCTCTTAAACTTCCAATGTCTGGATTGATCACTGGTCAAAGCTCAATTATGGTGCCAGCGTTCAGAGTTCAGCGTTCAGAAATAATTTCCTTTATTGTCTGTAAGGAGTCAGTACATTCTCCCTGTACAGGATGCTCTGGTTTCCTCCCATATTCCAAAAGTGTACAGAATTGGGTTAGTAAATTGTGAACATGCTATGATGGCGCCAGAAGCAACACTTGCATGCTGCCAAAAGCACATATTCCGAATCTGTTGGTCATTGCCACAAATACACATTTACTTTATGTTTTGATATTTCAATGTACATGTGACAAATAGAGCTAATCTTTAATCAGAGGCTGGGTATCCTGCAGTGAGTGCCATGACTCCTGATGAAGCCTTTCTACTATCAACAAGTCACAAATCAACTGTGTGGTGGTGTATTCTCCACTTGCCCAGAAAAAATGCTCAAGTAGCTCAACATCATCACGACAAAGCAATATGCTTGAGATTAAATAATGACCATCATAAAGGCAAACCAAAATACCAGCAATTTCAGTGATGATTGAGGTTTGTATTTAGTTTGAGGAAAAGAAGAATGGGTCTAAGATGAATATTTTCAATTTAAGAACGAGCAATTGAGAGGGCATGAAAGCAGATCTAGTTAAAGTGGCAAATTAGGGTAAGGGGTAGTTAATCAAGATACAGTGGTGGATATTGCAGGGGATCTTTCAGATTATATGAAATAAATGCATTCCAAAGAGGAGAATAAAATCCAAGGGGAAGACTGTACTTAATGAAAAAGGTAATGATTATACCAGGCTTTGGAAGGTAGTATATAATTGCGCAAAGACAGATAGCAGAGAAGAAGACTAGGTAGAGTGTAAATAACAGCAAAGAATGACTACAGGATAAGCAAGAAAGGAAGCCAGGAATATTAAAACAAATGGTAAAAGTTTCTACAGATATGTAAAATAGAGTTGGCAAAGTAAGAACTAGTCATTTCAAGTCAAGTCGAGTCAAGTCACTTTTATTGTCATTTCAACCATAACTGCTGGTACAGTATATAGTAAAAATGAGACAACATTTTTCAGGACCATGGTATTACATGACACAGTACAAAAACTAGACTGAATTACGTTAAAAAAAAACAGAGAAAGCTACACTAGACTACAGACCTACACAGGACTGCATAAAGTGCACAAAAACAGTGCAGGCATTACAATAAATAATAAACAGGGCAATAGGGCAAGGTATCAGTCCAGGCTTTGGGTATTGAGGAGTCTGATAGCTTGAGGGAAGAAACTGTTACATAGTCTGGTCGTGAGAGCCCGAATGCTTCGGAGCCTTTTCCCAGATGGCAGAAAGAAGAAGAGATTGTATGAGGGATGCATGGGGTCCTTCATAATGTTTCCTTTGCAGATGCAGCGTGTAGTGTAAATGTCCTTGATGGCAGGAAGAGAGATCCCGATGATCTTCTCAACTGACCTCACTATAGAAAGAGAATCTGGGGAATTAATAATGGGAGGTGTCCAGAGGTACATAAATAAAATAGATTTTCTGCACTTGCCTTCACTTAGATATAACTAACACCCAGTAATAGCAGGGAAATGAATGGGAGGAAGGATTTTAGGAAAATTACAATCACTGGGGAAATGGTATTGAACAAATTCATCCAATGGTCTTATATTAACTAACTAGTAGCATAATAATGCATTTCCAAATTTCCCTGGACTTTGGGAAGATTCTACTTGATCAAAAAACGTGAAATGTATCTGTTAGATTCAAAAAGGGTGATAGAAGTAAACTACAAGTTAATATGTGTTGAAGAGAAAATGTGAAGGCATTACAGCAGAACATTTAGAAACATTCAAGATAACCAGATGAAGTCAACATAGTTTTATGACAGGGAAATCATGTTTGACCAACATACTGAATTTTCTTGAAGTTTTCTGCTGTGAATATATGGGAAATGGTGAATGTACTACGAGTTCTAAAAGGCATTTAATAAGAAACAGCATCAAAGGTTGTTCCAGAAGCTGAAAACTGAGAGTGCAGCAGGTAGTGTAATAGCATGGATAGAAGATTGACTGGATAACTGGAATCAGACAATAGAAATAGACATAACCTGGTTGGCAAGATGTAATGAGTACGATCACAACTCAGATTGGTGCTGTGGTCATTATTTTTTACTATTTATATAAACGAAGGAACTGAAGATATAGTCGATATATTTGTTGATGTCACAAATAGGCAGTACTTCAATAGTACACGGAATGATTCCGAGTAGTTGAAGATCTGGAAAGTGAAGTATAATGTGGGGAAAATTTGCTAATTTTAGCAGGAAAATGAAAGCTTATGGAATGTTTTAATTTATTACTGAAATAACTAAACATAGTAGTAGGGAAACTATGCTTCAGTTACATAGGGTATTGGTGGGACCATATCTGGAATACTGTGTATTGTTTTCCATTTTTTAGGAAGGATGTTATTGCATTGAAAACAATTGGAGAAGGTTTATTATCTCTGATCTTTACTAGATGGAATGGTTCAGAGGTATGATTACCGCATACTCCCAAGATTATTTATTTTTCAGTTGACAAACAACCTTTGCAACTTCTTAGACTTCTGTAGTGGTTGTGCATATTGTGGGATAGAATTAAAGATGCTTATGTCAGAGTGATAACTGGGCAGTTCTTTGAAGTGTATCTTGTAGAATGGGCTAAATATCTCAGTGTCCTTTATCAGTGGGCTTACATGATGGTACAAAATCTCGCCTGTGCTTCCTTTCCCTCACAAAGTTACATGCATTTCTGCCTTTCAGCAGGGTACACATGGAGGCATTTGGCCTCTAGACGATAATGACAGCTTTGAGGAATCCATTTATTCCACATTATCAGCAATCTTTCAGACCTTCGGTGCACCTTAGCAACAACCATCTTAAAGGCGCCAAGCTTTTCTTGTGAGGGGGAGGGGAGAGGGAGGAGGGAGGTTGAGAGTGTGGGAGGGGCAGGGGGAGTGAGTGAGGGAGAAGGAAGGGAGAGGGAGAAGGCAGGAGGGAAGCAGGAGTAAGGGAAAGAGGGAGTGAGAAAGGGAGGAAGGGGATCAAGATAGGGTTTAGGGTCAGGAAAGAAGGAGAGTTAGAGTTCAGGGGCAGTAAGTGAAGAGTCAGGGGACCTGAAACCAGTGTTTAGGGTCCAGGTTGAGCTGCTCCACAGTTGAACGATAGGAGTCCCAGAGGTCAGATCAGCAAGCACCAGTGATTCCCAGGTCAGCAAGTGCTGGGTTGGAGGTCCATACAGGTAGAAGTCATGAAGACTGGTGATCAATCCCTTCTCCCACCCCACTCCTTCCCCAAGTCATCAGAGTCAGAGGTGCAAGAGTCCAAAGGTCAAAGTCCCATGATCAGCGAGTTCTGAGGTAGAAGCCCAAAGGTCAAGCTTATGATTGGCGAGTCCTGGGGTCAATACACAAAGGTCAGCGAAATCCAAAGGTCAAAGTGCTGAACTCAATGAGTCCAGATGTAGAAGTCCGAAGTTCATAGACTGTAGTTGGCGATTCTAGTGGTAGACCCCGGATGGTCAAAACTCCTGGGCTAACTTGTCCAGATTTTTGATGCCCAATGTCTGCTAGCCAGGGCCAGGAACTGGAGGTTGGAGGCCTAATGTCTATGAGTCTGAGTCCAGGGCTAAGGACTGGAGGCCCAGAAGTAGCCTGTCTGTGAGTGGGTGGGAGGGTGAGAAAGGGTCTTATTTTACTGTTACGGATGTTGTTGCTTGTGTTGTTCTGCTGAACATTGTGGCCATGCTATGTTGGTGCCAGAATGTATGGGAACACCTGCAGGCTACCGCCTTGCACATTCTTGGGAATGTTGGCTATTAATGCAAAGTAGACATTTCACTGTATGTTTCAATGTCCATGTGATAAATAAATCTGAATCTGAAATAAATCCTAAACAGTAATATGGTAGTTTTTCCATTGGAGGGCCTATGCTATAAAGACAAGATGATGTGACAGAGGTATGAAACTATGAAAGGCATTGTTAGGGTGGATAAGCATTGGTAGAGTGTCTAAAACTAGACACAGAAGTTTAAGGTCACACAAAGAGTAGTTAGTATCTGGAATGCACAGCCTGAAGAGGTGTTGATGGCAGTAACAACATTTCTGAGGACAGATAATTGAGTGAGCAGGGCATAAAGGGAATATGGATTTCATGTCCTCCCTCACAGTCCTCGGCAGCCCTGTGTCCACCGTGGAGAACTTCAGGTTCCTGGGAACCACCATCTCTCAGGATCTGAAGTGGGAGCAGAACATCAGCTCCATCCTGAAGAAGGCCCAGCAGCGAATGTACTTCCTGCGGCTCTTGAGGAAATATGGTCTGCCTCAGGAATTGCTGCTGCAGTTCTACACTGCAGTCATTGAGTCTGTCCTGTGCACCTCCATCACTGTGTGGTTTGGAGCCGCCACCAAGCAGGATAGAACCAGACTACAGCGCATAGTGAGGACTGCCGAGCGCATCAATAGAGCCTCCCTGCCCTCTATTGTGGACCTGTACTCTTCCAGGTTGAAGAAGAGGGTGGGGAACATCATAAAGGACTCCTTCCATCCTGCGCACGGACTGTTTGTTACCGTCTGGTAGGCGCTTCAGATCCCTCCAGACTAAGACTAATAGGCACTGGAGAAGTTTTTTCCCTACTGCGGTCACTTTGCTGAACAGTTAACTGCCTGTTAACTGTCGGCTAACTATTACTTGGATTGCACTAATTGTATGTATAATCTATATTTTAATTTATATTTATCATTATTATTGTTATGAGCAGAGAGACAACATCTGCCGGAGGTAAATTCCTTGTATGTGCACAGGTACTTGGCGATTAAAGTCTGATTCTGATTCTGATGCAAGCAAATAGGGTTATTACAGATATATTTCATGGTAGGCAAAGACATGGCAGGCTGAAGGCCCCATACCAATACTGTACAACTCTTATGATTGTAAGAGTGTCTTGTCTTGTTTTAGTTTCACAACATCCTGATCATCCTCATCAAACAATCCTAGTGTTTCTGACAAAAGCTGAGAGTCTTTTCATAAATGCTAACTGAGGTGGATTTAGCGCAGTCCAAATTCTCTGGATACTTTGAAGCTCCTGTTCTGTTTCTGCCATTTTTGGGAGGCTCCAGATAATGGCAATAACAGATCAGGTTGGATAGTATGCAGTCCAACAGTCATCCGTACCTGTCATGGTTTGGGTGATTCAATAAACAACGTAGTCAGAATCAGAATCACGTTTATTATCATTGGCATATGTTGTGGAACTTCTTATTTCGCAGCAGCAGTACAATGAAAGACATAAAATTATTATAAGTTACAAAAATAAACAATTCAAAAGACAAATAACTTCTCTCACTTGAATAACATATGGTAATCTCACTGTGCCATGGATCATGGGTACTGCTGCAAGATCCTGGATCTGTCTTTCTGACAAATGGAGATGGAAGCAATCATACTGATTTCCTTCAGTCACTGCACTGATATCCAGGAATAATCTTACAGTGACTTAAGTTAATTTTTGAAAGTACATAATGCACTGTACATGCACTGCAAATGTATATAGCTCATTTACATTCTGATATTGTTCCCACTGCCAAACTGCTATTCAATAAGTATGCATCTAGCTTTGAAACACTTTCTACCCTTTCACATCATCCTCTATACAAACTGTATATTTAAGTGAATTACTCCACACTTTCTGAAAAAGCACTCCAATCAATTCATCAGACTACGAACACCTTACTTTTGACAAGGTGCGGCATATAATGCAGCAAGATAAGAGCCAATGGAATTACAGGGAAGTTACTACCATGTGTGGAGCATTGGCTAATCAGCAGAAATAAAGGGATCCTATTCTGGTTGGCTACTGATTACCAGTAGAGTTCCAAAGGGGTTGTTGTTGTCAATGATTTGTCAACGTCAATGATTTGGAATATGGGATTAATGGATTTGTGGCTAAATTTGCTGATGATATAAAGATAGGTGGAGAAGCGGGTAGCGTTGAGGAAAAAGAGAGACTGTAGAGAGGCTTAGATAGTTTAGGGCAGGGGTCAGCAACCTTTAACACTGAAAGAGGCATATGGACCCGCTTCCCACAGAAAAGAAAACACTGGGAGCCACAAAACCCGTTTGACATTGAAAATGAAATAACACTGCATACAATGTTTTTTTTTGCCTTTATGCTATGTATAAACAAACTATAATGTGTTGCATTTATGAAATCGATGAACTCCTGCAGAGCAAACGAAATTACATTTCTGCATGCAACAAAAACATTTTGAACTCCGAAAAAAAAGACGTTGGGTTGCAGGTTACTACATCGTTAGCCTACCTTGGATCGAAAAATTAAAAGAAATCGCGCACTGGCGGGTATCAGGCATTTGCAGTGGTGATGTATATTAATAGCGATAAAAACACGTTGTAGCGGTGTGCTACACGCAGCGCTAAAATAACGACACGGAGTGGGTAAATTGCAGTCAAAGATAACTTTATTCGAACTACACAGCCTTGCTTTTAAGCCTCTCTCAACCTGCCCCCCGTGGGCGCGGATGCTCCAAAAGACATGTACTCACAAACCCCCGTAGGCTATCACCCTTAGCCGGAACGCTGGCAAATTGTGAGCCGGTTCAGATGTGCCAAGAAATGGGTCGCCACAACGTTTTATTTAGATTGTACAAGATCACCATAATCTTCAAATTTAGAATTACATTTCAAAAACTAACAAACTAACATAAAATACATTTTAATTAAATACTCATCATTTATTTTCCAAAGCCACAGGGAGCCGCAGCACAGAGATGAAAGAGCCGCATGCCGACCCCTGGTTTAAGGGCAAAGCAGTGGAAAATGAAATATAATGTTGGAAAGTGTATGGTCATGCACTTTGGTGGAAGAAATAAACGGGCAGTCTATTATTTAGATGGGGAGAGAATTCAAAATGCAGAGATGCAAAGGGACTTGTGAGTCCTTGTGCAGGATACCCTAAAGGTTAACCTCCAGGTTGAGATGGTAGTGAAGAAGGCAAACGCAATGTTGGCATTCATTTCTAGATGTGTAGAATATAAGAGCAGGAACATGATGTTGAGACTTTATAAGGCACTCATGACATACTTGGAGTATTGTGTACAGTTTTGGGCTTCTTATTTTAGAAAGGATGTACTGACATTGGAGAGGGTTCAGAGAAAATTCAGAAGAATGATTCCAGGAATGAAAGGGTTACTGTATGAAGAACGTCTGGCAACTCTTGGGCTGTTTTCCTGGAGTTCAGGAGAATGGGGGGGGGGGGGGGGGAATCTCATAGAAATATTCCAAATTTTACAAGGCCTGAACAGATTAGATATGACAGAGTTATTTCCCATGGTAGGGGTGTTTAGGACAAGAGAGCACGACTTCTGGATTGAAGAGATGTGGAGAAATTACTTTAGTCATTGGATGGTAAATCTGTGGAATTTGTTACCATGAGCTGCAGTGGAGACCAAGTCACCACTGGGTGCCTTTAAAGCAGAGACAGATGGGTTCTTGATTAGTCAGGACATCAAAGGGTATGGGAAAAGGCAGGGGAATGGGGATGACTGGAAAAATTAGATCAGCCCATGACTGAATGGTGGAGCAGACTCAATGGGCCAAATGGTCTTATGGTGTTAATACTTCTATCATCAATTTTTTCCTTTAGAATTTCTTCTTAATGGTCAATGAAGAATTGTAGATCTGGTGTTACAATGATAGAATTCATTAAAATATGTCAGAAAAATGAATAAACACTGCAAACCTGCTACTAACTGATATCTTTAATTACTCCTGCTTTATTTCCAAACCATACATCAAAATAGTCTGATGACTTTAATCACAATTTTTATGGTACGGTAACTCCAATAAGGAGTTTTGATGAATTCAAAACTATATCTTTGCATTGAGTATAAAGTGACAAAGTGCAAAGCACGCTTGGGACCTGTGAATGGGCTTGAACAATAGGAGTTTTCAAAAGGTGGGGGGAAGGGAATGAAAAATGAAAAGAAACAGATTATAAAGAGCTGCCAGACTGGAGGCCTTGCATACATACTAATCAAAATTCCTGGAACCTCTTGTCACAAACCAATTGGTCCAATGATTTGAAACTGGTCCTATACCTATTACTGCTGCATGTGACTTGATGGCAAAAAATTGAAAATCTAGGCACCAAATCATGTCCTTCAATCTACTACACACAATTATCTGTGTTTGCAGAAAAGTGCTCACTGGAGAAAAGGTGAGATCTCATTTCAGTATTCAGGCAGTGGAACATTTTAATTCAGAAATAAAAATAACACCCTCAGGCCAAATTGCAACACTGAATTATTTATAAATGAAGATGTACACTTGCAAAAAGAAGAGGCATGCTATAAAATGCCTACCTTACAATATTATAAATTGTTCTGTGTTAGCTGTTTGAAGACTCTTTAGTCTTTAAGAAAATCATAGAAACACACACACAGTACACTTAGACACAGAAATGGAAAGTACAATTTAAGATGCTTTGTTAAACAAAACCTAAAACATGACATCCCATCCATACACAGATGCATGCAATGTACTATCATTTTCAGTTTTAATTTTACATTTTCTCCTTTATTTGATAACCAGAGTCATGAAGTACACAACTTTTATTTAAGAATGTTGTTGCCTTTGGTATTAAATCAGATTCATTCCATAAAATATTCTTTGCTTGTGTGAAGCAGAATTTAGTGCATCTTTGTATAAATAACAAACCAATTGATTTCTAATCTATGTGGATCTCAAGTGGCTCCGAGGCAACACTTTCATCCCCAAATAGATTCAGTTTAAATTAGGTTCTAATTTATAACCATATATCCATATAACAATTACAGCATGGAAACAGGCCATGAAACAAACCCTTCTAGTCTGTGCCGAACGCTTACTCTCACCTAGTCCCACTGGCCCGCAATCAGCCCATAACCCTCCATTCCTTTCCTGTCCATATTTTTTTGCTTTTCTGGTCATTTTCACAACCATTCCCTTAATGCTACCTCTACTGAAATAAACCTTGTATCAAGCAATTTGACTTTAACCATAGGCTGCTCAGACAAAAAAGATGGAATATCAATGCAATAACTTTGCTAAATCTCACAACTCAAATAAAATTCAACCATTTGGTTTGGAAAAAGTAAAAGAAAACATCTAGAGTTATTGTTTTATTTTTTGAAGTTTGAAAGATTGTAAGGTATTTGAAGAGCGCTCTCTTGTTCCATTGAGATGTATATTTTATTATACATGAAATGTAATTTTAATTAGCATGTATTTATTTTTATTATACTTTAATGACTGTCTATAGAAAATATTAGAAGATTTCACAAATAAAATGTTTATATGTTTTTTATATATGACAGAAACAATTCTTGCAGACCCAAACAGAAGGAATTATCTTTCAGCAGGCATAAAATTAATTTGTTCTTAATATAAAAATCACAACAATAATCAGTGCAATGACAGTCACCTTCTTCGAATCACAGAAACCAGCAATACTCTGCTTTCAATTCACATACAACAAACTTGATATGAATGGCCTAGACAGCTACAAAATCATTGCATTACAGAAGCGTTGATCAGCTAAAGCTCCTTCACAAGATGATCACGATGAATCATTCTGCACAATGAGAATGTGTTTATTGCAAACATGGGAAAATCAGTCACTGCTGGAAATCCAAAGTAACACACACAAAATGGTGGCGGAACTCAGCAGGTCAGGCAGCATCTATGGAAAACAGTAAACAGTTGACTTTTTGGGCCAACCCTTCTTCAGGACAGACAGAAGGGGGGAGATGCCTGAATTAAAAGCTGGGAGGTGGGGAAAAAGGCTGGCTGGAAGGTGATAGATGAAGCCAGGTAATGGGAAAGGTCAAGGGCTGGAAAAGGAATCTGACAGGAGAGGACAGTGGATAAAAGGAGAAAGGGAAGGAGGAGGGGACCTAGGGGGAAGTAATAGGCAGGTGAGTAATGGGGGAGTGAGGTAAAAATATGCTTAGTGCTAGTGTCCCTTTGGAGATGGTGGAAGTTATAGAGGATAATGTGTTGGTTGCAGAGGTTGATGGGATAGTAGGTAAGGACGAGAGGGACTCTATCACTGTTAAGGCGACGGGAAAACATGGATATAAGGGAAATGGAGGAGATGTGAGTGAGGGCAGCTTCAATAGCAGAGGAGGTAAACTCCATTGTTTAAAAATGTTGGACATCTCAGATGTCCTGGAATGGAAAGCTACATCCTGAGAACAGATGCGGCTGAGGTGAAGAAACTAAGAAGGGAATAGCATTTTTACAGGACATATTCAATAAGTATTTATTGACTTCAGTTTTCTCTTTAGTAATAGACATAACATGTTGAAAATTCTTTGCTTATTTTTCCAAATGGTCAATAGAATTTAGTCACCTATAAATAGTATTCATCCCACTTGGAAGTTTTTATGTTTTAGTGCTTTACAACATTGAATCACAGTGGATTTAATTTGGCTTTTTTTGACACTGATCAACAGAAAAAGACTCTTTCATGTCAAAGTGAAAACAGACCTCTACAAAGTGATCTAAATTAATTACAAATATAATTGATGCATAAGTATTCACACACCAAGTCATCACTAGTGCAGCCAATTAGTTTTAGAAGTCCCATAATTAGTTAAATGGAGATCACCTGTGTTCAGTCAAGGTGTTTCAATTGACTGTAGTAAAAATATACCTGTATCTGGAAGGTCCAACTGCTGATGAATCAATATCCTGGCAAAAAACTATACCATGATGACAAAGCAAAAAAGTTATTGAAAAGCACAAGTCAGGAGATGGATACAAGAATATTTCCAAGTCACTGAATATCCCATGGAGTACAGTTAAGTCAATCATCAAGAAATGGAAAGAATATGGCACAGCTGTAAATCTGCCTAAAATCTCACTTAGATCCAGAATTAGAATCACATTTATTATCACTAACATATGTCATGAAATAGCTTGTTTTGTGGCAGCAGTACAGTGTAATACATAAAAAAGTTACTATAAAGTAAAGTAAGAGATAAAAAAGATAAACAACTAATGCAAAAAAAGAGCAAAATAGTGAAGTAATTTTTCATGGATCTTTCAGAAATCTGTGGCAGAGGGGAAGAAGCTGTTCCTAAAACACTGAGTGTGTGCCTTCAGGCTCCTCTACCTCCTCCCTGATGGGAGCTCAGCAACACTGTGCTTGAATGGTACACAGTAAACAAGGTGTTGGAGGAACAATTAGTACATACTCTAAGACCCACAATACAAACAAGCGAACTAGACTCCACTAGACCAGATAATTTTGAAAACGCCAGTTTTGTGTAAAAACGATAGGCGTCCACACTAAGCATTTTTGAAAATATTTCTGTCCACATTACAACGGGTATTTCGGCGAATCTCCTCCTACTGCGCACGTGCAGGACACATCTACTGAAAACAAGCGATATGTTTGGTGTCGAATCTCGCCGTGAAAGAGTTGGTGCTCATTTGTTCAGTTACAGACTAGAAAAACTTAAATGATGGACAGCTGTTGGCTCTCACGCAGGAGGACTTAAGACTAAAAAAACAAATACTAGAGCGTATGGAGGCAACCGACAGGGAGTTCACGGACTGTATGACCCGGCTGATGACGAACATTGAAAAACTGACTCTGTTGCATTAATAAAGCCCCTTGTTAAATGTATAAAACATGTTTGCATCAGTATTATCTGGTATTTCCATACAATATTACATTAGGCTGTTACACATTTATTGTCAGAGAAGTACTTGCATAAATAGGTAAACCACCTTCATATGAGCGAGGACAGAAAAAAGGGCAAAGTGAGTATACTTATTTATTCAGTAAGCTATGGGTCAAAGTATTTGGTGAGTACATTTCTAACTCTTCTGGCTTCAGTCTCGTTGCCGTCTTTTCTGAAATTGTTATGTTACGTTCAAGAAAACAATGAAATGGCGCGCTGCTGTCACCATCTGTTCCGGCACATCATGACAGCGTTTTTAGATTTCTCTGGTTACCCCATCCACACTGCTCCAGCCAATCCGGTGTTTTCAAAATTACACACTCTGGAGGGCGTTTTAGAAAAGCTCCGTTCTTGGGGGAGGAAAACACTGTTTTAGTGTAGATGGAGGGTAAAAACAAAGAGAAAAGGCTTTGGTTACGGATTTTTCTGGTCTAGTGTGGACGTAGCCTGAGCTACTTTTGCTCATGAGTGTCAAGGTACATTCACAAACAATGGCAATGCGCTTAAAGGCAGACAGCAGTAGAACTACACTTCATTAATAATGCTGACACCTTCAGTAAAAGACTGGTGAAAACAAAATAATGAAATAGTCAAATTCTCTGAGGATAATTCTATCCATGTAAAACATACTCATCAAATTTCTATTTGTGTTTTACTAAAAACATTCTTAGTAATTCACTTACAGTAACAGAAAATGAAATAAACCTTGATCAGTAAAGCAAGTCCACACAGTTGTTTATAATTTTCTGACATGGAATTTGAAATTGAACAAATGTTATCAAATAATACTTTGGGAAAAGAACTACAAATAATGGGAAGTTGAAACAAAAAAGAGAAAGCCAGTCTCAGTCACCAAGTAAAGCAAAGTCTATGGGAGAAAATTAACAAGGCTACGTCCACACTACCAGATAAATCCATAACCGAAGCTTTTTCTCTTCGTTTTTACCCTTCGTCCACACTAAAATGGCGTGCTTGTCCCCCAAAACCAGAGCTTTTCAGAAACGGTGGGAATTTTTGAAAATGTTGCTCGGGCAGATCAGTGTGGACGGGGTAACCGGAGACTTCTGAAAACGCTGTCAGATGGCAGCACGCCATTTCATTGTTTTCTTGAACGCAACCTATCAATTTCAGAACAAACAGCAATGAGACTGAAGCCAGAAGAGTTAGAAATGTACTCACCAAATACTTTGAGCCATAATTTATTGAATAAATAAGTATACTCACTTTGCCATTTTCTGACCTTGCTCGTATGAAGGTGGTTTACCTATTTATGCAAGTACTTCTCTGACAATAGATGTGTAACAGTCTAATGTAACATTGTATGGAAATACAAGATAACACTGATGCAAACATTAAAACATTTATACATTTAACAAGGTGCTTTATTAATGCAACAGAGTTAGTCAGTTTTTCAATGTTCATCAGCCGGGTCACACTCCCTGTCGGTTGCCTCCCTACGCTCTAGTATTTGTTTTTTTTTAACTTTTAAGTTCTCCTGCACAAGAGCCAACAGTCATTCTAAGTTTTTCTAGTCTGTAACTACACAAATGCACACTTTTACAGCGAGATTCGACAACCAAACATGTCGCTTGTTTTTGGTAATGTGTCCTGCGCATGCCCAGTAGGAGGAGATTCACTGAAATCTCCATTTCAATGTGGATAGACATATTTTCAAAAACGCATAGGTGGACACCTATCGTTTTTACGCGAAACTGGCTTTTTCAAAATTATCCAGTCTAGTGTGGATGTCGCCAAAGTCTGTTCATCAGTGAAAGTAAATTGTAGGTGCTATACACTGGAAACTAGAACAGAAAATAGTTAAGGACTCCTAATGAATTCTGTTATGTGATGCTACTCGACCTCTTGAATGGTTCCAGAATTTTCTGTTCTGATGATGTGAAGTTTGAGTTCTCAAGGTATCAAAGATTGATGACAATGCTATTGCAACCAAATCCCAAGAAATAAACAATTATGACCAAAGAGACTGAGAAACTCTTCAAAATGTTTCTCCCCAAACTACTTTGACAATAGCTTTTATCACAGGAGAGGTGATCATAACATAGATATGCTCCAATCCAAGAAGCCTGCTGGTATATGTAACACTTACCCAGAACCTTAAGAACCTAATCCTGAGGGAAAATTTGGTTTGTTTGATCCACCTCTAAATTAGTGACAAAGGAATAATACCAGAAGTCCAGCACTATTCCCAGACAACTGCTAAACTAAAACCAGGAAAACCGGTCACCAATCCCAAGAGTTAACATCCAATAGTTCTTCTGTCTGCAATTTAAGTAGCTTGCCCTGAACCAGAGGGGAAAAAAAACCTTAAAAGCTGGTTTATTACGTTATCAGAGAGAAAAATTGTTGAGCCAACCAGTGCTTTATATTATCAACAAAAAGTCAAGATGTTAGAGAGAGACGCAAATAGGAGCTGCTTTCATAGATATATCGTTGGCATTTGACAGCCCCTTTAAAAGACTATAAGACATGAAACTAGAATTAGGCTACCTGGTCCATCAAGTCTGCTCCGCCATTCAATCATGATTAATAGTTTTCTTTTTATCGCCTCCTCAACCCCAGTTCCCCGCCTTTTCCCCGTAATCTTTGATGCCATGTCCAATCAAGAAGCTATCAATCTCTGCCTTAAATACACCCAGTGACATCTTTTCTAAGATGAGGGACCCAAAACTGTTCACAATACTCAAGGTGAGGTCTCACCAGTGCCTTATTTCAAGAAGTCTAGCGTACTCTAGACCTCCTGAAATGAATGCTAACATGGCATTTGCCTTCCTCACCACCAACTCAGCCTGCAAGTTAACTTTTAGGGTGTTCTCAATAAGGACTCCTTTGCATCTCAGATTTTACAATGTTGACAAAACCAACATAGTTTGCCCAATTTCCCTAAAAGTTCATCTACATTGACAATATTGCACTGCTGACAGGAACATCGATGTCACAAAAGACAAACAAGATGCTCACAAAGCAACTATCCATCACTGTAATGCAATGAGACAAAGACGATATTTTATCTAAGCAAGCAGATGCTGGAGAGGTGTGCTTCTGCCTGAGCCTTAACTCAGATATTTAAATGGGGAGAGAATTCAAAATGCAGAGATGCAAAGGGACTTGGGAGTTCTTGTGCAGGATACCCTAAAGGTTGAGTCAGTTGTGAAGAAGGCAAATGCAATGTTGGCATTCATTTCTAGAGGTATAGAATACAAGAGCAGGAACATTATGTTGAGGCTCTATAAGGCACTCGTGAGACCACACTTGGGGTATTGTGTGCAGTTTTGGGCTCCTTATTTTAGAAAAGATATACTGACATTGGAGAGGATTCAGAGAAGATTCACAAAAATGATTCCAAGAACGAAAGGGTTACCATATGAGGAGCGTCTGGCAGCTCTTGGGCTGTATTCCCTGAAGTTCAGGAGAATGGGGTGGCGGGGGGGTGATCTCATAGAAACATTCTCAATGTTAAAAGGCCTGAACAGATTAGATATGGCAAAGTTATTTCCTACAGTAGGGGAGTCCAGGACAAGAGGACACGACTTCAGGATTGAAGGACGTCCATTGACAACAGAGATGCAGAGAAATTATTTTAGATAGAAGGCGGTAAATCTGTGGAATTTATTGTCACGAGCGACTGTGGAGGCCAAGTCACTAGGTGCATTTAAAGAAGAGATAGATAGGTTCTTGATTAGCCAGGGCATCAAAGGGTATGGGGAGAAGTCAGGGGAGTGGGGTTGTCTGGAAGAATCTGATTAGCCCCTGATTGAATGACAGAGCAGACTCGATATGCCGAAGTGCCTACCTCTGCCCCTACATCTAATGGTCTTATATCCAGGTATCATTATAGACAGGTCTTTTGTGTGCTTTTTTTATATTATAAGAGGCAAATGCAAGCCGGTTCAAAAAATTGTCAGATCATCATGCATAGCACAGCTTGAACGCTATGTCTGTAACATGGTCTTTTGTACATACAGTGGCAAAAGACTATTCTAGTTCAAGGTCATACAGCTGCTGTACAAAGATCACAAATGTGGAGTTAGATGCCAGTATGGACTATTCCATAGCCACTGTATGCATCACAAACACCCTTAAAATTATACTACCCATTCTGGAGAACAGCAAGCAACATCTGTGCTCTATACAAAAACGCACTAAAGGGAGATTGCAGTAGTGACCCTGTAGTGACCCTGCAGGTCCATTGTTTTGATCTTTTAAAGACAGTGAATGGCCTTCAATGAAATCAGTACAGGATACGGAAAGCACGGCCAACTCAGAATTAGAATTAGGTTTAATATCATTGGCATATGTTGTGAAGTTTGTGTTTTGCAGCAGGAATACTGTACAATACATGAAAAAATATGAATTACACATATATGCATAGTGCAAAAAGAGAGCCAAATAAAAATAGTGAGATAGGTTCATGGATTCATTGTCCATACAGAAATCTGATGGCAGAGGGAAAGAAGCTGTTCCTAAAATGTTGAGTGTGTGTCTTCTGGCTCCTGTACCTCCTCCCTGATAATACCAATGAGAAGGAGGTATATTCTGGGTGACAAGGGTTCTTAATGATGGATGTACCTTTTTGAGGATTGCCTTTGGAAGCCATTCTTGATGCAGGGGAGGCTAATGCCCATGATGGAACTGTTTCCCTTTAAGACCAACTGTTCCACAACAGGAAAATATTTGATGACTCAAAATGAAACAACCAGAAGTTTAAAACCATCGAGCACATCACATCATCTTGCTCATTAAAGTCTATGATGAGAGGCATCTCAGGCAGCCAACTAAAGCCATGGATTGACAGGTGAAATATTCAAATGTGAGGCTTTTCATATTACATGAAATAATTTTTTTGTCTAGTCCATTGAATGCTATTACCATTAAATCAAAATCACAATGTCTAGTATTCAGTATTCCATAAAAGTCTTGAATTGCTCAGAATCTTCCTCAGGGAAAGAAGTACTTAACAGTTTGAGGCTAGTTGAGGCTGTACAAGATAATGAGAGGCATATATCATGTGGATAGTCAGAGGCTTTTTCCCAGAGCTGAAATGGCTAGCACGAGAGGGCACAGTTTTAAGGAGCTTGGAAGTGGGTACAGAGGAGATGTCACGGGTAAGTGTGTTTTTTTGGGGGTTTTTTTTACACAGAGAGTGGTGAGTGCGTGGAATGGGCTGCCGGTGGTGGAGGTGGAGACAATAGGGTCTTTTAAGAGACTCCTGGACCCATGGAGCTTAGAAAAACTAACGGCTATGGGTAAGCCTAGGTAGTTAAGGACATATTCTGCAGAGCTTTGTGGGCCGAAGGGCCTGTAATGTGCTGTAGGTTTTCTATGTTCTATGATTATAGAAACATAGAAAACCTAAGCACAATACAATCTATAGTCCATATTGACATTTTATTGCATGCTTCCTTATAGTTTTAGTTTTTTATGCTAGCCTATATGTTTGTATAACATGTTTGTCTGTAATCTTTAAATAATGTAATGTCTGGTTAGACCTCACGAATGCCTATGGGTCTATTCCACACAACCTCATCCTCGAAGTTGATCACTACTACATCCCAGTGGCTATTCAAGACATGATCACCAGCTACCTAGGAGGATTCAAACTCAGATTTACATCAGCCTACTTCTCAACAAGTTGGCAGGACCTCTAGAAGGGGATTCAAACAGGGTGCACCATCTCCCCCACCCTATTTATTATGGGAGTGAACCTCCTAATATCAGCAGATGTAACCCGTGGCCTGACGCTGGAGTCGGGCATTGCCCAGCCAGCTCTATGAGGGTTCATGGACGACATCACTGTAACAACTGTGTCAAATGTTCAAGCAAGACGGGTATTGGAAACCCTGGACAATGTAACCACTTGGGCGATGATGTCCTTCAAGGCCAAGAAGTACAGGTGTATGGTGATCAGGAAGGGCAAAGTAACTAGAAAGTTGAGCCTCCACGTTTAGGGTGAGGTCATCCCTTCCATCGAAGATAACCCAATAAAATGCTTGGGGAAGTGGTTTAATGCGTCACTGACAGATGGGGTCAATATCACCAATGCTGTGAAACAGACAAGCGAATGGCTGAAGAAGATCGAAAAATACGGACTTCCCGGTAAATTCAATACCCAGCTGTACCAATATGGCCTTCTGCCCAGGCTTCTCTGGCTCTTCACACTTTACGAGTTCCCCATGACCACCGTAGAGGGCATTAAGAAGAAAACCAATAAGCACCTGCGGAAATGGTTTGGTGTTCCCCCAAGCTTCTCTTCAGTAGGGCTCTATATTCGATACGGGCAGCTGCAGCTTCCCCTGTCATCTGTTGTGGAGGAATTCAAGGTGGCTAAATGCAGAGCTTTATTAAGCTTCAGAGATTCCAATGACAACCTGGTGAAGCAAGCAGGCATTACAACCAGATCTGGGTGAAAGTGGGCAGCCAAAGCAGTAGTAGATAGAGCAGGCAGTGTGTTCTCTGAAGCTGCGAGATATCATCGGCAACCCCTGCGTTGGGCAGCAAGACCTCGGCCCAGTTCACTTCCAGCAGTGAGGAAACGCAAGCATAAGGAACAGGCGAGACATGGTACAGGCAGAAGTACGGATCCATGAGGAAGAGAAGCAAATGTCAAAAGCAGTGGAACAAGTGTCCCAGGGTGCCTGGACAAAATGGGATCTGCCCAAGCACAAGATCTCATGGGCAGAGTTATGGAGACTGGAGCCCTTCCTTATTTCCTTCCTCTTGCAATCGGTGTATGACACCCTTCCTTCACCATTACATCTGTACACATGGGGGATGAGAGAGGACCCAAATTGTAAGCTCTGTGGTCAGAAGTGGACACTGGCTCATATACTGTCCGGGTGCAAAACAGTTCTAATTCAAGAGCGGTATAGGTGGCGCCATGATAAGGTGCCGCTGGCTCTTGCTGACACACTAGAACGAGAGAGATGCAAGAGAACGGCTCGCACAGATTTGAGGAAGGCCATTGCCTTCATCACAGAGGGAGCTAGGCCTATCATAACCAAACAACCAAAGCCAAATCTGCTGCTAACGGCCAGGTCCAGGGAGATAAGGGTCGATGGGGGAAAAGAGGCTGCAGTTCCCGGAGGTGGTGCACACAACCCTCTACCCGGACATTGTATTGTGGTCAACTGAAGACCGGAAAATAATTCTGGTTGAGCTGATGGTGCCGTGGGAGGAGGGATGGGAAGAGGCCCATGAGAGAAAGGTCTTGAAATACCAGTCCTTAGTGCAGGAGTACAAAGACAAGGGATAGCAGGCATGGTTGTTCCCTGTGGAGATCGTGTACAGAGGTTTCCCAGCCAAATCAGCATAGTGGTTGTTGTCAGCTCTAAACCTGGACAAAAGAAGCCAAAAACAAGACAAGTGTATTTGGTTCAATATTTCCATAGTTTCTTTGTCTGCAAAGCTTAAGTGCAACTCAAATAGTACCTTCTCACAGGTTTCTTAATCTAAACATGAGAAAGTGTACATATGCAAGAAATCCAAAGCAACACACACAAAGTAATTGAGGACCTCAATAGGTCAGGCAGCATCTATGGAAAAGAGTAAACTGTCGATATTTCAGCAGAAACCCTTCATCAGGACTGGAAAGGAAGATAAGTCAGAACAAGGTGGGGGAAGGGAGGGAAAAATGTGTAAGATGGTAGGTGATCAGTGAAACTGGGAGCGGGGATGGGGGAAGTAATCAGCTGGGAGTATGGTGGAAGATATAAAGGGCTGGAGAAGGGGGAATCTGATAGGAGAGGACAGAAGACCATGGAAGAAAGGGAAAGGGGAGGAGCACCAGAGGGAGGTGATGGGCAGGTAGGAGATAAGATGGGAGAGAGTGACAGGAATGGAGAAATAATGAAGGAGCTAGGGGGCGAGACAGTTACTTGAAGTTCGAGAAATCGATGTTCATGCCATCAGGTTGGAGGCTACCCAGACTGAATACAAGATGTTGCTCCTCCAACCTGAGTGTGGTCTCATTAAGGCAGTAGAAGAGGCCATGGACTAACGTGTCGGAATGGGAAATAGAATTGATCCCACTTTTTCTGGCACACAGAACGAAGCAGTCTCACAATCTACATGGGGTCTCACCTATACACAAGGCCACAACAGGAATAATGGATACAGTAGTTGATCCCAATAGGTTCGCAGGTGAAGTGTCACCTCACTTGAAAGTACTGTTTGGGGCCTTGAATGGTAGCGAGGGAGGTGGTGTAGGGCAGGTGTGGCACTAGTTCTGCTTGCAAGGGTAAGTAACAGGTCAGAGGTCAGTGGGGAGGGATGAGTGGACAACAGGTTCATGTAGGGAGCAATCTCTGCAGAACGCAGAAAGTGGGATGAGGAAAAGAAGTGCTTGGTGACGGGATCATGTTGGAGATGGCATAAGTTACAGAGAATTATATGCTGGACATTGAGCGAGAGGTGTGGTAGGTGAAGTTAAGAGGAACCTTATCCCTGGTGTGGTGGCAGGCAGATGAAGCGAAGGCAGCATTGATGGTAGAGGAAAGAAAGCCTCTGGAATGAAAAGTCTCATCCTGATAACAGATGCAGAATATTAGGTGTTGCTCCTCTACCCTTAGGGTAGACTCAACTTAGCACAAGATGAAGGCCATGGACCGTCTTGTCAGAAAGGGAATGAGAATGGGAATTGGTGTTCAGCTACCAGGTAGTTCCACTTATGGCGGATGGAATGAAGATGCTCAATGAAGCAGTCCTTCAATTTATGACTGGTCTCACCAATGTTAGAGGATGCCACATCGGGAGCACTGGATAAAATAAACAACCAAAGTAGATTTGAAGGTGAAGCATTGCACACCTGGAAGGATTGTTTGGAGCCCTGAATGGAGGTGAGGGCAGGTGGAGCACTTAGGTCACTTGCAGGGATAAGTGCCAGGAGGGAGATTTAGCGGGGAGGGTTGAATGGACAAGGGAATCACAGAGGGAGTGATCGCTGTGGAAAGTGGGGGGAGTAATGATATGTTTAGTGATAGGATCCCTTTGGAGATGGCAGAAGTTGTGGAGGATAATGTGTTGGATGCAGAGGTTGATAAGGACCAGAGGAACTCTATCACTGTTAAGATGACAGAAGATGGGGTGAGCGTGGATGTTTGGGAAATAGAGGAAAAGCAGCTAAGGGCAACATCAGTAGTGGAGGGAGGGAAACCGTTCTTTGAAGGAGGAACACATTTCTGATGTCCTCAAATGGAGAGCCATGACCTGGGAACAGATGCAGCGGAGACAAAGGAGGAAAAGGAGATAGGGTGGGAAGAGTTACAGTCAAGATAAGTGTAGAATCAGGTTTATGAAAGATATCGGTTGACAGGTTTGTCTCCACAGATGAAGACAGAGTTCGAAAAAGAGGAGGGAGGTGTCAGAGATGAACCAAGTGAACTTAAGAGCAGGGTTGAAGTTATGAAGTTCAGAAATGCATAAAAAGGAAAAGAACTGGTATCGCCTGCAAACTGCTAAACTTTTAACTTGGATGATTAAGTGGCATAAGTGATGCTGACATGAAGTGATAGGAGGCAGACTCAAAGGAATCAAAAAATCTTTTGCTGATACACTTTAAGTTCCTGCTGATATATACCGCCTGTACTGAAGTGCTCTTTGCTGTCATTTTGAACCACTGAAATGGTTTTATCCGGAGTAGAAATCACATTTTTATTGCTTTTAAGCCATTACTTTGCTCCCTTAAAGGGCATTAACCACCCATATAGTTTTCATGTAGTCTCTTAGAAGCTTTCTACTTAATTAATTTCAATTCACGAGCTGGCTTGGTAGATTTTACACACCAGTTCATTAAGCCCAAGCCTCTAGATTAATAGTATGCTTTTGCTATCATGTACTCAAATTAATGATGACAAAAGTCATAGATAACATGTAAACAGCTTAATATAGTAGCTAGTTACTGAAACATAGTAAACTGGGAGATTTAAAGGATCCTAATAAGAGTTATTAGATATCAAGAGTTCAAACTACCTCATTAGCACTGTGTTGTGATATAGGATTGTCACTAACAAATAATCTTCATCCATCCTAGAAGAGAAACATTTCTCTTCCACTGCCAAAACTCCCAGTCAAAGTAAACATACTTAAGCCAGGGAGCTGCAAAGTGAGCTGTTGCAATTCAGGCTTCATTGGAAAAGGAATTTTGTAGTGGGATTATGTTAACAATAATAGGAGTAATACAAGTTCACTAGTAGAACATGGATGGTAGTAGGCTGAGCCAAAAGCAACCTTCCATTATTTTGGCAAGTTGTGTGCTGGGTCAAAAAGGAAGGAGCTTGAAGGACAGCAGCATAGAAAATTGTACAAAGCTTGGTCAAGCTTCTTGAGTACCTAGGTGAAAGGGAAGCACCGACAATGAAAAGGACATTTTTAAAGCCTCATTGAATAAGGTAACATCATTGCTGTTTTGAGACTTTATTTATTACTGAATTCATTGTAACTTTTTCCAAGAATGGCAACCTTCGATGGAATTTCCATCTGTCTCTTTTGCCTTACCTATCCTCTTTCCTGTTGTTGTTGACCAAAACTATAT
This sequence comes from Hypanus sabinus, assembly GCF_030144855.1. Taxonomy (NCBI): domain Eukaryota; kingdom Metazoa; phylum Chordata; class Chondrichthyes; order Myliobatiformes; family Dasyatidae; genus Hypanus; species Hypanus sabinus. Next base: position 95,061,936 of record NC_082716.1, on the reverse strand, counting down.
CACTTTCCTTAGGTCCCCAGTGCAAACCTCCTCTCATTCCATTAAAGATATTTCTTGTGTCCTGTCTAGTATTGCCCCTCCCTTTCCTAGTTTAAAGCTGACTGGTTTCCTTTCTTTCCCAGTTCTGATGAGTGCTCTTTGACTTGAAATGTTAACTCTACTTCTCTTCCACAGATGCTGCTTGACTTGTTGTGTTTCCTGCATTTTTGCTTTTATTTCAAAATCTCCAATCTTTTGCTTTCAGTATATGACTAAACTATATAGTTATATACTTTAATGCCTGTTTGAAGTACAAAACAATTTACTAGCAATATGTATGTAATAGATTTAAAGTTTGTTGCTTTGTTGTTCATGTAATGTGCCCAAGTGCTCAGCACTGTTTTATGAAGTGCCCAGTTTTTTTTTTAAATTTCAGAACCTGGGCTAGAAATCCCAAACAGCCCCAGAGTTGAATGGCTTGCTCAGATATTTCACAGGGCATGCAAAAGTCAACCACACCGGTGGGTCTGAAGTTACACATGGGTATATGTTTGGCAGATTTTATCCCCTGATGATATTCATCATACAGATGGGTTTCTATGACAATCCAGAGGTGATGAGTCAACATTATAATTTGGCCTTTTCTCCTTGGAGCAACAGAGGATGAGAGGTGACCTGATAGAGGTGTATAAGATGATGAGAGGCATTGATCATGTGGATAGTCAGAGGCTTTTTCCCAGGACTGAAATAGCTAACACGAGAGGGCACAGTTTTAAGGTGCTTAGAAGCAGGTACAGAGGAGATGTCAGGGATAAGTTTGTTTGCTTTTTTTTACACAGAGTGGTGAGTGTGTGGAATGGGCTGCCGGTGATGGTGGAGGCTGATACAATAGGGTCTTGTAAGAGACTCTTGGATAGGAACATGGAGCTTAGAAAAATAGAGGGCTATGGGTAATTTCTAAAGTAAGTATATGATCAGTACAGCATTATAGGCTGAAGGGCCCATATTGTGCTGTAGGTTTTCTAAATTATGACTAAATTTGGAATGGAACTTAAATCTGAAACTTTGCATTATTAGTTCAAGCCCATGGAAAACCAGTCTGGCAACTTCACAGCTGTGTCACCACTATACACAATGTTGTTATGTATGTACCTGTAATTGCTAGTACCTTTATTCACCTGCCTGTTCAAACCTGGTTATTATCCCTCAACCACCCCAACACTGAAATGACTGCACAACCTATTGACTCAAGAAGGACTCAATGACTCATGTTCTCTGCATTAGTTATTACTTATCTATTAATATTATGTTTTTTGTATCTAACACTCTGTAAGGTTTCACTGCTATGAAATGGTTTCTCTGTAGCAGCAGTGTTTGGGTTATGACAAGAGATAACGGGGGCTTTGGAATTTGTGCCCTCCAATGAGAGGAGCGTTGTTTCTTTCTTGTGTGTCGAAGAGGAGGTATTTGCGGTCTTTTGTCGGTGAGAGATGAAGACTGAAGATGTGAAAGAAGTGAGCTAGTAGACCACAGGACATAGTGGACTTGGAGTAAGGATCGAGTCGACAATATTCGGAGGACATCGATGGGGAATTCAAGGACAGAAAACTGTGAACTCCAACATGCACAATAGACTGTTTCATTAAAATGGGCCCTTTTTCTTTTTGTTTCCTGTACTAATCCTATAGGGGAGGAAAAAAACCAGAGGTCATGGGTTAAGGGTGAAGGGGGAAAAGTTTAAAGGGAACATTGGGGGGTGGCTTCTTCACTAAGAGAGTGGTGGGAATGTGGAATGAGCTGCCAGATTAAGTAGTGATTGCGGTCTCACTTTTGACATTTAAGAAAAACTTAGACAGGTATATAGATGAGCGGGGTTTGGAGGGATATGGCCCAGGTGCAGGTCAGTGGGATTAGGCAGAAAAATGGTTCAAGAAGGGCCAAAAGGCCTGTTTTTGTGCTGTAATGTTCTATGGTTCTATAATCAATTTAATTATAAAGCTCAATTGTTTAATTGCAGATGATGTACCGTCTGATCTTTCGTGGTACTGAGTTGTAACAGAAGAACACATCACGTAGCATCCACACAAATGAGATTTCACCAGTTTGGTGGGGCAGCGACTGTCTTCCCCCTAGACTAACGCAGCCCACCGAACCTGGGAATTACATGCATTTGCCAACTTGTTGTCTTTTGCACATTGGTTGCTTATCTGTATTGGTTTGTATGTACTTTTCCATTGATTCCATTGTGCTTCTTTGTACTTACTGTGAATGCCGGTAAGAAAATTAATCTCAGGGTAGTATATGGCAAAATACAATACGTATTTTGATAATAAATTTAATTTTAACTTTGAACTTCATATTTTTCTCTGGTGGTTGTTCTGCTATCTGTGTTCTGCTCTTGAGAGCATATTATTTTCCTTTCTCTAATTTGCTTAAGAGAAAGCACTTGCTCCCAAGACTAGACTGAAACTGAAACCTTGCATTTGATCTTAATGTATCTCACCTTACTAAGTAGGAAAGACTCAACACAGTTCTGGCAACTTTAATCTAGGAATTCATGAGACATTCCTAATCCATCACTAGCAGCAGAAAAGTACATCATACTTCAAAGGCCAAAGTTCAAAGTAAATTTATTATCAAAGTACATAAATGTCACCCGAGATTAATTTTCTTGTGAGCATTCACAGTAGATACAAAGAAACATAATAGAATCAATGAAGAATTGCAAAGATGGGCAAACAACCAATATGCAAGACAACAAATTGTACAAATACAAAAGAGAAAAAGATATAGATAGACAGACAAGACAGAAAGAAGTGAATCCATAGGTTGCAGATCAGTTCAATTTGTAACTTCCATGCCTCAACCAATACTATCAAGCCAGGAAATCACCCTATTTCAATGAAGAAGGCATCACTAGGCATGCCTAATAATGAGGCACATAATCCATATAAGACTCTATGTATGCATTATTTCAGATTTCAAATGGTTCGTATTCTTCATGGAAGTCGGTAACCAGTGGTGTTCCGCAGGGATCTGTTTTGGGACCTCTCCTCTTTATTTTTATAAATGACCTGGATAAAGAAGAAGGGTGGGTTAGTGAGTTGGCAGATGATGCAAAGGTTGGGTGTGTTGTGGATAGTCTGGAGGGTGAGACCATAAGGTAATGTTACACCTAGATAAGACCTTGGTCAGACCCCACTTAAGAGTACTGTGATCAGTTCTGGTCACCTTACTACAGGAAGGATGTGGATACCATAGAGAGTGTGCAGAGGAGACTTACAAAGATGTTGCCTGGATTGGAGGGTGAATCTTATGAGAATAGGTTCAGTGTACTTGACCTTTTCTTCTTGAGTGACGGAGGATGAGAGGTGACCTGATAGAGGTGTATAAGATGACAAGGGGCATTGATCGTGATCGTGTGGATAGTCAGAGGGCTTTTCCCAGGGCTGAAATGGCTAACATGAGAGGGTACAGTTTTAAAGTGCTTGGAAATGGATACCAATGGATTCAGGGTTAAGTGTGTTTTTTTTTGTTTTTTTTTTACACAGAGTGGTGGGTGTCTGAAATACACTGCCAGTGGTGGTGGAGGAAGCAGATACAACACAGTCTTTTAAGAGCCTTTTAGATAGGTACATGGAGCTTAGAAAAATAGAGGGCTATGCACTAGGGAAATTCCTGGCAGTCTCTGGAGTAGGTTACATGGTTGTCACAACATTGTGGGCCTGTAAATTTATATGTTCTAGTAACGGCTGTGTTCCTTCTCACAGTTCCACTACTAACTTTTATTTTATTTTGCTCTTAATATTCTCAATCCATTACACTCCTCCTCCCAGTCAGATAGCTATTGACATGGCACCACAGCATTCATATCAACTGGATTCCTCTTGGTATCTCCCTAAATGCAAATTCCTTTTGTGCTGTCCAACCCTTCCTATCTCTGCAACATAACATATTTATCTTCTTTCTCCTTTTTCATGTTCTGCTGAAAGATTATCAACCTGAAAGGTTAATTCTGCCTCTTTCTCCAAAGCTGCTGCCTGACCTGATGGAAATCTCCAGCATTTTATGTTTTAGTTTTGTCAGATTTCCACTCTCTGCAATTGTTTTGCCTTTTGAATAATATTCTAATCTATTCACAATTCCTCAACAAATAAAACTCTCCACACATTATGACATGGCTGATGAGTGATGAATACACTGATTATCTCTAATGCTAAACTTATGCACTTTAAATCTTAGGGACATCTACCATGGGAAAATGTTTCTTACTTTTAATCCTATTTATGCTTCTCATAATTTTGGATATATCTGGCAGGGCAATTTCCCCAAACCCCACAACCTCCTCTACTCCAAGGAATGAATAGATGGAGAGAGATACTTTATTGATTCCAAAGGAAATTACAGTGTCACAGTAGCATTACATGTGCACAGATACACAATATTAGAAGAAGAAGATGAGGATGAGAGGGAGAAGAAGAAGAAATAAAAAAAAGTTACCTTAAACAGTCTAAGAAGAGGGGGTCATCAGCTCCCTAACTAGAGGCTGACTCATTATGGAGCCTTATGGCCAAGGGCAAGAATTACCTCGTACAACACTCTGCAGCAGCGCAGTTTTCTTAGTCTATTACTGAAAGTACTGTTCTTTTCAGCCAGAGGGTGAGAAAAATTATCCAGAATTGCCAGATTTTCCATGGGGTCTATTGTTCTACCACAACCTCCAGTGTGTCCAGTTTGACTTCTATAACAGAGCTAGTCCTTCTAGTCAGTTTATTGAGCTTACTGGCATCACCTGTGTTAGTAACATTGTCTCAGCACACCACTGCATAAAAGATTACACTGGCGACAACAGACTGGTAGAACATGTGAAGGGGAGGCCTGGTTACTCTCAGACCTCAGTCTCCTCAGGAAGTAGAGACAATTCTGGTTCCTCTTGTACACAGCCTCTGTGTTGGTGCTCCACTCAAGTCTATCATCCAGGTGCACACCCAGGTACTTTATACCTTCACCACATCCATGTCCTCACCATCAATGGTAACAGAGAGCAGTGCAGGCTTAGTCTTTCTAAAGTTCATCACCATCTTTGTCTTACTGATGTTGAGCTGCAGATGATTCAGACAAAGTCTTCCACTAGGCCCTGTATTCATCCTCCTGTTCTCCCTTTATACACCCAACTATTGCTGAGTCATCAGAGAATTTCTGCAGATGACACAACTCAGTGTTGTACTGAAAGTCCAAGGTATACATGGTAAACAGGAAGGGAGCCAATACAATCCCCTGTGGGGCCACACTGCTGCTTACAGCCATGTCTGACACACAGCTCTAAAGCCACACAAACTGTGGCCTGCCAGTCAGGTAGTCCGTTACCCAGGATACAATGGAAGTGTTAACCTGCACTGAACAGAGCTTTTCCCCCAGCAAAGAGGGCTGTATGGTATTGAAGGCACTTGAGAAGTCAGAAAACATGATCCTCACAGTGCTGCCCTGCTTATCCATATGGGAGTCGGCTCTGTTCAGCAGGACAGAATCATCAACTCCTGTGCTCCTGGTAGGCAAAATGCAGGGGATCGAGGGTTGATCTGATCAGGGGTCAGAGTGAGCCACGGCCAGCCTCTCTAAGGTCTTCATGATATGTGAGGTCAGGGTCACAAGACAGTAGTCATTCAAGGCTTCTGGTCAACCCTTCTTGGGGACTGGGACCAAACATGATGTCTTCCACACAGTCAGGACCCTTTCTAAGCTGAGACTCAGATTGAAAATGTGCTGGTGAACTCCACACAACTACTCAGCACACTCTTTCAGGACCCTGGGTCACACCATATGGTCCCAAAGCTTTGACATGTCTGAGTTTCCCCAGAGCCCTTCTCACCTGCTCAGTATTGAAAGAGTCCAAAAAGACTGGGGAGTTGATGGAAGGTGGGGCTTGGGGAGGTGTTGATCAGGACGACAGTAGCTGGTATGTGGAGATGGTAGGTGCAGGGAAAGAGAGGGGTTATAGACAGTGGTAGCCTGCGTTATTCATCCACGCATTTAACTAGAGGGAGGAGGGAGGAGTTGGCGCTGAGGAAGCATTGAGTGCCTTGACACCTGGACAGGTGTGCTGTGGGTGTTGTGAACAGGAGAGCAATTGTCAAAGCTATTAAAGAATTAGTTTAAATAATTAGTTCATTCACAGCTGCATTTCAAGCCACTACAGCTAGGCATCGAAGCCAGTGATGTTCTTCATGCTTCTCCATACATCTTGTGTGCTACTCTGCCCAAGCTTATTCTCCAGCTCTCTCCTGTATTCCTCTTTAGTCAGCTTGATCTTCTCCTTTAGCTCCCTTGCACACGTTTCAATTCCTCCCCTCCTCATCTCCTGATCTAAAGGCTCTCTTTTTGTGGTTGAGAAGAGCCTTCAGATCACTGGTGACCCATGGTTTGTTGTTAGGGAAGCAGCAAATAGCCTTTGATGGTATTACGGTGTCCACACAAAAGAAGCCCAGACTATGCAGTCTCTAATAACTGGAGCATGGAATGGACAGACTGCCTCACGTGGAAAAATTGGTAATCTGGGTTTGTATCTAACGTAGATTAAAAAAAGCAAAAGGTGACTAAATTGAAACATCTAAAATCTCAAACAAGCTTTGCAGCGTAATTGTGGAGAGGAAATTTCCTGCATTGGAGATTTTAGAACAAAAAGCAACTGTTTAAAAATAAGAAGGGCATTCATTTAAAACAAAGATGAGAAAAATTCTTTAGACATTTTTTTAAGAGAAGTTCCTGATAAAAAAGGGTCTACTGACATTACACAGTAGCTAAGGGTATAATTGGATCAGCCGTTCATATGGAATGGCAGAGCAGGTTTAAGGTCCGAGAGACCTACTGCTCTTAATTCATGTGTTTGTATCTATTGCCTGAAATCTCTAACATCACCCGCCATCCATTTCACCAGGTCTACCACCGAGGATGACAAGAATAGCAGGTTCATGGGAAAACCTCCACCAGCATACTCCCCTACAAGTTGTGCACCATCCTGGCCTGGACATATACTATGTCATGATTATGGGGATTAAATCCTAGAATCACCTTCTCAATAACATTGTGGGGGTACCTTCACCAGAAAGATAGTTGATTAAGGCTGCTGCTCACCACCATCTCCTCTGGGACTATTAAAGATGGGCAAAAAGTGCTGGCTTTGGCTTCCCACAAAAATTAATAAATGTAAAGAAACTTTACATGTAATGAAAATTTGAGAATCAACCAATTTTTATCTGAGGGAGAAACACACAACCTTGATGAACACAATTATTATGAAAGGAATAGCACCTTCAAAAACATTATCCTTTATGAGCCATCCAAATGGATACCTGCCATGAATAATTTATACACTGCTTTCATTTGCATCAACCCAGCATCTAATTGAGTGGGAAAGGAGCCTGGGGAAATACTTGCACATTTGGCATTCAAATACCACTATCAGCAGGGTTTCTTCTGAACACATAATGTACCAACCACTTAAGGGGCCAGAAATAATTTGCACAAATTACAGAGCACTCTACAAATGGGGTTTAATCTTTTCTTTAAATATATTCATTTTGTGAGAACTTTTTTTATGACAGCAATTGCATTTAAGATTGCATTCTCCCATCATGGCTTTTGGATATTATGGTTAAATTTGTACTCAGCTGCTCTAATGTTTAGCATCTCAAAAATAGAAACATAGAAAACCTACAGCACAATACCTTCGGCAATGCTGTGCCAAACATGTCCTTACCTGAGAAATTACCTAGGGTTACCCATAGCCTTCTATTTTTCTGAGCTCCATATACCTGTCCAGCAGTCTCTTTTTTTTAAATTAATTTTTATGAGTTTCTACAATGCAACAAAGCAAAAAAAAGTAAAAAGGTTTATGCAGTGCAAAAACATATGAACCCATTTGATAATGATTAAGAAAAAGCACCCGTAGTAGAATCTATAAAGTTAGTTACCACCCCACCCCCACTACCCAACTCCAAGCTAACCTTAAGATATATAACAAAGTTAATCAGAACATTTATCACCAGAGCTGTATTTATAAAAAGGTATATTGCCTACTACCTAAGCTATAATAGGTTTACACATAAAAAAAAACCATAGATCTTAACAGTAAGAAGCTAGAAGTAAGGGATTTAAATGCAAAAGAAAAAAGGGAGGGATGCACCCTCAATCTAAATGAGAATTATGAAAATATTCAAGAAAAGGTCTCCACACCTTTTGGAACTTTACGTCCAAATTAAGAAGTGAATAATGAATCTTTTCAAGGTCTAAGCAGGGCATAATGTCTCTGAGCCACTGAGCATGAGTGGGTGGGGCAGAATCTCTAATAACTAAGAACGACTGCACATCTGACCAAAAGAGAGGCTAAAAGACAATGTACGACACTTAGTCAGAGTCAGATGCATGTCAACTTCTCCCAAAGTACCGAAAAGAGCAATCAGAGGGTTAGGTTCCAAATAGCAATTAAGTATATGAGTTTTTTAAATTAAATGAAATATACTTTATTCAAAAATAAAATTATGTACAATAAACCATTCAATGTCTCTCAATCCTTTACAAATGTTTCCATTACGGTCTTTACATTTCCACACTTTTAGCCACCCACATGGCCCTCTGTTGTTTCATATTTACATTCCATTGTCGAGGGGTATACTCCCTGCCATCCTACCCCTCAACTCCCGCGGGAGAAGAACTCTGATCTGTGATCCTTCCCCACCGGGCCCTTGCAATAAGCTGCACCAAGTTTTAGTGCATCCCTCAGCACATAGTCCTGCAGCCAAGAATGTGCCAGTTGGCATCATTCTCCCATGGACATCTCCATGTGCTGGTGGACAACCAAGTTTCGGGCCAACCAAAGAGTGTCTTTCACAGAGTTGGTGATCTGCCAGCAGCACCTGATGTTTGTCTCTGGGTGAGTCCCTGGGAACAGCCCATAGATAGGAGAATCCTCTGTTATGCAGCTGCTGGAGATGAATCTCGACACTGTCCCTTCCACCCTCCTCCACACCTTCTCCACAAACCCACAGTGTGCAAAGAGGTGGGTCACTGACTCCTCCTTACTGCAGTCCTCCCGTAGGCAGTGGGGTGTGGAGGCGACATTCTATGCGTACAGCCGCCAGCCAGGCAAGGTCTTGGTACCTGTTGGTGAGGTCTGGCATTGAGGCATTTTGCTAGATGATCTGGAGCCACCCCACTGTGTCCATCATGTCCCTCTCCTGCAGTGCCTGCAGGACATTACATGCTGACCACTGTCTAATGGCCCTGTTGTAAAAGGCATTGACTTGGAAGAACTTTTCTATGGTGGACAGGTATGGCGGCAATGACCAGTTGACTGGGATATTGCGTGGCAGTGGGCCAGACCCATCCTTCATAGCCAGGGCAACAGGTAGAACCTGGGCCCACATAGCTAGGATCCACACACAACCTGGTGTAGCCACAGATGAAGCTGGCCATCAGGGTGAGGGCGACATTGGGAACATTTTTGCCCCCACTGTCCAGGGACGTGCATGGTGGCCCATCTGACCCGCTCCATCTTGGATCTCCAGCAGAATCTGAAGACAGCTCAGGTGATTTCCGAGCTGAAGGAGTGGGGGATGGGCCACACCTGCGCCAAGTACAGCAGCCTTGAGAGCACCTCACACCTGATGACCAGGCTCTTGCCCGTTATCAAAAGACAGCGCCCTTCCCACAGTCCCAGTTTCTGTTTCACCTTGGCAGTCCGCTCCTGTCAGTTCCTGTTGAATGCCTCAGCCCCTCCAAACCAGATCCCCAACACCTTCACATGATCAGACCTGATGGTGAAGGGGACACTGTACATGAGATAAAGTTTAGAAAACCTCTCTCCAGAATTTCTCCCAGCTAAGACAAGCCCAATACGTATGAATAAGAGTAGCCTCACCCCCTTTATACTTATCTCAACAGCCACTAATGTCAGGATAGAACCGCGATAATTTAGTTTTAGACATATGAGCCCTGAACTATAAAAGGCAGTGGTGAGCACATAGAGAAGTTGAATTAACTGACTTGAGAATTGAATCCCAAACCTAATTGGACAAAGAAAAAATTTAAATCATGCTCCCAGGCAGTTTTAATTTTGTCAAAGGGAGCTTGCCTCAACATCCAGGAGTTTCTTAAAAGACCCTATCGTATCTGCCTCCACCACTGTCGTTGGCAGCCCATTCCACGCACTCACCACTCTCTGCGTAAAAAACTTACCCTTGATATCTCCTTTGTACCTACTTTCAAGCACCTTAAAACTGCCCTCTCATGCTAGCTATTTCAGCCCTGGGAAAAAGCCTCTGACAATGCACACGATTAATGCCTCATCTTATACACAAAATAGGTTATATATTCCATAGAAGGTAATTTTTAAAATCAATAATGCAGATGTAGTTTTGGAATTACTTTTAACCTTAAATTCAGGACTTACAAATGCAATGCCAGAAGAAAACTATGGACAGATAAAATTCTATTACAAGTTCAAATAATATTATTTAGTATAAAACTAAAACCTGGAAATCTCAAGAATGTCACTCAATTCCAAAACAGAAATTAGTGCTTTGTAATTTGACATCAAACCTAAAGCAAATTATTAATGTATTACAGACCAAAGAAATCAATGATGCATTCACACACAATAACGCATGCAGTTGGTTCAATTTCCTCTCTCTGACTCTCAAACTCCCAGAGGTATTTGTAATAGACTAAACCCCATGAGAAGAACTCTGGTGCAAATCACGCCAGCCTTCCATATTACTCATGTTTTCTCTTTCCTCTCCATTTAAATTTTTCCCCTTCTGTCTGTAATTGTCAGTTTATAAAGTAATTATTATCTTAATAATTTTAGTCTGTGCCTTACTAGAAGACACAAGACCAAAACGAGGCTATTCAGCCCATTGAGTCTGCTCTGCCATTTCATTTGGCTTGATCCATGTCCTTCTCAACCCCATTCTCCGCCTTCTCCCAGTAACCTTTCACGCCCTGCGTGATCAAGAACCTATCAACTTCCGCCTTAAACGTATTCAGTGATCGAGCTTCCACAGCCGCCTGTGGCAACAAACTCCACAGATTCACCATTTTTTGTTTTGGATTTCCAACATCTGCAGGTTTTTGCTTCAACTAAACGTTACTTTCTTGCACCAGTTTGCAATTCCCCTTTTTATAAATTTTCAAAAGATGCAAATTAAAAGAAAGAGGCCAAGCTGGAACTGTGAGCATGGTTCTTATCCACATCATTCTATTTGTCTGTTTGAATTAGTAAGGCCTTATGGAAACAGTGATACTAATAAGGAAGAGCCACCTGTTCCAAATATGCAGTTTGTCCTGATTTGAAGCCAAAAAGTGAGACAGGGACTATTGCAGATCAAATCTAAATCAGTAATACAGCAGAGTAACACAACAATTTAAAACAAAGACAAAAAAAGACCGGCAAAACTTAAGTCCGCCAACATCTGTAAAAAGAGAAACAGTCAATGTTTTGGGTTTATGATCCTTTAATGATTGTTTCTCTTTCACATATGCTGCCTAATCTCATGAGTTTTTCCCAGAATTTTCAGATTTCTACCATCTACAGTCCTTTTTTTGACAATTAACTTGGTTCTGTTGAAACGAGTTCAGATGAATAATGGAAGCTTGACAGCCTTGGGGCTCAGGAAGAATCTCTCCAGATTAAAATTGCATCATAGCAAGATGAGTGCAACTAAGGTCACTAAGAAATCAAATTCATATCAAATTAAATTCAGGGTTAATTAACATTCAACCATACATGAATACAGCCAAACAAAACAGCGTTCCTCTGGGGCCAAAGTGCAAAACATACACAGTGCATTCAAAATAGCAAGCAAAAAACCCATTTATATATTTTCATATATCCAAATAAACCTATAAGAAATTTGATTCCACGGACGTGGAGTGCACTAGAACTTTAATGTAATAAGTTACATGATTCAAAGATTGCTATGATACACACTAATTCATTGCACAATAAAATCTGTTCATACTATTAACATGTTCCTTTACTGGAATTTAAGTTGAAAGCTAGTTGAATGAAACTTTTTTTTAAACTTTGTCTAGTTTAAATCTGATAAATAGTGGAGAATTACAGCTTTGGGCATATGTGGCTAGGGCTAAGTTAGGGCTAAGAACAGGTGTCTTTGCTTAAGAATCACATTTGCACAAAGTTTAAAGTTGTTTAATTGCTATTTTTCCAATATGGTATTAATATGCTCCACAAGTCCTATTAACAATGATCAATTTAATGTAATCATTGGCAGTAATGTAATTAATTAAAAGTAATTAAAAAGTATTTCAAAGACACGATTTGCTTCGAATTTAGTTGCAGTATTCTCAACAGAATGCCAAAAGTGGAATGCCAAGGACTGCAGAATTCATGGCATGGTATTTATAGCACTTCAATGACTTTCCTACTTGCTTTAGAACAAGTAGGTGACCTTCAAATGGTATGTTTTTAACAGAACAGTAAACATCCTGCACCACAGAAAATTAAGAAAGATTGTTCTTATTTATATAATAACTAGCATATTCCCAGAGCCTCTCAAACCACTTCATAAACCAGTAATTAATCATTCATAGTAATGTAGGCATATGTAGTATTAATTTGTGCATTGGGAATTCAAAAGCAAAACAGATAATTCATCAGATAATTGTTTTGATGCTGAAATCTGATCAGAACTGAGATTACATATCCTTTTCAAATAGCACACTGTGATCTTTAACACTCATCTGAACAAATCTAGTTATCATCTCTTTGATAGGACACCACCAACTGCATAGTTTTCCCTTGATTTGCCTCTAAAACTGACATTCTAATCTGCATCTGAGTTCTGAAGCAATATATGAATATCGATCTGCTAACTCTTAAGACTACTGCTAAGAAAAAAATGCTTTTATTGTCCACCAATGCTTTTATTGTCCCATGTTGGGCTCTCAGGCTGAAGGTCGTATGACAACTTTATCAGCAGACTGTGAGTCCAGATATCACTTCAGTACTTGAACATAGTATAAAATCTCACATTTAGTGGTCTACTAGAGAAAAGTTTGGGCTTGCTCAAAAATATAGCAGGCATCTCACTAAAATCAAACACAGCATTGAAATTCATAAAAGTATCCAAAAATGTATGTACTTATTGTAATTCACACTTGCTATAAAAATCCAAATAATGTGTTGTCCTTGAAGAAATACACTATTTCAATATCATTCCAATATTTTAACTGCTCTCTCTCAAAGGCCAGAGTGATATTCCAGTCAGTCCAAAGTTACTTTAATCAGCAAATGAGAATAGCAACTAAGTATTAACCTGGAACACTAAAAGCATCTTGCCCCAATGGAGTCCCTGGGTATGTCCTTAGATACCGTGCAGATCAGCTAGTGGAGGTACTGTAGACATTTTAACCTCTCCCTACTTCAATATAAAGCTTTCACCACTTTAAGAAGATCACTATCATCCCAGTATCAAATAAAAATAATTTAGTGTGTCTTAATGACTATCAACCATCATGAAGTGCTTCAAGAGGCTGGTCGTGGGGCAGCAGATCCAGTCTTCCATGACCACTGCAACTTATCTACCACTCAAACAGGTCCATGGTGCGTGCTTCCTCCTTGGCCCTACACTCAACTCTTGAGCAAATAAATAATAAAAACATCTACCTAAGACAACTATTTATTGACAACAGCTATGTTGTCAATATCATAATTCCAAACAAACTCATTTCCAAAGACCTAGACCTGCAACTTAATCCTTTGCAACAAGATCCTGGAATTCCTGACCAACAGACCACAATCAGTTAGGCAACAACACCTTGGCCACACCTATCCTCAATATTGGAGCCCCACAAGGCTGTATCCTAAGCTCTTTATTTTACTCCCTATATACTCATGACTGCATAGCCAGATTCTGCTCTAACTGCCTCTACAAGTTTACAGGTGACATCACTATAGTGGACAGAACCACAAACACTGAAGAGTTAGAGTAGAAGAGGAAAATAGAGGGCCTTACAATAAATTCAAAATCAACATTCTCAATGTCAGCAAAACGAGTTTGTCATTAACGTCAGGAAGGGACATGTTACGCACATACCTGTTTACATCAATGAAGCTGAGGTTGAGAGCTTCAGGTTTCTAGGAGTGAACATCTATCTCAAAGCACATACCACCAAGCTCAAAGGCAACTTTAATTGTGCTGTTATAAGACTATTGAACAGACAATAAAATGGACTCTTAACCTCACAATCTACTGCATCTTGGCCTTGCATCTTACTGAATGACCACAATGCATTTTCTGTTACTGTAATATTATATTCTGCATTCTGTTATTGCTTTTCCCTTCTTCTATCTCAATGTGATGAAATGATTTCTGTGGATAACATGCAAAGCACTGTAGCTCAGTACATGCGATAAAAATAAATCAATTTACTGTATTAAAAGAAAATGTTCCAAAATAGTCAGGTTTCCAACCTGAAATGCTAATTCTGTTTCTCCTTCAATAGATTTTGTCTGACATGTCTGGTCTTTCCAGCATCTTCTGTTTTCATTTCAACAATAAATTCATTTTGGTCTTGCTGGCCCTTGTAATTTGAATTGCAAAAGTGCTATTATCATTACTGAAGTTCCAGTTTACGTAATGTTTAAAAAAAATTCTGGTGGACCAACTCTTCCTGTGCGCTGTGCAGTGTAGATTTCTGGTCCTCAGCAACAACAGCTGCATCAAAACTGCCTGTAGTCCAAATCTATGCTTGTCCTTTTTTTCCAATCGTCTTCTCTGCATCCGGTCTAACATATACATGGAGTTTTTGGCTTCTAATGTTCATCTTTACTATGTTGTTCCTCATTTTCACTTTCTTTACAATCTCTCCAGCATTCCATCTCAACAATCCTCCACTACCTTATAATAATAAGTCTTTCACAGTATTTTTCCCTTGAAAACAAATCTCCTACCACCTCCTGATTCCTCTTCTTTTCCTCCATCTGTGCCTGCAATTATTGTTCATTCCGCAGTTAGGGTATGGAATATTTTAAAATAAAGGATTGTCCAGACCGTAAAAAGAAAAAAAGCAACCACTCATGGATTTCTGGTCCAGCAACTATCATTTTATCATTTCCTTAACCAAATGGCTGACACAGATGGAGGTGGAAGAATATGACATTTCATAGCAACCTGTATAGTGGTCCATGATCAAAAACCAATTTCTTATGGAGGTCCTAGATTGCAGAAAGCTCAGAATCCCTATGATTGACACTATATTTGTGCACAATGTTAACATATTCAACCAAAATGAATGGTTATCAAGAAGAAAAGTTACATTCCCAATTGAAAAAACAGAATATGCACCCATGGTAGACACGTCCCTAGGTTGGCAAGTACGGAGGTTGGAGGTATGAGTCTGGAGATCAGAGGACTGGAGTGGCCTGTCCTGGGATTGGAGGCCTATCTGCGTGCATGGAAGTGATGAGTTGGTAGGAAGGGGGTTTGCTTTGTTGCTGTTGCTCTGTGTTGTGTGCGATGACACTTCTGCTGCCCCCAGCACACCCTCAGATTGTGTTGGTTTTTCTAATGCAAACAACGTATTTTACTATACAGTACATTTCAATGTGCATGTGATTTTGAAAAAAATCAATTCTGATCTAAGCCATGGTTGCATCAGAGCTGTGGCCCATAATCCAGTGAAATTTCACGAAATTACTGTGGTGGATGGATTCACTTGTCCCTTCAAAAGCTATTTCTATCTTATCTATAGTTCACGTTATAATATCTGTCACCAAAAAAAATAACTCTCTCCTCAGCTCACATCTTCTCTGTTGTGTCTTCTCTACATGATTTTGATAGCCTTCAAGAGTATTTCTTTGTGTTTCATACACTGGTCAAATGTTTGTAACCTTTGAACTCACCAATGTATACAGCACATCCACCGGATGGCATCATCATTACCATCTTTATTCTAGCTAGCAAACACTGATCTCTATTTCCTTTACACATGGTTACGGTCTTACTACTCCTTAAAGCAGCAACATCACAAACTCAAGAATCTAAGTTTCTTTCTGTTGCTGCAAGCATAGATGATTAGACAGTGGTAGAAATACAAACAGCACCTCCTTTACTGAAGGCAGCATTTTGTGCTTGGTGCAGTAACTCTCAAACTAGATTGCCTGGAACAAGTCAAGGTCATGTCAAAACATATCCTGACAGTTATATATAGAACATAGGCTTCTCCACACCTTTGTGTGCATCTTAAATTTTAATCTAACTTTTTCTACTTTGAATGAAAGGTCATTCACCTAAAAACAGATACTGCCTGTACTGTAGAGTACTTATAACACCTTTTGTCTTATTTTCAAGTTTTCTTTTCAAATAATATTAAACATTAGAAGTCAGACTTGTGCACTTTGAGCTTCTATATCATTTCAAGTAATCTTAACTTGCATTTTAGCCATGTCATGTTGTGATAACTTCTGGAAGCTAAGCTGGGGGTTCAAGTAATGGTTAAAAATTAAATCATCAGGAACTAAAAAGCACACTGGGGCGAGCTATACAAAATGTAATTAAAATTAGAATATTAATCAGGAAAGGTCTTTCAGAAGAAAAGGATAACACAGGGCACTTAAGACTTATTTCTGGGAAGAGATCTGGGAGCTCAGACTTGTCCAGAATGGGGAAGTAACTGGCTAGAATAGTGAAGTGCAGACACATTTTAGCAAATATGTCTTGGTTTGAGTGTATGGATCAAGGTGAATTCAATCATCTCATCATATTATGTAGTTTGTTTTTTCTTCCTTTATGAATGCTAACGTTAATATTTCATATTTCAATTATTACCGATTCTTCCTTTTACTGTGAAAGATTTAAGTTAAAATATGCTGTAAGAAAAATGTAATGATATAGATATTGGATCATTTAAAAAAATAACATCCCCCAAAAACTCAAGGGAATAGCAACAGCTGTACAAGCAGCTGAAATCTGAAGTCCAAAAGGCAACCAGTGATATATAAAAAACAAATACTGGATGGAAAGAATACAGGAGATAGAGTAAGTCAAAGTACAAAGTAAAATTATCAAGGTACATATACGTCACTATACACAACCCTGATATTAGTTTTCTTGCTGGTATTCACAGTAAATCCAAGCAACATAAAGAAAGACCACACCCAACAGGATGGATAAACAACCAACATGCAAAAGGCAACACTCTGAGCAAATACAGAAGAAAAGATGTATGGATGGATATCGAGAACATGACATGAAGACTACTTGAAAGTGAGCCAATAGGTTGTAGGAACTGTTCAGTGAACCATCTATAATAGTTTGTCAAAATTTTAAACATCGTACCAAATCTTCAGCATGACACTGATAATAATGACAAATTTGGGTTCCTGAGTGTTGTCACTAATAGCCATGAACAGAGGAAACTTTGTCAAATACAGAGAGCTAGTTAAAACCCACTAGAAAAGGCTTTTTCCAGAATTTCTCAACCATACTATCCCTGACAAGTTGCTGCCCAACCATCTTATAATATGTTGTTCAGCCTAGGCTTTCTGCAGAGCAACAGTTTAAAAGATCATTTGTCAACTAAAAAACACACAAGCCCTTGAGCTCCCTATTAAAGACTAGCAGAGAATAGCTTTAGTGATAAATTCACCACCTTATTCCTCACAATTGGGAATATGATGATATGCCAGGTAAATTCAGAGATACTACAATTGTGACCTTCTTTAAGGAACATGGTAAATATCATCACCACTACTAATGGGGTCAGAGAGCTGCTCCATGAAATGCATGTGCCATTTGTCCATCAAAGGACAAAATAGTCTGCACCTTGTAACAACTCCAAGAAAATGCAGGCAGCAGCATCTACCATGAAACATCATCTCGGTGTTGCCAACTGAGGGTCTATAGAAGTCTTTTCAGGTTTGGTTGCCATAGAAATGTATCCATTCTACCTGGAAAACACAAACTACTTTGCATATGTCAGGAGCCACTGCTCAGCAAGACAGGTAACAATGAATTAAAAATTACCATCAACTTCAATACAATATTGCAAATACTGAAAATCCAGACAGAAGAACACGTGCAGCTCAAGAGTCTCAAACTGGCACAAAGCTGATTGTTAAGCAGGCTGCAGTGATCACTGTCCTCTTCTACACTTCACAGATTTGGACCATCGACACAAAACACCTTAATGCAATGCAGATATACCACCAATGCTGAATCCATAAAAACTTTCAAATCCACTGGCAGGATAAGCAAAGCAATTTCAGCAACCCAGCAAAAACAATCAGCCCCATTATTAATATTTTAATAATACTGAGCTAGCTCAGGTACAGGTCTTGTTGGTCTCACGTCCAATACCAGATTCTAGAATTAGCTGTTTCTGGAAAACTCAGCGGGTTGAGCAGTATCTGTGGGAGGAAAGAAACTATCGATGTTTTGAGTCAAAACCTGCTTCAGCACCAGCTTTCTTTCTTCCACAGATGCTGCTCAACCAGCTGAGTTCCTCCAAGCAGATCTTTGTTGTTTCAAAGTCCAGCATCTACAGTTTCTTGTACCCTGCAGTACCTCGGCAAGAGATGACCTAAAAGACAGAGGAAATAATTCATGGAAAATGGCAAAAGAATGCACCATTTTTACAAAAAAACCCACCATCAAGCACATCCTGCATCATCTGAGGCAGAGTCTGCAGGTCCATGAGAACATAAAGAACTGCAGCATTAGCAAATCTTCCTCATTAAAGGTACTGGTAAAGTAGAAACTTGTAGAAACGTTGGGCCAAGTCAGCCGGGACACAGCCTCCTACATTAATTTATTATCTACGGATCCTCATGTTTGGGTAAAGAGGCTCCACTGATGAGAATACTGATTGGTTGGACTGAGTAGGGAAATACCCCACCCATTTCCAAATCTAACTGTAAATAGCACAGTGAAATTCAAAACTGATTAGAGCCACCTTTTCTAAGTTTAAGATGTAGACCAAAGGAACAGAATCAAGTCCATGGTTGTTTCAGCTGAAATTTGAAAGGAATCAAAAATAGGGAATAGATGGTCACAAAAAGAGTTAAACAATGTCTGTTTTTATTCTGTCAAATTTAATGCATCCTTATGTAATGCCTTGGGTTAAGATTTCTACTGGTATGCTGTGAGGTATTTTTATTTTAGCAAGTTTTCTGTTAGTAAAAACAGTGTTTCCTTCTAGGATGAGTGCTTTGGCTTCAGCTAAAGACAAGGAGCCATGTTGTCCACATTTGGAACGTGGTGTCAGCCAATCAGGCTTATCTTGGTACGTGTCATAACTTTCTGCCCAGTGGAACATCTGAGAGTGCTGCACTGGTTTGGGGTCTTTTGGCAGGAGCTGCAGAGCAGGGCACAAGGTCTGCCAAATGCCAATCAAAGGAGAGACCTTGGTATAAGAAGTGCTTTGCAAGACAAAGGATTCCAAAAAGGGAAGTTCTACCTGTGGTTGGTGATAGGAATGCTGTGCCGTGCATAAACTGATATACACAGCTACTACAGAAATGAGCTCCAACATTTATTTGTACTTTCAGACTGGTTAACTGTTTCTTTCTTTTTCTATTAACTGCTTGATAAAGTTGAAAATAGGTAAATATACTTCCTTTATAATTTTATACTGGTGCGTGATCTGTCATTTCTTGGTGACCAATAACTGTGTATGGGCAGCATTAACACAGCATTCGCCACAATCAACATCCTTTAATTGGAACATCCCAACCTGCCGGTTTGATTGAATCCCAAATCATACCAACCCTAGATGTATTTTGCTTATGTAAGGTGGTCTTCTCAACACTGAGTTACGTGGCTGTTAGCAGAGAGAGCTAATGAGCCAAGATGGTGGATGAGCCCTGGTGAGAGGGTTACACTTACTTTTCATCTCTCTAAAACATATGACATTCATCTCTATTGGTCATTTTGCAGCCAATACAAAACATTCGCCTTTGTTTCTTCTCAGTTCAAACCACCAGCCTGGTATAAAGTTTATTTCTGAGAATCTGGTTACTATCTTCAGCTCCAAAACATATAGTTAAAAAGAAATTACATCATAGTTGCTCTCTTGTGCATCTCATTCACAACTATCATTTACATCACTCCTTTTGAATTTGTTCCTAAATGATGAAATAATTATTTGTGAAAGAATGTGCTATTGTAAGAGTATTAATCAAAATTATTTTGGTTTGAATAGTAAACATACTACAATTATTAAAATTAAATTCTGTTCAGCACTGGCATATTCCCCTTTCTTATTCCATGCATTCTATTTTCTTTTTCCTGATACTATGATGTTGGATTCTGAATAATCCTCATAAATGGGGATGTCTATATAACATTATGCATCAAAAGCAATAAAAAAGAGCTTTGTTCATCATTAGAGTAATATGAAAATCATTACCTTCTAAAGATGGTGCTTGGTCTTGGGCTGCATATAGCATCTCTTTGAATGCCTACAATACAAAACATTTCTCATTAAATGCTTGCTCTAAATATAAACAGAAGGTATTGAAAATCTAACTTCAATGCAAGTTATAATACACAGCATACTGTCACTATGATATCTCAACTAGGATAGATTTACAGCTCAAATTCTTTAGTAAAGAATTATGGCTTAAAATTTCTTAGTTAAAACCCAGTTTATAATTATAATTTTATCCTAGTCCTCTCCATTTATATGCACAGACACAGAAAGGACAATAAGTAAATGCACTATAAAATAGACAAGAACAGCAGAGCCTTCAAACATCAGAGCAGGTTATAACCAAGCTATGGGCTATCTTTACCTGAGTCAACTGGGTAGAGAGTCTGGTAGTAGGAATTTTCTGATATATATCTTCCCCGTTTCTGTATAACCTCTCAATCTGGCCCGTCCTCCACTTACGATGGTCACTGGTCTCTGTAAACATCCTCCATTCCCACTCATTGTGCCCTGCCATGCCAGGTTTTATATAATACCTCCAACTCTCTACTCTAATTCCCTCCTGAATTTCAAACTTAATACTCTAATAGACTGGCTACTTTCTAGCTGTTTTCTTGATGCTTGGCATCTTCTCATCTGCTCAAGTCTTCCCAAGAGCATCTTAGTACTTCCCATCTCAAAACCTCTGTTTATTTGAATATAGTTAATCTCATTGTCTAACTTGCACAATTTGTATCCTGATTGCCAAAATCTTTCATCTTAAAATGTGTGACAGTATCTCTGAGGACCTAATGATGCAACATAATGATGCAGCTATAAAGAAGACAAGGCAGCGGCTATACTTCATTAGAGTTTGAAGAGATTTGGTTTGATTACTAAAACACTCAAAAACTTCTACAAATGTACTGCAGAGAATATTCTGACTGGCTGCATCAGCAGCTGGTATGGGAAGCAGGGAGAGTAGGATTGAAATAAATTGCACAAGATTGAAATAAATTACAGAAACTTGTAAAATTAGTCAGATCCATCACAGGTACTGGCCTCCATAGTATCCAAGACATCTTTAAAGAGTAGTGTTTTAGAAAAGTGGCATCTATCAATAAGGATCCCCACCACTCAGAACATGCCCTGTTACTGTTGGGAAGGAGATATAGAAGCCTGAAGGCACACACTGAACAATTCTGGAACAGCTTCTTTCTCTCTGCCATCCAATCTCTAAGTGGATTTTGAACCCATGAACACTACCTCACTACTTTTTTATTTCTGTTTTTTGCACTCCTTGTTTTAACTTAACTATTTAATAGGCTTATATATACTTCATGTAATTCAGTATTTTTCTCAATATTTATCAAGTATTGCATTGTACTACTGCCATGAAGTTTTAAAAAAAATCACGAAATATGCCAGTGATATTAAATCTGATTCTGATACAGAAATGACCCAGCCATTTTCAATTCCTCCAACAAAAACATTCCTACCTCACAAGGTCACAAGTAGAAATACCGGCTAATGGTTGGACAATGCTCTATTCATTTAACAACTCTTCGGCAAGTGGAGCCATCCATGCATGAAATCTCGCCAATATTCAGGAATGATCAGATAAGTGGCAAATAACAATTGAACTAAAGTGCCATACAATGGCCATTTGCAACAAGTGAGAGAATAGCTATCCTCATTGGATTCAATGGCATTATAATTTCCAAATCTCCTCCCCCAACCCATTAAGCCTAGGGCTCACTACTAACCAGAAATTCAACTGGATAAGCCTCAAAAAATTGTGATTACAAAAGCAGATTAGAGCTGTATATCCTGCAATAAATAATTCAATCATGGCACCTAAGGCCTTTTTACTATCTAACAAGGTACAAAGCAGGAGTGTAATAGGAAACTCTCCATTTGATGAACGCAATGTCAACAACTCAAGAAGTTAATTTTACAGGACAAAGAAGATTGCATTATTGTCACATCTTCAATCATCAGTTCCTCAGGCTACTCAAGGACAAGAGGAACATGGGAGCATGACCACATGCCGTACTGCTACAAATCAAGCAAAACACCAGCTTGGAATCACAATCTGAAACCAGTCCTAATTCCTGGGAGCCTCTGCCGAATATTACTCCGGCAGTATCTTATCAGGATACTAGCAGTTCAGTTATGGATGCTGACATTGCCAGAAGCCCAGATTTGTTAAGTGATTAAAAAGTTTAAAATAATCAACTTCTTAAAAACAAAATCAAAGTCACTCACTATTCACGAATACCTTGTTAGTTACACCTAAATGACAGTACCTCATGCCATGAAAATTCTAAGCATGACAGTTCAAGCGTTTTGTGAAATGCTTTGTGGACAAAGCACTTTTTCAGCATTCTTTATAAAATTCCTACTTATTAGCATAATATATTCCAATGAGATATGTAGTCATTTTGCAAATTGCCAAAAAAAATGTTAAAGGCAGCAATTTGCTGAAAAACATCCGATGTATAGTGTTAACTAACTGGAAAATTCAAACCTAAAACACACATGTATCTGATATTTTTCTGTATAATAATCTGAATCGCTGTTCACAAAACTGATCACAAAACTATCGATTCCATCATCCAAATCATTGACACATAACATGAAAATAAGTGGTCCCAACACCGACCTCTGTAGAACACTAGTCACCAGCAGTGAACCAGAACAGGTTCCCTTTATTCACAAGTATTGTCTCCTGCCAGTCAGCCAATCTTCTATCCATGTTAGTAGCTTTCCTGTGGTATCATAGGCTCTTATCTCGTTTAGCAGCCTCATGTGCAGCATCTTGTCAAAAGCCTTCTAAAAATCAAAGTAGACAACATCCACTGACCTTCCTTTGTCTATCTTGCCTGTTAGTTCCTCAAAGAATCCCAACAAATTTGTAACACAATATTTTCACTTAAGAAATCCATGTTGACTTTGACCTATTTTATCATAGCCTCCAAGTACCACGAAAACTCATCTTTAAATAATAATAAACTTCAACACTGAAGTCAGGCTAACTGGCCTATAATTTCCTTATTTCTGCCCTCCCTTCTGCAGAGTTCAGTAACATTTGCAATTTTCCAGTCCTCTGGAACCATTCCAGAATCTAGTGATTCTTGAAAGATCATTACTACAATCTCTTCAGCTACCTTTTCAGAACCCTGGGGTGTAGTCCATCTGGTCCAGGTGACTTATATACATATCTTCAAATCAAATCACTTTTAATTATCATTCAAACCATACAGACAGTGTCCCTTATTTAAAACAGCATTCAGACATAGTGCGTAACATTCAAAACAGCAAACAACACAATTCAAATAGCAAGCAGAGAAGAATATTCACTCACTAAAAATATATATTTGGTCCAAGACCCTGAGTGACAATATCCAGCAATCGATGGTACTGTCTCCCAACAGTGTACAGATGCACGCAATCCAACCTGTCATTCCAGCGCTCAAACATGTGAGGGCAGCACTGATGGAAAAGGCCAAGCCCCAACCAAGCTCGGACGCCATACTGTAAATGATTCCTCATTTCTCACCTGGTCTGCAGCAGCAAGCAAGCCCGTGGCTTGAAGCCGAGTTCTTACTACAACTGAGGCTGCACAGATCCCATGTCATCTGTCCTTCCACCAGACAAGAATAACAGGCCTGTGGCAACTACATTATCATTGTCCAACAGAGTCTTACAGTTGCAAGTGAAATGTCTGAGACAATCTCCACAGTTATACTGCACCAGCTTCAATGCTTCTCAGTAGCGGGAGCAACATGGCCTGCAGCCAAGTCAGCTCCTCCATACCCAATGGCTCCTTCAACATCCCAATGGGCTGCTCCAACACACCGGCGGGCTCCTCCAAACCCCAACTGGTTCCTCCAATATCCTGACGGTCTCCTCCATACCCAAACCGACTCCTCAGATATCCCGACCAGCCCCTCTGACACCTTGACTAGTTCCTTCTCCACCATTCCAGCTTCAGCAGGCCCCTTCAACATCCACCACTTACACGGTCCAGCTACTATGATCAACAAGCAGCACATTGATAGAGTAGCCCTTCAGTGTTCAATGCTCTTGGAGTAGAATTGTCTTAGGATTGTAAAAAACAAATTTTACAAAAAAGAAAACACCTTTGGCTGGTCCCCAAGAGACTGCTGTGTTTGCACGTGCTTCAATTTTACTGGAATTTCTTTCCCTTCCCCCCTCTTTTCAAGGTTCTTTTGAATATCCTGACGTGAGTTGCACTCTGACTTCAGTTCTTTGCGTGAATGGGAGCCGCTCACAGGGCTTCACGACCAGCTCTTTTGCTTTCCCAAGGACGTGGCCTGGAAGGCATGTGCACCTTCAGTTTTCTGGATGTTCGTGGACCTGGAGAAATGCTGATTCTAGGCCAGTACCCCTGACTGAAGCATCATGGGGGAGCATGGAACAGGTTAGCTGCTGGGGGTTGTGTGTCAGGAGTGCAGTGCCTTTTTGGTACGCGCTCTTTGGGCACAGAGCTCGTAAAAAGCAACATAACAAGCTTTTAACATCATAAATCAGTGAGTTATTTGTTATGTCTCCCCTCTCGCTGTGAAATGAGGACACCTCTTTTTCTCTTATTAGGAAGACAGAGGACTTGTGGTATGTTGAATGACTGGGTGAACAAGTAATTTTTGGGGTATTGCTAGCCTGTGTCTTTATTGATGCTTAGCTGCACGCTTGAGTGCTCGGTGGACGGTACTGATGCATTCTTGCTGGTGGGGGGAATCGTTGCTTTGCTGCATGGGAGGGGGGAGCCGGGGTTCTGACGTTTTAACTGTCATTCATTCTTTGGGGCACTCCTCTGTTGGCAGCATTACTGACTGGAATGGTATGGAGGGGCTACTGCACAGGACTGAAAGAAGCTGCAGAAAGTTGTAAATCTTGGGTGCTAGCCTACAAAGTACCCAGGACGTCTTCAGGGAGCGGTGTCTCAGAAAGGCATTGTTCATTATTAAGGACCTCCAGCATCCAGGGCTTGCCCTTTTCTCACTGTTACCATCAGGTAGGAGGTACAGAAGCCAGAAGGCACACAGTCAGCGATTCAGGAACAGCTTCTTCCCCTCTGCCATACAATTCCTAAAAGGACATTGAATCTTTGGACACTACCTCACTTTTTTTATATACATACAATAAACATATATATGTTATTTATTTATTTACTATTATTATTATTACTATATTTTTTCTCTGCTAGATTATGTATTCCATTGAATTATTGCTGCTAAGTTAACAAATTTCATGTCACATGCCAGTGATAATAAACCTGATTGTGATTCTGTTTTTGTGGATGTTTGCGAAGAAAAAGAATTTCAGGATTTCTCTGACATTAAATATACCTATTGAAACCCATTGAATCCCTTTTCAGTTTCCCAAGCACCTCCTCAGTAATAGCAATGTCACTCACTCCTGCTTTAAAAGCTTCCCAACCCTTTAATTTCTCACTAATTTTTGCTATATTAAATACACTCTCTTTTGCTTTTGTGGTGTCTTTGACTTCCCTTGATCAGCCACAGTTGCCTCATTCTCTCTTTAGAATACATCTTCATCTTTGAGATGCAACAATCCTGGATCTTCTGAGTTGCCTCCAGAAACTCCAGCCATTGATGTTCTGCTGTCATCACTGCTAGTGTCCCCTTCTAATTACCTTTGCCCAGCTCCTCTCTCATGCCTCTGTAATTCCCCTTACTCTACTGTAATACTGATACATCTGACTTTATAATCTCTCTCTCAAAACTTCATGGTGTATTCAATCATATTATAATCACTGTCTCCTAACGGTTCTTTTATCTTCTAATTAAACCTGGTTCATTACACAACACCCAATCTAGATTTGCCTTTCCCCTAGTGGGCTCAACCACAAGCTAGTCTAAAAAGCCATCTTAAGGACTTCTTCAAATTCCCTCTCTTGGGATCCAGCACCAACATGATTTTCTCCAAACTACCTGCATATTGAACTCCCCTGTTACTATAACATTTATTACATGTCTTTTCTATCTCCCATTGTAATTTGTACCCCAGAACCTAGGTACAATTTGGAAGCCTGTATACAACTCCCAACAGGGTCTTTTTACCTTTGCATAAGGAATTGGAGGGATGAGTTAGTAAGTTTGATGATGACACCAAGGTTGGAGGTGTTGTGGATAGTGTGGAGGGCTGTCAGAGGTTAAAGCAGGACATTGACAGGATGCAAATCTGGGCTGAGAAGTGGCAGATGGAGTTCAACCCAGATAAGTGTGACGTGGTTTACTTTGGTAAGTCAAATACGATGGCAGAATATTGTATTAATGGTCAGAGTCTTGGCAGTGTGGAGGATCAGAGGGATCTTGAGGTCAGAGTCCATAGGTAACTCAAAGCAGCTGCACAGGTCGACTCAGTGCTTAAGGCGGCGTACGGTGTTTTTGCCTTCATCAATCATGGAATTGAATTTAGGAGCCAAGGGATAATGTTGTAGCTATATAGGACCCTGGTCAGACCCCAGTTGGAGTACTGTGCTCAGTTCTGGTCACCTCACTATAGGAAGGATGTGGAAGCCATAGAAAGGGTGCAGAGGAGATTTGCAAGGATGTTGCCTGGATTGGGGAGCATGCCTTATGAGAATAGGTTGAGTGAACTCGGCCTTTTCTCCTTGGAGCAAATGAGGATGAGAGGTGACCTGACAGAGGTGTTCAAGGTGATGAGAGGCATTGATCATGTGGATAGTCAGAGGCTTTTTCCCTGGGCTGAAATGGTTGCCACAAGAGGACACAGGTTTAAGATGCTGGGGAGTAGGTACAGAAGAGATGTCAGGGGTAAGTTTTTTACTCAGAGAGTGGTGAACTCGTGGAATGGGCTGCCGGCAACGGTGGTGGAGGCCGATACGATAGGGTCTTTTAGGAGGCTTTTAGATAGGTATATGGAGCTTAGTAAAATACTGTAGAGGGATATAGGTAAGCCTAGTTATTTCTAAGGTAGGGACGTGTTCGGCAGAACTTTGTGGGCCGAAGGGCCTGTATTGTGCTGTAATTTTTCTATGTTTCTAAATGGAGGAGGAAGGAATAATAAATTTTTCATGGAGACTTGAAAATATGCTGCCAGTGTATTCACATGGTCATTAACTGTATTCCTGAAGTTTTTCGCAATAATTCACGTGCCTGCAAAATGCATGACTGATTCCTGAGTCAGGCTGTTTCAGTTACTATAAGTTACATCAACAGAGTTTCTGTAGTTCAGAATCAGGTTTGTCATCAGTATTCTATATAACATGAATTTTTAAATTCAAGAGATTCTGCAGATGGAATTCAGTGTAACTGATACAAAATGCTGGAGGAACTCAGCACGTCAGGCAACATTGATAGAAAAGAATATCAACTCAAGGTTTTGGTACCTGATGAAGAGTCTTGGCCTGAAACATCAACTCTCTATTCTTTTCCCTGGATGATGACTGACATACTGAGTCTTATAACGTGAAATTTGATGTTCTAAGGCAGCAAGCCAAATATATAGTGCAATAAAAAGGGACCTTTCAGAAATCTTATAGTGGGAGGGAAGAAGCTGATTCTGAATTGTGGATTATGGGTCTTCAGACTCCTGTGCCACCACTCTGATGATAGGAACAAGAAGAAGGCAAGTCTCCGATAGTTAGGATTCTTGATGATAGAATGAAGCTCTGCAATCCCACATGATAAATGAAGTTAAATCTTTTGTGAGGCCAAAGCTATATGTAGTGGCTGACATGAGGAAATCTGCAGATGCTGGAAATTCAAGCAACACACACAAAATGCTGGTGGAATGCAGCAGGCCGGGCAGCATCTATCGGGGAGAGGCGCTGTCGACACTTCGGGTCGAGACCCTTCGTCAGGACTAACTCAAAGGAAAGTTAGTAAGAGATTTGAAAGTAGGAGGGGGAGGGGAAAATGCGAAATGAAAGGAGAAGACCAGAGGGGGTGTGATGAAGCTGAGAGCCAGAAAGGTGATTTCCATGTGTCGCCACTGAGGAGACATAACATGAGGCTTGCTAATGGAGAAGCTATGTCCTGGCAGGGAGAGGCTTACATGAGACTTCTTTTCACAAGACTAGCCAGCGGTGGAAACTGAAAATGAGAACGACAACCACTACCCACTACACTATCACACTAGACATGTTATAACAACCATTTTGACACATTGTTCAAAAGTAATGGTATAGATTAAAGACAGAATTAGAGTAATCAAGACTGACTTCAATCCCTTATTGCCAATGCTTCACCTAATGTGTTGTCCGTGCCCTATATAAGGCAGTATTCACCTTTGACAGTACGGTCAGCCCTCCTTATCCACGGGGGATTGGTTCCGGGATCCCCCACTGAACCAAAAACTGCAGATGCTCTAGTCCCTTATTTAGCCTGTCTCAGTGTGGTGGTCTTTAGGAGCAAGTGCAGCTCTGAATCTGCAGTGTTTCTGTTCACGAAAATAATCACAATCATGATTGAAATAAAGTGGAAGTAATAAAGCGATCGGAAAGAGGTGAAACGCCATTGGTCTTTGGAAAAGCGTTAGGCTATACTCTGTCAATGATTGGAACAATTTTAGTGGAGCATGTGAAAAGTCCTGCCCCGATGAAAGCTACAATTATTACTGAGCAACACAGTGGTTTAATTATTGAACTACATATGTTTCTTCAGTGTTTTATATGCATAGAAAGTAAAATGTATACTATATACTAAGACAAACATTTGACTGACGCTAAATAATACTGGATGTACCTGTTCCGACTTCAAATCTGACTTAAAATGGACTCAAACGGAACTTGTTCATATCCCGGGGACTACCAGTACTTTTAAATCATCTCTAGATTACTTATAGTACCTTTTAGCGATGTACTACATACAGAGCAAGAGACAACGACACGCAGTTGGTAAGTTGTTTCGAGACTAGTTGATTCAAACTTCGCGGCGCTGGCATTTAATCCCTAGCGCCCGCCCTCTCCGGGCGGAAATGACATCAGAGGTGCATTACCAAAGTCTCTCCCCGCGCGCTGGCTATTTGTGAGCCGGTTCGCCTGCATAGAAAGTGGGTCTCCACATAACCCCCCCCCCCCCGGAACCAGCGATACACCCCCCAATGTCCACAGTCTGGATCAGCCTTTGTTTGGGAGGTCTGCCTCTGTGCCACGGTGCCTGAACCTCGACCGGCTGTGCCAAGTCCACATGGGCTGGTTTGAGTTGGTCCACTGTGAAAACCTCCTCTCCCCCCCCCCCCCCAATGTCCAGAACGTACGTGGACACCTTGTACAGCCCCTCGTACGGCTGCTGTAGCGGTGCCCGGTGTCCGCCCCTTCGTACAAACACAAGCTTACAGTTCTGCAGGTCTTTGGGTACATGGGTCGGGGTCCGTCCGTGCTGTGAAGTCGGTACGGGGGCCAGGTTGCTGAGCCTTTCGCGTAGTCTGTCCAGGACTGCTGCAGGTTCTTCCTCTTGCCCCCCCTTGGGGCTGGTATGAACTCTCCTGGGATGGCCAGGGGTGTGCTGTACACCAACATGGCCGACGAGGCGTGCAGATCCTCTTTGGGCACTGTGCGAATTCCAAGCAGGGAAGCTCGTCCACCCAGTTAGATCCTCTCAGGCGGGCCATGAGAGCCGACTTCAAGTGTTGGTGGAAGCGTTCCACTAGTCCGTTCGACTGTGGGTGGTAGGCAGTTGTGTGGTGTAGCTGCGTTCCCAACAGGCTGGCCATAGCCGACCACAGGCTGGAGGTGAACTGGGCATCACTGTCGGAGGTAATGTGGGCTGGTACCTCAAAGCGTGCTACCCAGGTTGTGATCAGTGCTCGGGCGCAGGAATCGGTAGATGTGTCGCTGAGCGGGACTGCCTCTGGCCACCTCGTGAACCGGTCTACCATAGTTAGGAGGTACCGTGCTCCTTGTGACACTGGTAGGGGGCCCACGATATCACATGAATGTGGTCGAACCTCTGGTGGGTGGGTTCGAACTGCTGCAGCGGGGCTTTAGTGTGCCGCTGCACCTTGGCTGTTTGGCACTGTGCGCACGTTCTGGCCTATTCACTGACCTGCTTGCGAAGTCCGTGTCACACGAACTTGCTGGAGACCAGCCGGACAGTTGTCCTGATAGATGGGTGCGCCAAACCGTGTATGGAGTCGAAAACTCACCGCCCCCAGGCTGCTGGGATGATGGGGCAAGTTTGGCCAGTAGCCACGTCGCACAGGAGGGTCCTCTCACCTGGGCCTACAAGAAAGTCTTGCAGCTGCAAACCCGAGACTGCGGTCCTGTAGCTGGGCATCTCATCGTCTGTCTGCTGCGCCTCTGCCAGTGCTGCATAGTCCACCCCCAGGGACAAGGCCTGGATAGCTGGTCTGGAGAATGCGTCTGCCACGATGTTGTCCTTTCCCGAGACATGCTGGATGTCCATCGTGTACTCAGAGATGTAGGACAGATGTCACCGCTGGCGAGCCGACTAGGGATCGGACACTTTCTTGAAGGTCAACAGTTTGTGGTCCGTGAACGCGGTGAACTAAGAAGTACCTTCTAGGAAGTACCTGAAATGCCCGATTGCCAGATACAGTGCCAACAGCTCCCGGTCGAAGGCACTGTACTTGAGTTAGGTTGGTCGTAGGTCCTTGCTGAAGAACGCCAGCGGTTGCCAGTGCCCCTCGATGAGTTGCTCCAGCACCCCACCGACTGCTGTGTTGGATGCGTCCACTGTGAGGGCGGTCAGAACGTCTGTTCTGGGGTGCACCAGCATCATGGCATCTGCCAAGGCTTCCTTGGCTTTAATGAAAGTGGCCGCAGCCTCCTCGTCCCAAGTAATGTCCTTGCCTTTACCCGACATCAGGGTGTACAAAGAGCGCATGATACAGGCTGTTGAAGGGAGGAAACGGTGTAGAAGTTCACCATACCAACGAACTCCTGCAGGCCTTTGACCGTGTTGGGCTGGGTAAAGTGGCGGATCGCGTCTACCTTGGCGGGCAGAGGTGTTGCCCCATCTTTGGTAATCCTGTGGCGCTGGAAGTCAATGGTAATGAGACCGAACTGGCATTTGGCCGGGTTGATCGTGAGGCCGAAGTCACTCAGGTGAGAGTAGAGCTGGCGGAGGTGGGACAGATGCTCCTGACGACTACTGCTAGCTATAAGGATGTTGTCCAAATAGATGAACGCAAAGTCCAGGTCACGTCCCACTTCATCCATTAGCTGCTGGAATGTCTGGGCGGCATTCTTCAGGCCGAACGGCATTCGGAGGAACTCAAACAGGCCGAACGCGGTGATGAGTGCTATTTTGGGGATGTCTTCAGAGTGCACCGGGATTTGATGGTATCCCCGGATGAGATCTACTTTGGAAAAGATTCTTGCCCCGTGCAGGTTTGCTGCAAAGTCCTGTATGTGCGGCACGGGGTAGCAGTCTGGAGTTGTAGCTTCGTTCAGTCTGCGGCAGTCGCCGCATGGTCTCCAACCCCTGGCTGCTTTGGGCACCATGTGCAGGGGGGAGGGCCATGGGCTGTCAGACCTCCGTACGATCCCCAATTCCTCCATCCTCTTGAACTCCTCCTTTGTCAGGCGGAGCTTTTCCGGGGGGAGTCTTGGTGTGCGGGCGTAGATGGGTTGTCCCTGGGTCAGGATGTGGTGCTGTACCCTGTGTCTGGACATGGCTGCCATGAACTGCGGTGCCAGAATTGATGGAAAGTCTGCCAGGATTCTGGTGAATTCATTGTCCCACAATGTGATGGAGTCCAGGTGTGGGGCCAGCAACTTGGCTTCACCCGGGGAGAACGTCTGGAAGGTCTCGGCATGTACCAGTCTTTTCCCGTGCAAGTCAACCAGCAGGCTGTGAGCTCGCAAGAAGTCTGCCCCCAGGAGTGTTTTGGGCCATGGTGGCCAGTGTGAAGTCCCACATGAACCGGCTGGCACCGAACCGCAGCTGCACTGTACGGCTGCCGTAGGTCCGTATCGTGTTGCTATTTGCGGCCCTCAGGGTGGATCCTGGCTTCCTGTTGCGGGTGTCGTACCCTTTCGGGGGCAAGACGCTGATTTCTGCTCCGGTGTCGATCAAGAAGCAGTGTCCCGACTGTTTGTCCCAGATGTACAAGAGGCTGTCCTGGTGGTCAACTGCCATAGCCACTAGCGGCAGCTGGCTCTGGCCCTGGCCCTTGCAGGGCGAGCGACAACGACAGGCTTCTGTGCCCCACCACTGGTGGTAGAAACACCACTGTTCACTGTCCTCCTCACTGCTGTCTCTGTGTTGTTTGCCCCCCTGCCGGGCCTGGTCTGGTCTGCTGTTGGGCACGCGGCCCGGTAATCTGACCACAGCACGTCTGCCCAGGCCGCCACCTTCCGGGGGTCGCTGAAATCTGCGTTGGCCAGCAGCAGATGTATGTCCTCGGGCTGTTGTTCTAGGAACGCTTGCTTGAACATGAGGCAGGGCTTGTCCGTCAGCCAGGGCCAGCATCTCGTTCATCAATACTGACGGCAGCCTGTCTTCCAAACCATCCAGGTGAAGCAGGTGGGCACACCGCTCACGCCATGAGAGGCCAAAGGTCCCAATGAGCAGCGTTTTGAATGTTTCATATTTGCCTTCTTCCGGGGGTGAAATCCACAACCTGGGCAGCCGTCTCCTGGTCAAAGGCGCACACCACGTGATAGTAACGCATGGAATCAGAAGATATCTGCCAAATCTGGAACTGGGCTTCTGCTTGGCTAAACCACACGCATGGTCACAGCGTCCAGAAAGTTGGCAGTTTTAGCAAAACTGCGTGAACAGCTGAAGAGTCGGTCATCTTTGGTCCAAATCCTGTTTGGACCGGCGGGGTCACCAATGTGGCGATGTACTACATACAGAGCGAGAGACAACGACACGCAGTCGGTAAGTCGTTTCGAGACTAGTTTATTCAAACTTCGTGGTGCTGGCATTTAATCCCCAGCGCCTGCCCTCTCCGGGCGGAAATGACGTCAGAGGTGCATTACCAAAGTCTCTCCCCACGCGCTGGCTATTTGTGAGCCAGTTCGCCTGCGTAGAAAGTGGGTCGCCATAACCTAATACACTGTAAATGTATGTAAATAGTTGTTATACTGTATTGTTTAGGGAATAATGTCAAGAAAAATTAGTTTGTACACGCTCAAGCAACAAGTGCTGGAGAGAGAACTTCCGGGTTTTCCTGATCCGTGGTTGGTTGAATCCGTGCAAGCGGAACCTGTGGTTAAGGAGGGCCGACTGTATACTTACTGAGTTACAGTTTACAGACAATTATGCACGTGAACTTTATTGCTGCTATATTGTACAACTTTTAATATTTTGCTCTGAACAAATTTTTACGCGCTTTAGAAGGTGGAATTCTAAACATCTGCCTGTACGTATCTATAAATGTAAAAAGAAAAATGATATTTAGTGGAGCATTCAGAATGAGTTGGAATCCTAAAGAAAATCCTAAAGATTTTCACCTTCTTAGAAAACCATTGATCTTTAGAAATGGTTGAGTTTCTCCAATGCAGTTTTACCAGTGAGGATTGTGCAAGTGAATTTGTGAACTCAGTATACCAACCAAGTTATCTGTTTATAGCAAAGTTAAATACTTCCAATGTCTTGGGTTTTTAAGGCCTGGATTGTGTGGTTAGTCTTGAATGAACAGAGCTAGATGATACATTTGTGATTTGCCTATGTGCTTTGCATAGACTTTTGAAGTGGAATTTGCAGTGATTAGAAACCAGGAAAAATTAAATGGATGATAATATCAGCAAATACTGACACTTAACAGCAGCAGAAACAGTGGAGACATCCACTTTGAGATCAAACTTCCATGCTTATGCATTGAGAACATCTGAATTACAGAAAATTTACAAAACAAATCTCTATTTGACTAATGGTGTGTGCAGTAGATGGAACCAGAATACGTAATTTCATCTTGCAGACTAGGTCTGGAACCCTACATTCATGTACCATTTCAATATTTTGTGGGGTCTTGACTCTACTGTTCTATCAGGTAGTTAACTCCAGTTCAGTAGTGCTGTCGATGCATTCCTTGTTTTGTTTCTTGGTTTTGTGCTAATTTTCAGGCTCCTCTTAATTTTAACACACCTCAGTTATGTCTCCCCCCATCTTCCTTTGTTCCAAAGTAAACATCCCTAATTTATCTAATGTATGTCTATTTCCTATGGACATCCTAAAATACTCTCTTTCATCCTGTCCAATGCAATCACATCTTGTAACATGGTGACTAGATCTATACGCAGTACCCTAGCAGTGGCCTAACAAATGCTTTGTACAGTTGAATGTCTGCTCTTGACTACAAGAGCAGATGTTCCTGCTTTAGTAGTTTATCTTTCATCCAAGATTGAATATTCTTTTAATCTTTTCATTCTCTTATAAGGATATATGGATCTAAGGTCCCTCTGTTGGACCATCTCATTCAATATTTATAGTAGATTCTGGCTAATTGGACCATTGGTTGATCAGGACAGCTGCTTATTTGGGGCAACACCTAAAGAACAAAAACTAATCGAAAAAGTAGCTGGAATTCCCTTTGTTTTTTTTAGGACATTGTGCTGCTTAATTGGATCAGGTGACTTGCTGAACAGTTTCTAACTAGCGTTAGTCATGCTCACTTGTGTGGCTTAAGACGTTATATTAGTTTTTAAATGGGATCAGTTGCATGTGTTTATATTGAGAAAGTAGTGACTTTTGTCACTGTTAGTTGGCGAGAAATAAGCAGGAAGACAATTCAGAACTGTTTTGTTCACTGCACTCAGCACTCAGGGACTCAGGCTTGGAGATGCCAGAAACAGCTGGGAGTGGAAAATGAAACTATTTCATTGCTTCAACGAACTAGAAACTGAAGAATTTGAAAGTATTGACAATGATCATGAATATTAAAATGAAAATGAAGATTTGGAGGATTAACTCATTGAAAGCATTATATGAAGGCAGTCCATTATCTACATGAGGTGTCTGCACTTGTTTTGTTCATTTACAGTCAATCCAAAATAATATGGCTGCGTACACTGGATGAATTCATCTGTTGATAAATACTAGGAATTAATACACAATTTTATAGTATTGTGGTAGTATTGGTAATGTTCTAATTTGTTTTGTCTTTCATTGAAATTCATAATCTATTACTCATTTAAATGATAGTTTGTCATTTTATACCTTTATTAACTATTTCCATGAAATTTCAGTAATTGAGGCAGCCACCAAATTTGGCCAAAATATACTGGTCCTGAAGTGTTCCAATTAACCTTGCGCCTTGTTGTATCTCCCTAAATTTATTATCTAGCACTTCTCTGAATTAATTTCCCTTTGCCATCCTTCAACCAAACTATCCAGATAGAACATAGGAAACCTACAGCACAGTACAGGCCGTTTGGCCCACAAAGTTGTGCTGAACATGTCCCTACCTTAGAAATTACTAGGCTTACCCATAGCTCTCTATTTTTCTAAGCTCCATATACCTATCCAAAAGTCTCTTAAAAGACCCTATCATATCTGCCTCCACCACCATTGCTGGCGGCCCATTCCATGCACTTACCACACGCTGCATAAAAAACTTACCCCTGACATCTCCTCTGTATCTACTCCCCAGCACCTTAAACCTGTGTCCTCTTGTGGCAGCCATTTCAGCCCTAGGAAAAAGCCTGTGACTATCCACATGATCAATCTTCTTATACACCTCTATCAGGTCACCTCTCATCCTCCTTTGCTCCAAGGAGAAAAGGCCGAGTTCACTCAACCTATTCTCATAAGGCATGCTCCCCAATCCAGGCAACATCCTTGCAAATCTCCTCTGCACCCGTTTCATGGTTTCCACATCATTTCAGTAGTGAGGCAACCAGAACTGAGCACAGTGCTCCAAATGGGGTCTGACCAGGGTCCTATATAGCTGCAACATTACCTCTTGGCTCCTAGATTCAATTCCATGATTGATGAAGGCCAATGCACCATACACCTTCTTAACCACAGGGTGAACCTGCGTGGCTGCTTTGAGCTACCTATGGACTCGGACCCCAAGATCCCTCTTACCATTAGTGCTATATTCTGCCATCATAGTTGACCTACCAAAATGAAATACTTCACACTTATCTGGGTTGAACTCCATCTGCCACTTCTCAGCCCAGTTTTACATCTTATCAATATCCCGCTGTAACCATTCCTGTCCCTGAGCCATCCAAGCCTCTGTAATGGCCACCACATCATAGCTCCAAGCACTGATCCACGCTCTTAAGCTCATCCATTTTGTTCACAATACTCCTTGCGTTAAAATAGACACATCTGAAACCGTATATCTGAGTGTGTCCCTTCTCTGTAACCTAACTATTCTCCCTCACACACCGTCTCCAAGCTTCCTCTATTTGTGAGCCAGCCACCTCTTCCCCAGTCTCTTCAGTTTGGTTCCCACTCCCCATCATCCCATTACTTCCTTCAGTTTCCTTCTCATTATCAATCAATATTAGCATCATCTGAAAATCTCTTCATACCCTTACATTTAAATCTGAGTCACTAACAAAAATCACCAAAAGCAAGCGACTAAATTGTGGAAGGCCATTGCTGACAGCCTTCTAGGTACAAAATCACTTATCAGTTTACTTCCTGTTGCTGAGGTAATTTTATATCCGATTTAACTTGAATCCTATGATCTTTTACTTTTTCAGTCACGTGGCCTTATGGGGCTGTGATGTGTAGTTTACATCAAATGCTTAATTCCACTTACCCTGAAACAAAACCAGGAAATGCTGGGAATACTCAGCATATTGGACTAGATCTGTTGAATGAGAAACAAAGTTAAAATTTCAGGTTGAAGTCTGTTAAGTCTGTTTTGTTACTCACAGATGCAGCCTGACCTGCTGAGTATTTCCAACATTTTCTGATTGTTGTTTTAGATTTCCAGTATCCACAGTTAATTCTTATCTTTTCCTCATCAACCATCCTTGTATTTAAAAACTTCAGTTTAGTCCCTTTTAATGAATGTCCCTGCTTAAACTGGCTTTTTAAAAAATAAACAAAAATAGATTGTTCCTTAGAATAGATCCCAATAACTAACTCACCAGTAAGGTTTAACATCAGAATCAGGTATATTATCACCAGGATGTGACGTGAAATTTGTAACTTAGCAGCAGCAGCAGGAGGTACAGAGGCCCAGGTTCTGCAGCTTCTCAGTCAGGATTGTATGAGTGATGGTACTAAATGCTGAGCTACAGTCGATGAACAGCATCCTGACATAGGTGTTTATGTTATCCAGATCGTCTAAAGCCGCGTGGAGAGCTATTGAGAATGCGTCTGTTGTTGACCTATTGTGGCGATAGGTAAATTGCAATGGGTCCGGGTCCTTGCTGAGGCAAGAATTCAGGCTAATCATAACCAATCTCTCAAAGCATTTCATCACTGTTGTGTGAGTGCTACTAGGTGTTAGTCATTAAGGCAGCCCACATTATTCTCCTTAGGCACTGGTATAATTGTTGCCTTTTTGAGGCAAGTGGGAACTTCTGCCCGGAGCAGTGAGAGTCCTTGAATACTAGTTGGTTGACACAGGTTTTGAGAACCTTACTAGGTACTCCATTGGGACCTTCTGACTTGTAAGGGTTCACTCTCTTTAAAAACAGCCTAACATCAGCCTCTGAGACGGAGCTCACAGGGTCATCAGGTGCAGGAGGGATCTTCACAGCTTTAGTTGCGTTCTCCCTTTCAAAGCAGGCATAGAAGGTGTTGCGTTCATCTGGTAGTGAAGCATCACTGCCATTCATACTATTGGGTTTTGATTTGTAGGAAGTAATGTCTTGCAGACCCTGCCAGAGTTGCCATGCATCCGATGTTACCTCCAACCTCGTTCTTATGTTTATTCCTTACACCCTTTCGAAGCTGTGATACATTAGAGTTGTAAATAGGCAGAGAATAGACAAACAAATCAAGCACATTGGTCCTGGTGTAACTATATCCACATATAACCATGTAACAATTACAGCACGGAAACAGGCCATTTCGGCCCTTCTAGACCGTGCTGAACGCTTACTCTCACCTAGTCGCACCGACCTGCACTCAGCCCATAACCCTCCATTCCCTTCCTGTCCATATACCTATCCAATTTTACTTTGAATGACAATATTGAACCTGCCACCACCACTTCTACTGGAAGCTCATTCCACACAGCTACCACTCTCTGGGTAAAGAAATTCCCCTTCGTGTTACCCCTAAACTTTTGCCCCCAACTCTCAACTCATTTCCTCTTGTTTGAATCTCCCCTACTCTCAATGGAAAAAGCCTATCCATGTCAACTCTATCTATCCCTCTCATAATTTTAAATACCTCTATCAAGTCCCCCCTCAACCTTCTATGCTCCAAAGAATAAGGACCTAACTTGTTCAACTTTTCCCTGTAACTTAGGTGCTGAAACCCAGGTAACATTCTAGTAAATCTTCTCTGTGCACTCTCTATTTTGTTGACATCTTTCCTATAATTCAGTGACCAGAACTGTACAAAATACTCCAAATTTAGCCTTACCAATGCCTTGTACAATTTTAACATTACATCCTAACTCCTATACTGAATGCTCTGATTTATAAAGGCTCAGCATTCCAAAAGCTTTCTTCACCACCCTATCCACATGAGATTCCACCTTCAGGGAACTATGCACCATTATTCCTAGATCACTCTGTTCTACTGCATTCTTCAATGCCCTACCATTTACCATGTATGTCCTGTGGATTATTCCTACCAAATGTAGTACCTCACACTTATCAGCATTAAACTCCATCTGCCATCTTTCAGCCCACTTTTCTAACTGGCCTAAATCTCTGTGCAAGCTTTGAAAACCTACTTCATTATCCACAATGCCACCTATCTTAGTATCATCTGCATACTTACTAATCCAATTTACCACCCCATCATCCAGATCATTAATGTATATGACAATATTGGACCTAGTACAGATCCCTGAGGCACACCACTAGTCACTGGCCTCCAACCTGACAAACGGTTATCTACCACTACTCTCTGGCATCTCCCATCCAGCCATTTTTGAATCTATTTTACTAGAATGTTAACACCTAAAGATTGAACCTTCCTAACTATACGTGTGGAACCTTGTCAAAGGCCTTACGGAAGTCCATACAGACAACATCCACTGCTTTGCCCTTGTCAACTTTCCTAGTAACCTCTTCAAAAAATTCAATAAGATTTGTCAAACATGACCTTCCACGCACAAATCCATGTTGACTGTTCCTAAGCAGACCCTGTCTATCCAGATAATTATATATACCATCTCTAAGAATATTTTCCATTAATTTACTGACATCAAACTTACAGGCCTATGATTGCTAGGTTTGCTCTTAGAACCCTTTTTAAACAATGGAACAACATGAGCAATACGCCAATCCTCTGGCACCAGCCCCGTTTCTAATGGCATTTGAAATATTTCTGTCAGAGCCCCTGCTATTTGTACACTAACCTCCCTCAAGGTCCTAGGGAGTATCCTGTCAGGACCTGGAGATTTATCCACTTTTATATTCCTTAAAAGCACCAGCACTTCCTCTGCTTTGTCATAGTTTCCATAACTTCCCTACTTGTTTCCCTTACCTTACACAATTCAATATCCTTCTCCTTAGTGAATACCGAAGAAAAGAAATTGTTCAAAATCTCCCCCATCTCTTTTGGTTCCACACATAGCTGTCGACTCTGATTCTCTAAGGGACCAATTTTATCCCTCACTATCTTTTTCCTATTAATATAACTGTGGAAACCCTTTGGATTTATTTTCACCTTACTTAGCAAAGCAACCTCGCACCTTCTTTTAGCTTTTCTAATTTCTTTCTTAAGATTCTTTTTACATTCCTCGAGCACCTCATTTATTCCAAGCTGCCTATATTTATTGTAGATCTCGCTCTTTTTCTGAACCAAGTTTCCAATATCACTTAAAAACCATGGCTCTCTCAAACTTTTAACCTTTCCTTTCAACCTAACAGGAACGTAAAGATTCTGTACCCTCAAAAGTTCACCTTTAAATGACCTCCATTTCTCTATTACATCCTTCCCATAAATCAAATTGTCCCAATTCGCTCCTTCTAAATCCTTTCGCATCGCCTCAAAGTTAGCCTTTCTCCAATCAAAAATCTCAACCCTGGGTCCAGTCCTATCCTTCTCCATAATTATATTGAAACTAATGGCATTGTGATCACTGGACCTGAAGTGCTCCCCAACACATATCTCCTTCACCTGACCAATCTCATCTCATAACAGAAGATCCAACACTGCCCCTTCTCTAGTTGGTACCTCTATGTATTGCTGCAAAAAACTACTACAAATATCTGCTATCTCCTTACAAATTTGCTCCTCTAATTTTCGCTCCCTATTAGTTGGTCTATAATACACCCCTATGAGTATTACTACACCTTTCTCATTCCTCAATTCCAGCCAAATAGCCTCCCTAGATGAGCCCTCTGATCTATCCTGTCAGAGTACCGCTGTAATATTTTCTTTGACAAGCAATGCAACACCTCCCCCTCTTGCCCTTCCAAATCTATCACACCTGAAGCAACGAAATCCAGGAATATTTAGTTGCCGATCATAACCCTTCTGCAACCATATTTCACTAATAGCTCCGACATTATATTTCCGGGTATCAATCCATGCTTTAAGTTCATCCACCTTTCTTACAGTGCTCCTAGCATTAAAATAAATGCATTTAAGAAATTCTCCACCCCTTCCTCTCTGTTTACCTCTAACAGTGCAAACAACTTTACTATCTTTTTCTTCCTTCTTGCATACATCTGTTCCTACACTCTGGTTCCCCTCCCCCCTGTATCTAGTTTAAATCCACGGGAGCCTCTCTAGCAAACCAACCTGCAAGAATATTTGTCCCCCTCCAGTTCAGATGTAAACTGTCCCTCCGGAACAGGTCCCACCTTCACTGGAAAACTGCCCAATTATCTATAAATCTGAAGCCCTCCCTCCTGCATCATGTCTTCAGCCACATGTTGATCTGCGCTATCTTACTATTTCTAAACCCACTGGTAGCTGCCATTCATACTATTGGGTTTTGATTTGTAGGAAGTAATGTCTTGCAGACCCTGCCAGAGTTGCCATGCATCCGATGTTACCTCCAACCTCGTTCTTATGTTTATTCCTTACACCCTTTCGAAGCTGTGATACATTAGAGTTGTAAATAGGCAGAGAATAGACAAACAAATCAAGCTCATTGGTCCTGGTGTAACTATATCCACATATAACCATGTAACAATTACAGCACGGAAACAGGCCATTTTGGCCCTTCTAGACCGTGCTGAACGCTTACTCTCACCTAGTCGCACCGACCTGCACTCAGCCCATAACTCTCCATTCCCTTCCTGTCCATATACCTATCCAATTTTACTTTGAATGACAATATCGAACCTGCCACCACCACTTCTACTGGAAGCTCATTCCACACAGCTACCACTCTCTGAGTAAAGAAATTGGTCTCGCTGAAGCCTGTTGAGCCAAAGCCATCCCACTCTGCCTCAGTCCACTCCGACAATGGCTGCTACGACGATGGCTGCTGTATATGGCAGTTTTTTTTTAAACCTTTGGTGCGCTACGTCACACACCTGCGCAGTCTAGCCTCTTTTCCCCAATCATTTTTTAAAAAGTCTTCTCTCCGAGATGCCTTTACTTTTTCCCTCTCTGCCTCTTGCTTTGATTT
Source organism: Hypanus sabinus (assembly GCF_030144855.1). Classification (NCBI taxonomy): domain Eukaryota; kingdom Metazoa; phylum Chordata; class Chondrichthyes; order Myliobatiformes; family Dasyatidae; genus Hypanus; species Hypanus sabinus. The sequence continues at coordinate 95,019,867 of NC_082716.1, read as the reverse complement.
AAAAGACCGTTGAAAAACTCCTTTCCTTTTAAAACCTTTGGTGTGCTACGTCACATGCTTGTGCAGTCTAGCCGCTTTTCCCCAATCAGTTAAAAAAAACCGGCTTCTCTCCGAGATGCTTTTACTTCTTCCCTCTCCGCCTCTTGCTTTGATTTTAAAACTATTTATTAAAGATAGAGCCACTCTTACACAAATTTAACCATTTATTCACTATATATTGATAAGGACAAACATACCAAAACTAAAGAGGCATAACATGTCCAGGGAACTAGTCTACTTGGGGAACTGGTCATTAGTATGAAAGGTTGTCCACTAAAGGAGAAAATAGAAAAGCATCTTAAAAACTAGACATATTGAGCTGTTGTCTTTATTTGCAGCCAACTATCAGACACTCCTTGTTAAATCTTAAAGTTCATTTTCTCTGTCAATCATCTTTCACTGCATCATCTCCAGTGCCCTTAAAATAGTTCCTAGACTTGCATTTAGAAGTATCTGCAGTAGACTCAAGTGGTATCTAATCAATGTTCAGTACTAGTTTTTCTATGTTCAACTTTTCCCTTAAAATAAATACCAGTGCTTGATTTGCTTTATTTATGGGCTTGCAATTTTGTGTGCAACTCTTAATGATTGGCAAATATGTACCCAAAGTTCTCTTCTATAACCCCTATCCCATATGGGCTTGTACTATCCAAAAATTTGACCTTTCTGTACTGCCCTGCATTTATCTTTGTTGGACTTTATTTACCAATTACTTACTAATTTATTTACCAATTAATATGTTAAAGTCTTCCTCACTCTTAACTATAACATCAATTTGGTATGAGCCACAAAACTTAGAAGCAGGATATTAGATTCAGTTTTAATTACAAATGGCAGTGGATTCAGCACTAATGAGAGAAAATCTGCAGATACTGTTAGTCCAAAACACCATACACAAAATGCTGAAGGAACTCAGCAGACCAGGCAGTATCAATGGAAAAGAGTAAACAGACATTGTTTCATGCAGACATCTCAGGGAAAAAAGCCTGCATGTATTTACCCTAATAATATCCCACATAATTGTGTATACCTCTATAAGATCTTGTCACATTCTCCTATGCTCCAGAAAATAAAGTCCAAACCTATTCAACCTTTCCCTATGACTCAGTTCCTCAAGTCCCAGCAATATTCTTGTCTTGTAAATTCTCTCCACACTCTTTCAAGTTTACTGATATCTTTCCTGTAGATAGATGACACATTACTCTAAATTTGGCCTCACCGACATCTTATACAATTTTAACATAACATCTGAACTCCTGTACTCAGACCTTGGTGTCCTGCATTCACAGTGCAAGTCCAACCCTACTTTGTCCTGCCAGTGTGCAACATTTCACTCTTGTCTGCATTAAGTTTCCTCTGCCTTTTTTTGTAGCTGGTCCAGATCATGGTGTAAGCTTTAACCTTCCTTGCTATTCCCTACTCCCCCAATCTTGGTGTCATCTGAAAATCTGCTGATTCAATTTACCATATTATCAACTAAATAATTAATATAGATGATAGAAAACAATGGATCCAGTGCCAATCCTTGTGGCACACCACTAGTTACAAGCTTCTAGTCACAAAGACAATCATCTATTACCACTCTCTGCCTTCTTCATCCAAGCCAATGCTGAATCTAATTTAGTACTTCATTCTGAATGGCAAGTGACTTCTGGACTAGCCTCCCATGTCGAACTTTGCCAAAGACCTTGCTAAAGTCCATGTGGACAATGTCCACTGCCTTTCCTTCATCAACCTTTCTTGAAACCGCCTCAAAATTTCTTAAGGTTGGTTAGACACGGCCTGCAATGCACAAAGCCATGTTGTCCCTAATTAGGCCCTGCATATCCAAATAATTTTATATCCTGTCCCTTAGACAGGACACTAACTCTGCTACTGCCTGCACAGATGCTATTTGACCTGTTAGGTATTTCAAGCATTCTATGTTTTTATTTTTACTTCATCAATTTGTTCTTGTCAGTTCCAGCATTTAATGTTTTTTTGTTCTATCCTCATCCTTGGGTTTCATTTGTCTCCTACATCATCGAGACAGATTATTGGCAAGTTTTTACTGCCCTCCACCATCCAATATTGCCAACTCAAGTGTCATTCAATCTGTCTGTATAAACTGAGAGATTCTTTTGTTCCCTCCACTCCACCAAAAACCTGTTGGATTTCTAAGTTTTTTCACTTCTGATTAAAAAAAAAAGTCATCAACCTGAAATGTGAACTATGTTTCCCCTTTGACAGATGCTGCCTGACCTGCTAGGTATTGCTCACATTCGCTGTTTTTATTTGGATCACTTCTTAACCTCTTATAAGAGGTTAAGAGATGTTAGAGCTATTTGAAGAGATTTTCCCTCTCCTCAAACTGTTCTGTGTGCATTCTATCATCTCATCCTCTGAGCTGTTTTGCCAATTAGATTTATCAAGTCTAAATGAATATTATATTCTTATGTTTATTATATTGTCCTTGCTACAAGCACATTTTATAGTTAATTAATCCTCTTCCCAACACCCATAACCCACTCCAACCAATTTTTAGATGTTGCCATTTATTTTTTACGTGCACCCGTATAACTTTTCCATCTGTTGTGGGGCAACATAATTTCTTTCTCCTCCCCTTACATCTTCTTTTATGAACAGTACTCACTCCTTTTCATTTTCCTTTATGTCTGTCCTTTTGAAACATTGAAAACTGCAGAATAGTTCCAACCTTGGTTGCCATGCAACTCCAGCTCTATTCTGTTCTTTTGTTTGAAAGCATTCATAGTCGGGGACAAGCATCAAAGTGGTTTCTTCTGGATGATTTTTTAAAAAAATTTGAAATATTTTAATAGCAGAATGGAATCTACTATTATGGGTGGTAATGTGAGTTCACAGACCAGTGCTGATCTTGATGGGATAAATTTAGTTTAAGACCTAACTTTTTCAACTGAATGTACTGGGTGTCTTTCATACTGACAAGATTCTGCTTCTTGAAGAGAGTTTTCTCATTTCCAATATTTAATCATGTATAGAACTGGAAGATGTTGTTTAATAACAATAAATGCTAACAGCTTTTTTATTTCTAATTGTGAAACATGACCAATACTGTTTCAAGACAGCTTTCTCCATTACTCGTTATCAAAGGAATTACACACAAGAATGATTGCAAATGATGCCACTGAGCTGTTAAAGTCATTATTTGGCTGTCAACTTTACACAAAACTTTTATTTGTGTTCAATCTAGGCCTAATACAAAGACTTGTTATCTTATTTTCTGCTCAACTTGCTTGTTTGGCACAGGTAATTATTTTCGTTCCTCCATTTTGTGCAGAGTTTATCTTCAAAAAAGGAAAACTTCCTTTTAGTACACAGTAGCTCATGTAGCGAAAAACTATTGTTGAAGATGAGCTGTGTAGAGTGATCCAGCTTTGGCTCAACAGGCTTGGGCAAGCACAGAGAAAGGTCTGAAGTAAATTTCTAGTATTTTCTTTTCACCTTCTTTGTCTTTCGGTACATAGTTGGTGCGCTGAGAATGGATGCTGTGTTGATGGTAAGTTCTTAGTGTGAGACGTGGGAACTCTTAGATTCCACCCCCCAGTCCCCCTGACAACTACATTTGCATGAAATGCATTGAGCTGCAGCTCCTTAGAGATCATGTTAGGGTCAATACAGCTCAGTGACCTTCAGGTCATACAGAAGATTGAGGAGGTGATAGAGAGGACTTATAGGGAGGTGGTCACCCCTGAATTGCAGGAGGAAGGAAGCTGCTAACTGTCAGGAGAGGAAAAGCAAATGGGCAGCCAGTGGTCATTCGCCTCAATAAAAATGATAACGCTTTGCATACTGTTGGTGGGGTATGACCCACCAGGGAGTAGGTCTCTGTCACCGTGACTCAGAGGAAAAAGGAGGAAAAGAAGAAGAATGCAGTAGTGATAGAAGATTCCATAGAGGACTAGACAGGAGATTCTGAGAATGTGAAAAAGACAACCGGATGGTATTTTGCCTCCCAGATTTTATAGATGTCTCAGTTTGGGTTCACAGCATTCTAAAGGGGGAGGGTGGCAGCTGGAACTTGTGGTACATATTGGTACCAACAACATGGGTAGGAAATGGGAAGAGATCCTAAAGAGAAAATATAGGGAGTTAGGTAGAAAGTTGAAAAGCAGGACCTTCAGGGTAGTAACCTCTGGATTGTTGCCTGTATCACCTGCCAGTGAGGGTAGGAATGCGATAATTTGGCAGATAAACGTGTGACTGAGGAATTGGTGCAGGGGGCACTATTTCACATTTTTTAGATCATTGGGATCTCTTCTGGGGACCTGTACAAAAAGAATGAGTTAAACCTGAAACTGGGGGGGACCAATATCCTTGCCTTCTTCTTGTTCCTATCATCAGAGTGGTGGCACAGGAGTCTGAAGACCCATAATCCACAATTCAGAATCAGCTTCTTCCCTCCCACTATAAGATTTCTGAAAGGTCCCTTTTTATTGCACTATATATTTGGCTTGCTGCCTTAGAACATCAAATTTCACGTTATAAGACTCAGTATGTCAGTCATCATCCAGGGAAAAGAATAGAGAGTTGATGTTTCAGGCCAAGACTCTTCATCAGGTACCAAAACCTTGAGTTGATATTCTTTTCTATCAATGTTGCCTGACGTGCTGAGTTCCTCCAGCATTTTGTATCAGTTACACTGAATTCCATCTGCAGAATCTCTTGAATTTAAAAATTCATGTTATATAGAATACTGATGACAAACCTGATTCTGAACTACAGAAACTCTGTTGATGTAACTTATAGTAACTGAAACAGCCTGACTCAGGAATCAGTCATGCATTTTGCAGGCACGTGAATTATTGCGAAAAACTTCAGGAATACAGTTAATGACCATGTGAATACACTGGCAGCATATTTTCAAGTCTCCATGAAAAATTTATTATTCCTTCCTCCTCCATTTAGAAACATAGAAAAATTACAGCACAATACAGGCCCTTCGGCCCACAAAGTTCTGCCGAACACGTCCCTACCTTAGAAATAACTAGGCTTACCTATATCCCTCTACAGTATTTTACTAAGCTCCATATACCTATCTAAAAGCCTCCTAAAAGACCCTATCGTATCGGCCTCCACCACCGTTGCCGGCAGCCCATTCCACGCGTTCACCACTCTCTGAGTAAAAAACTTACCCCTGACATCTCTTCTGTACCTACTCCCCAGCATCTTAAACCTGTGTCCTCTTGTGGCAACCATTTCAGCCCAGGGAAAAAGCCTCTGACTATCCACATGATCAATGCCTCTCATCACCGTGAACACCTCTATCAGGTCACCTCTCATCCTCCTTTGCTCCAAGGAGAAAAGGCCGAGTTCACTCAACCTATTCTCATAAGGCATGCTCCCCAATCCAGGCAATATCCTTGTAAATCTCCTCTGCACCCTTTCTATGGCTTCAGATTCAGATTCAGTTTATTGTCATTTAGAAACCACAAATGTAATGCAGATAAAAAAACGAGACAACGTTCCTCCAGAATGATATCACAAAAGCATATGACAAAACAGACTACACTAGAAAATCCACATAACATTTGGCAATCCCCGGTCCCCAATTCCACATCCTTCCTATAGTGAGGCTCAGAACTGAGCACAGTACACCAAGTGGGGTATGACCAGGGTCCTATATAGCTGCAACATTACCTCTTGGCTCCTAAATTCCACGATTGATGAAGGCAAAAATACCATACACTGCCTTAACCACAGAGTCAACCTGCGCAGCTACTTTGAGTTTCCTATGGACTCGGACCCCAAGATCCCTCTGATCCTCCACACTGCCAACAGTCTTACCATTAATTTTAGTTCAGCATTCAACACAATGAGCCTATTGGGCCTGAACACCTCCCTCTGCAATTGGATCCTAGATTTCCTGACTGGGGGATCTCAGTCAGTCCGGATCGGGAGCAGCATTTCCAACACCATCACACTGAGCATGGGGGCTCCCCAGGGTTGCGTGCTCAGTCCACTGCTGTTCACTCTGCTGACCCACGACTGTGCTGCAACACACAGCGAACCGTATCATCAAGTTCGCCAATGACAGCACCATGGTGGGTCTCATCAGCAAGAACGATGAGTCAACTTACAGAGAGGAGGTGCAGCGGCTAACGGACTGGTGCAGAGCCAACAACCTGTCTCTTAATGTGAACAAAACAAAAGAGATGGTTGTTGACTTCAGGAGGGTACGGAGCAACCACTCCCCACTGAACATCGAAGGCTCCTCGGTAGAGATTGTAAAGAGCACCAAATTTTTTGGTGTCCACCTGACGGAGAATCTCACTTGGTCCCTCAACACCAGCTCCATAGCAAAGAAAGCCCAGCAGCATCCCTACTTTTTGTGAAGGCTGAGGAAAGTCCATATCCCACCCACCCCATCCTCATCACATTCTACAGGGGTTGTATTGAGAGCGTCCTGAGCAACTGCATCACTGCCTGGTTCGGAAATTGTACCATCTCGGATTGCAAGACCCTGCAGCGGATAGTGAGGTCAGCTGAGAAGATCATTGGAGTCTCTCTTCCTGCCATCATGGACACTTACACTACACGCTGCATCCGCAAAGGAAACAGCATTATGAAGGACCCCATGCACCCCTCATACAAACTCTTCTTCCTCCTGCCATCTGGAAAAAGGCTCCGAAGCTTTCGGGATCTTACGACCAGACTATATAACAGTTTCTTCCCCCAAGCTATCAGACTCCTCAATACCCGAAGCCTGGACTGACACCTTGCCCTACTGTCCTGTTTATTATTTATTGTAATGCCGGTACTGTTTGAAAACATTGTCTCATTTTTACTATGCACTGTACCAGCAGTTATGGTCGAAATGACAATAAAAGTTGACTTGACTTGATTAATACAATATTCTGCCATCACATTTGACCTACCAAAATAAACCCATTTCACACTTAACCATAACCATATAACAATTACAGCATGGAAACAGCCCATCTCAGCCCTTCTAGTCCATGCCAAACGCTTACTCTCACCTAGTCATAGCACCAGTATTGAGGACCAAGAAGGTATGGACATGGAAGCACATAAGCAATTACACAACTGCTTTGAATTGGTGGATTGGACTGTATCAGGGATTCATCTTCAAGTCTGAATGAGTGCACCACAGCTGTCATTGACTTAATTAAAACCTGTGTGGATGAGTGTGTGCCTACGAAAACTTATTGTACATATCCGAACCAGGGTTCATAGTCTGCTGAGGGCTAGAGTCTGGCCATCCAGGTATGACTTGCGGAGGGCAATTTCAAGAGGTAAGGAACAACTCCAAATGAGTTTGGATGCGGAATCGGATGCACAATAACTCGGGCAGGATTTGCAGGACATTACTTCCTACAAAATGAAGCCCAACATCATGAATGGCAGTAATGCCTCACTCCCAGATGAGTTCAACACCTTCTAAAACTCACTTTGAAAGGGAGAATAAAATCACAGCTATGAGGATCCCTGCAGTAAATGGTGACCCCGTAATCTCTGTCTTGGAGGCTAACATCATTCAACAGGGTGAACCCTTGCAAGGCGACAGGCCCAATGGAGTACTTGGTAAAGCTCTGAAAACCTATGCCAACCAGATGACGGGGGTGTACAAAGACATTTCAATTTCTCATTGCTACAGTCGGAAGTTCTCACCTGCTTCCAAAGGGCAACAATTATACTAGTGCCCAAGAACAGCAGGGTGCGCTGCCTTAATGTTCAGTAGCACTCATATCTACAGTGATGAAGTGCTTTGAGAGGTTGGTTATGGCTATAATCAACTCCTGCCTCAGTAAGATTCTGGACCCATTGCAATTTGTCTATTGCCACAATAGGTTTATGGAGGACACGATTTCACTGGCTCTCCACGCAACCTCGGATCACACGGACAGTACAAATACATCAGAATACTGTTTATTGACTACAGCTCAGTGTTTAATACGATCATTCCTCCAGTTCTGATAGAAAAGTCTGGGCCTCTGTACCTCCCTCTGCAATTGCATTGGAAATAACCTCCACCTCACTGACAATCAACACTGATGCACCTCAGGATGTGTGCTTCGTCCAATGCTCTACTCTCCCTACACCCATTATTAGCAGAAGCCCAGATGGTGACGAGAGAGTGAGATATACCGGCTAGTTGAGCGGTGTCGCAGCAACAACCTTGCACTCAATGTCAGAAAGACCAAAGAATTGATTGTGGGCTTCAGGGAGGGTCTTCATTAATGTGCTCAGAAAGAGGTGATGAAGTAGCAGATCTTAGTTCATGACAGAATGTAGGCAATAGAGCTTTGGAAGAACACCAACTTGTCAGGTGCAAAAACTGGATGAAAAGCTGAAAAGAACAAATGTACATCTGAAAGAACCATGGAGATTAGGTAAAAAATGAGACTGTAGCGACCCATTTCCTGGCACATCCGAACCGGCTCACAATTAGATAGCCTACGGGGGTTTGCGAGCACAGAGCTTTGGAGCCTCTGCGCCACGGGGGGCAGGTTGAGGGAGGCTTAAAAGTGAGGCTGAGGATTTCAAATAAAGTTTTTTCCTTCGACTGCAGTTACCGACTCCGTGTCGTAATTTTAGCGCTGCATGTAGCACACCGCTACAATTGGTGACCCCGATGGTCCAAACGATTTTTGGACCAGAAATGACCAACGCCACTTCTGTTCATGCGGTTTCGTTGAAACTGCCGGGTTTCTGGACACAGTGACCGAACCTATGGTTCCAGCAAGCCGAAGCCCAATTCCACGTTCGCCAGATCACCTCAGAGGACACCCGCTACTACTGCGTGGTGAGCTCCCTCGACCAGGACACAGCGGCCCAGGTCGCGGAGTTCGTACAGTTGCCCCCGGCAGACGGCAAGTACACGGAATTCAAAGCCCTGCTCCTCAGGACTTTCAGACTTTCACGGCGCTAGCGGGCTGCCCGTTTACTGCACCTGGATGGCTTGGGCGACAGACCTCCTTCGGCTTTAATGAATGAGATGTTGTCTCTGGCCGACGGACACACACCCTGCCTCATGTTTGAGCAGGCATTCCTGGAGCAGCTGCCCGAGGACATACGCCTGCTGCTGTCCGACGCGGATTTCAGTGACTCCCCAGAAGGTGGCAGCCCGGGCAGACTTGCTGTGGAACGCCAAAAAGGTGAGTCCATCGCACAGATCTCCCAGCCACGCTCCCAGCAGCAAACCAGTCCAGGCCCGGCCGCAGAGCCCGCCAACACCCGGCCCAGTGAACACTGGTGCTTCTACCACCAGCGGTGGGGCACAGAAGCCCGCCGTTGTCACCCGCCCTGCAAGTTCCCGGGAAACGCCAGGGCCAGCCGCCGCTGATGGCTATGGCGACTGGCCATCGGGATAGCCTCCTGTATGTGTGGGACAGAAGGTCGGGACGCCGGTTTTTGGTCGACACTGGTGCCGAGATCAGCGTTTTACCTCCGACGAGTTACGACACCCGCAGCAGGGCACCGGGGCCCCCCCTGAGGGCCGTGAACAGCAGCACAGTAAGGACCTATGGCACCCGTCAGGTGCAGCTACAGTTCGGCTCCAGCCAGTTCACGTGGGACTTTACACTGGCTGCCGTAGCCCAACCGCTTCTGGGTGCGGATTTTTTGCGGGCTCACAGCCTACTGGTCGACCTGCCCAGGAAGAGACTGGTACACGCCGAGACCCTTCAGACATTCTCCCTGGATGCAGCCCAGTTGCCAGCCCCTCACCTCGGCTCCATCACGCTGTCCAACAACGACTTCACCAGGGTCCTGGCGGATTTCCCATCGGTTCTGGCACCGCAGTCCACAGAACCGCAGTCTCTGGTTTGCAGCTCCAGGACCTCCCCGTAGGCCCGGGTGAGAGGACCCTACTCTGTGACGTCGCCACCGGCCAGCCCCTTCCCGTCGTCCCGACAGCCTGGCGGCGCCGTGTTTTCGACTCCATTCATAACTTGGCGCATCCCTCCATCCGGACGACTGTCCGGATGGTTTCCAGCAGGTTCGTTTGGCACGGACTCTGCGAACAGGTCAGTGAATGGGCCAAAACGTGCATGCACTGCCAGACGGCCAAGGTTCAGCGGCACACCAAAGCCCCACCGTAGCAGTTCCATCCCGGCCACCGGCGTTTCGGCCACATTCATGTGGATATCGTGGGCCCCCTGCCAGTGTCGCGCAGAGCGCGGCACCTCCTGACTATCGTGGACCGGTTCACAAGATGGCCAGAGGCGGTCCCGCTCACCGACACCACCTCTGAATCTTGTGCCCGAGCCCTGATCACCACCTGGATATTTCGCTTTGGTGTACCGGCCCACATTACCTCCGACAGAGGCGCCCAGTTCACCTCCAGCCTGTGGTCAGCTATGGCCAGCCTTTTGGGGACTCAGCTGCACCACACAACTGCCTACCACCCACAGTCGAACGGGCTAGTGGAGCGTTTCCACCGTCACCTGAAGTCAGCCCTCATGGCCCGCCTGCGAGGAGCCAACTGGGCGGACGAGCTTCCCTGGGTCCTACTCGGCATCCGCACAGCGCCCAAGGTCGACCTGCACGCCTTGTCGGCCGAGTTGGTATACGGCGCACCCCTGGTCGTCCCCGGGGAGTTCCTACCAGCCCCAAGGGGGCAAGAGGAAGATCCCGCAGCAGTCCTGGGCAGACTACGCGAGAAGCTCGGTAACCTGGCCCCCATACCCACTTCACAGCACGGGCGGCACCCGACCTGCGTACCCAAAGACCTACAGAACTGTAAGTCTGTGTTTGTACGAAGGGGCGGGCATCGGCCACCGCTGCAGCGGCCATACGAGGGGCTATTTATGGTGCTCCGGAACAACGGGTCCGCGTTCGTGCTGGACGTTGGGGGGAAAGAGGAGGTTTTCACGGTGGACCGCCTCAAACCGGCCCATGTGGACCTGGCGCAACCGGCCGAGTTTCCGGCACCTCGGCGCAGAGGCCGACCTCCCAAGCAGGTTCTGGCCCAGACTGTGGACATTGGGGGGTGTATCGCCGGTTCTGGGGGGGGGGGTTATGTGGCGACCCATTTCCTGGCACATCCGAACCGGCTCGCAATTAGATAGCCTACGGGGGTTTACGAGCACAGAGCTTTGGAGCCTCTGCGCCACGGGGGGCAGGTTGAGGGAGGCTTAAAAGTGAGGCTGAGGATTTCGAATAAAGTTCGACTGCAGTTACCGACTCCGTGTTGTAATTTTAGCGCTGCATGTAGCACACCGCTACAAGACTATTAAATTTGCTACAACTGGTAAAATCTGAAGGATATGCCAATCATGAGAAGGTACACAAGAATTATGCCAATTACCTCTGTGCAGTTTTCCCTGCTTTGTGGGGTATCTGCACTCTGCACCAGTCCCTTTCTTAGCTTGAGGGGCAGGCTCAGGGCTAGATTACTTGTGGACGAGAAATTGAAATGCAATTAATTCATAAATTTATTCTTTAAAAATATATGCATGAATCACACATGATTTTGTACCCTAGCAAAGGGAGAAAATTGACCACTCAGTTCATGGTCATTGCTTTGGAAGCTTTGGAAGCAATGGCTGTACAGCACCAAGCCTTACCATGTACCTCACAACATTTTTGCACTAAACTGCAAGATTAATTCAGAAAACTTACTTAAGTATACATGTTGAGTATTCCTTATCTGAAATGCTTGGGGCCAAAAGTGTTTCAGATCTCAGATCTTTTCGGATATTGAAATATATAGAGATAGATTGCGATAACTATCATTTCTGACTGAATTTGTGTGTTACCAGTAAGCAGTCTGAAATCTGGCTTCCTTGAGCAATAGGCCCAGCATCCAAAAATTATCATCAATACCAGGGACAGAGACTCAGACTAAACTGAATGGGTGGTCCTCTTTAACAGATTTCTCATTCATTTTCCAGTATCTGGACATTGCTGGCTCAACCAGTCTTTATTGTTCATCACAAGTTATCTTTAAGAAGTAGATGGTAAGTCAACTTCTACAATTGGTACCACAGTTCTCCAACAAAGCTATTGGGTATTGTTCAAGATTCAGTCTCAGCAACTACGAAGGTATGGCAATACATTTCCAAGTCAGAGTAGTTTGCACTCTAGAGGGAAACTGCAGGCGATGGTGCATTTGCTTTCTTTGCCCTTAGTCGTAGAGGTCACAGGTTTCACAAGTGCTACAGGAGTAGAATAAGCAAGCAAGTGACTTGCATTTATTGATGTGTGATGGTGGTGGAGGATATGAACCCTTGGGTTAATGATGGTGTGCTAATCAGTCCATCTGCTTTATCCTGGTTTGTGTTTAGCTTGTTGAATGTTGAGGGGCTTAGTTTTTCAGACAGGTTGAGAGTATTCCATTGGACTCCTAACACTCATTAATGCTGATGGTAACGCCAGGTAGTTGGACACATGCATATAGCCTGTAACTCTTTTCAGCCCATTGGTGTATGTGTCTTGGGCTTTCCGAATACAAGCATCCCTAATCCATTTACACAGAAGCTACAAATGGAATGAAGCTTTGTGAAATCATCAACAAACATCCCTATTTCTGACCTGTACTGGAAGATAATTGATGAAGTACCCAAGGATGGTTGGGCCTGAGACACTGTCCTGAGGAATTCCTGTAGAGATGACTTGGGGTGAGATTGATTGAGCACCAATAAACACAACTATCTTCTTTAATGTGAGGTATTACTCCAAGTACTTTTTTTTTAATATAGAGATACAGTACAGTAACAGGTCCTTCCAGCCGAATTATGACAAGGGCATCAACAATTTATGATGAGAAGACAGGAGTATGGGGTTGAGTGGGATCCAGGATGAGCCATGATGGAATGGGCTGAATAGCCTAATTTCACTCCTATGCCTTATAGTCTCACACCCACATGACCAAATAACTTACTAACCCATGTCTTTGGAAAGTGGGAAGAAACCAAAGTACCAGGGGAAACCCATGTGGTGAAAGGGAGATGGTAACAGACAGCAGAGTAATTGAACCCTAGCACTGTAATAGCGTTATGCTAACCACTACGCTACCATGCCACCCCAAAATGCTTTCCTCTTAATGCCTTAAAGAATCCTGGTTTATCAGGGTTCCGCAAAGAAACACAGTCAAATGTTCTTAATTCAGCATCAACCAATTTAGCTTCACCTCAGTAATTTAGCTCTAAGTTGACTATAATGAGGTTTCGAGCAGAGGGGTCCTGGGCAAAAGCCAAACAGCCCAAGTTGGTTATCAGAGAGTAAGTACCACATAATAGCACCATCAACAACATCATCACTTTACTAATGATGAATAGTGAACTGATGGGGTAGATATTAAAAACAGGACAAATAAAATGCAGTTAATGAGCAATGGGCCATTTTCCACACTATTGCTAAGTATCAGCGTTATAATTTTAGTGGAATAACTTAGTTAAATACACAGGTTGTTTGGCAATCAAATATTCAGTTCTGTAGCTGCCATGTCTCATAACTACATCTTTCAACCATTTGTCTATATAATCTAAAATGAATCAACTTAGAACCATAGAACATAGAACTTGGCTGAGGACTGGCTTCTGTAACTGTGAGGATTGCTAGAAGAAACCAAGATCACTCTGCACTTTGGCTGAATACGGTTGAGTGCAGTTGGCCCCCCTTATCCGCGAATTCAACCAACTGCGAATCGCGAAAACCCGGAAGTGCTCTTCCAGCACTTGTTCGAGCATGTACAGTCTTTTTTCTTGTTATTATTCCCTAAACAATGCAGTATAACAACTATTTTACATAGCATTTACATTGTATTAGGTATTATAAGTAATCTAGTGATGATTTAAAGTATACAGGAGGATGTGCGTGGGTTACCGTGGATTGGGATCAAAAAAAATCGGAAGTCCTCTTACTAAGTAAGTCGGAACAGGTACATCCTGTATTATTTAGTGTCAGTTAGTCAAACGTTTGTCTTAGTATATAGTATATATTTTACGTTTCTATGCATATAAAACACTTAAGAAAGAATGTTTCAGTGCCGGGCTTGGGAACTTGTGTTCCCAAGTTTGGTCTAGTGACAGATCGCTTCAGAGTGCGCTGTCCAGGGTTGATGTGGAGGATCAAAAACCCAAAACCCAATAATTAAACCACTGCATTGCTTAGTAATAAATGTAGCTTTCATCGGGGCAGAGCCTTTCTCACTTTATCTTTTAAAATTGTTCCGATCATCAACTGATGTAGCCTAATGCTCTTCCAATGACCGATGGCGTTTCACCTCTTTCCGATCACTTTATTATTTCCATTTTATTTTCAATCGTGATCGTAATTATTTTTGTGAACAGAAACACTGTGGATTCAGATCTCTGCCGCCAGGTCCTAATGTCCACTGCACTGATACAGGCTAAATAAAGTCTGGAGTTCCACAGGGTCCTAAGGTCCACCACATTAAGCCAGGTTGAATAAGGGACTTGAGCATCCGCAAATTTTGGTATCCACGAGGGGTCCTGGAATCAATCCCTCGTGGATAAGGAGGGCCAACTGTACTTCAACAGAACACACTAGTTCCACCTTTGAGGATAATGATGTTTATGAATTTACTCCTCCCATTAGCTGCTTAGTTGTGTACCAGCATTCATGACTTGATGTGACATGACTGCCCAGCTGTGATCTGATCTGTTGTTTCAGGGTAATTGATCTCTGCCTATTAACTGCTGCTTTTGCACTTTAGTTCCAAGTGGCAATTTCAGATGATATCTCATTTTCTAGTACACATACTGCTTTCTCAGCATGCCATTCTGCAGAACTAGGGTTAATATCCTTCTTGACTGTGCAGAATATCCTGGGCTTCCAAGTTGTTGTGGTGTAGCTTTCTGATACTGCTAATGGTCCAATGATACATGGATGCCCAGTTTTGAACTGCCAGCAGCGTATCAATTCTCCTCCAGTTAGCACAGTGGCACTACTACACAACATAATGGAGGGTATTATCAGTATGAAAGTGAGATTTATTTCCACGAGGTCTACTAGCAATGTTGCTTTGGACAGGCACACTGGTGAGGATGATGAATGAAAGATGATTTCCTTCCTTTGGGTTACCCACTACCTGCTATGTACCTTGTCAAGTAATTATTTCCTTTGTGATTCAGTCAGCCTGGTCCGTAATTGTGCTTCTGAGCCTCTCTTGGTAACGGACTTGGAAGACTTCCACCAAAACTACACTGTTTCCCCAGTACTTTCAATACTTCTTCCAAGTGCTGTTTAACATGGAAGATCACCAAATGAACAATAAGAGAGCAGTAACTGATCAGTAGGATAAGCCTTCCTTTCCCACATTTGAACTGATAGCCCTAGACTGCAAGGTGTCTAAGTAAAGTTTGAGGAATCCCAGGGCAACTGCTTCCAGCTTTTATAGTTATTAGTTTGTTCACCGAGGGGAGAGGATACACTGAAAGATTATATTGGAGAAATCTAACATGTTGTTATTTGTAAAGTACGATGACAGACTATGTCAGGCTATTACTTATCTGAATTGTGGAACACTTATCCCAACTTGGACAACAATCCCAGATATCAGGCAGAATCTGATTGGGCAAACACAACTTTTTTTTCAGCTTAGCAAAATTTTCTGCATATACAACAATGAATTTTGCATACTTTTGTTTCAAGTAAAATGTTCCCTTCGAGGTTCAACAGTACTGATTTAGTGTTTGATTTATATAGGGAAATTATAATCAGTTAAAGGTGAAAAAGGCAGCAATCAAAACATGTAAACAAAAGCTCTGTTTGCATAAAGCAGAAAAGTTCAAACAGTTATAATTTTGCTTATGATATATGCACTCAATTCAACATTGATATTTATCATCTGATCCCTTTGTTGCTGCTCTGAAAACATTGTGAGCCAATTCCACAACATCACAAAATTTTAAATTCCACAAAATTTAACACTTTTTCACAGTTGTAAGATTTATAAACCTCTCTACTGAACTGAAGAATTATAATGACAGTGTTAGGAATATTCATTAACCAAAGAAAGTTTGATTTATTTTCACTGTAGTATGTGGTAATTTTAAATGATGCTTTGAAGAACTTAGTTCAGTACTGTCTCTCATTTTGTAAATATAGTTGCATAAATTCCTATAGAGTTATATACCCTTACTAATTCCAAAGTTCAACAGATGAGTGCAGTAAACATGAAGAAATTAAACAGTATTTATTTGTCTCAATGTTAGTTTATATCCAACTAAGGATTTTTAATCAAGTTGAAAAAGTTACACCATAGGCATGGAGAAACCTAATTCTGTATGCAAGTATGAAACTACAAACTATAAACTGAGTGTCTGATGTAAAAGCACAGCCTGAGCAGAGTGAAAATATCAGAAATTTCTGTGTGTCAGAGAAGAGGTATTAAAAAAGTACAGAACAAGAAAAAGTGATTAAAGTATTAAAACAATAAGGTGTGAAGTGCTGAGCCTAGAGAATTTTTGTTCATATTCTGGTAAACAGTGACATGAGAGAGTTCCTCAGTCAACTTAAGATCACAAATAGTACCACTGGGGTGCATTCATGCAGCATAATCAACCACAAGAGTCCAGGACTTCAACCTTGGGCCGCAGATGCCATATTATAGCACACCCACAATACTGTGTTATATGGAGAGTACTTATCAAGTGCTCCATGGACTTTTCAGAATGTAGTCACCCTGCAGCTAATGATCTTATACACAAAAAAGTAAGAGCTGAATGTCAGGCAGCCCAGGAGGATCAGGTAGTAAGTGTAAGCAGCTCATGGATTTGATTCACACTCTCTAACCAGTCTCTCAATAATAGAAAGGGTGAATGTTGTTCAATAGAGTATAATCAGGGCAGAATCTATTGAATTCAGCCACATGGGATGGGATAAGTAGAAGGTGTTATGGAGGTTTTCAAAGCCACAAGTTTGACTCCCTAGTAGCAAGATCAAAGGTGTTATTGAGTAGCAGTTGAACACTTGTTTGTATTTTATTTATTTAGATTAGCGTTTGTTGCCTATCCTAAACTACCTTGTAGTGTTGTAATCCAATTTAATAAAACTGCTGCAGAGACACTAAGGGCAGGGAATGCTGATCAAAAGGGAGCTCTAAGACTTAGATCCAGACACAGTATGATGCAAATATGATGTTGTGAAACATGGTTGCAGGAGGGGTGTGATTGGCAACTAAATATTCTTGGATTTCGTTGCTTCAGGTGTGATAGAATCAGAGGGACAAGAGGGGGAGGTGTTGCATTGCTTGTCAGAGAAAATATTACTGCGGTTCTTTGGCAGGATAGATTAGAGGGCTCGTCTAGGGAGGCTATTTGGCTGGAATTGAGGAATGGGAAAGGTGTAGTAATACTTATAGGGGTGTATTATAGACCACCTAATGAGGAGCAAGAACTGGAGTAGAAAATTTGTAGGGAGAGAGCAGATATTTGTAGTAAGCACAAGCTTGTGATTGTGGGAGATTTTAATTTTCCACACATAGACTGGGAAGCCCATGCTGTATAAGGGATGGATGGTTGGGGTTTGTAAAATGTGTGCAGGATAGCTTTTTGCAGCAATACATTGAGGTACCAATGAGAGAAGGGGCAGTACTGGATCTCCTGTTAGGGAATGAGATAGGTCAGGTGAAGGAGGTATGTGTTGGGGAGCTCTTCAGGTCCACTGATCATGATGCCATTAGTTTAAATATAATTATGGAGAAGGATAGGACTGGACCCAGGGTTAAGATTTTTGATTGGAGAAAGGCTAACTTTGAGGAGGTGCGAAAGGATTTGGAAGGAGTGGACTGGGACAGTCTGTTTTATGGGAAAGATGTAATAGAGAAATGGAGATCATTTAAAGGTGAAATTTTGCAGGTACAGAATCTTCATGTTCCTGTTACTTTGAAAGGAAAGGTTAAAAGTTTGAGAGAGCCATGGTTTTCAAGGGATATTGGAAACTTGGTTCCGAAAAATAGGGAGATCTACAATACAGGCAGCATGGAGTAAATGAGGTGCTCGAGGAATGTAATGAATGTAAAAAGAATCTTAAGAAATTAAAAAAGCTAAAAGAAGATATGAGGTTGCTTTGGCAAGCAAGGTAAAGATAAATCAAAAGGGTTTCTACAGTTATATTAATAGCAAAAGGATAGTGAGGGATAAAGTTGGTCCCTTAGAGAATCAGAGTGGACAGCTATGTGCGGAGCTAAGAGAGATGGGGGGATATTTTGAACAATTTATTTTCTTCGGTATTCACTAAGGAGAAGGATAATGATTTCTGTAAGGTAAGGGAAACAAGTAGGGTAGTTATGGAAACTATGATGATTAAAGAAGAAGACGTACTGGCACTTTTAAAGAATATAAAGGTGGATAGATCTCCAGATCCTGACAGGATATTCCCCAGGACTTTGAGGGAGATTAGTGTAGAAATAGCAGGGGCTCTGACAGAAATATTTCAAATGTCATTAGAAACGGGGATGGTGCTGGAGGATTGGTGTATTGCTCATGTGGTTCCATTGTTTTAAAAGGGTTCTAAGAGTAAACGTAGCAATTATCGGCCTGCAAGTTTGAAGTCAGTGGTGGGTAAATTAATGGAAAGTATTCTTAGAGATGGTATATATAATTATCTGGATAGACAGGCTCTGATTAGGAACAGAGAGTAGTGGTGGATAACAGTTTGTCAGGTTGGAGGCCGGTGACTAGTGGTGTGCCTCAGGGATCTGTACTGGGTCCAATGTTGTTTGTCATATACATTAATGATCTGGATGATGGGGTGGTAAATTGGATTAGTAAGTATGCAGATGATACTAAGATAGGTGGCGTTGTGGATAATGAAGTATGTTTTCAAAGCTTGCAGAGAGATTTAGGCCAGTTAGAAGTGTGGACTGAAAGATGGTAGATGGAGTTTAATGTTGATAAGTATGAGGTGCTACATTTTGGTAGGAATAATCCAAATAGGACATACATGGTAAATGGTAGGGCATTGAGGAATGCAGTAGAACAGAGTGATCTAGGAATAATGGTGCATAGTTCCCTGAAGGTGGAATCTCACGTGGATAGGGTGGTGAAGAAAGCTTTTGGTATGCTGGCCTTTATAAATCAGAGCATTGAGTATAGGAGTTGGGATGTAACGTTAAAATTGTACAAGGCATTGGTGAGGCCAAATCTGCAGTATTGTGTATAGTTCCAGTTACCAAATTATATGAAAGATGTCAAGAAAATAGAGAGAATACAGAGGAGATTTACTAGAATGTTACCTGGGTTTCAGCACCTAAGTTACAGAGAAAGGTTGAACAAGTTAGGTCTTTATTCTTTGGAACGTAGAAGGTTGAGGGGAGACTTGATAGAGGTATTTAAAATTATGAGGGGGATAGATAGAGTTGACATTGCTTTTTCCATTGAGAGAAGGGGAGATTCAAACAAGAGGACATAAGTTGAAAGTTAAGGGGCAAAAGTTTAGGGGTAA
This sequence comes from Hypanus sabinus, assembly GCF_030144855.1. Taxonomy (NCBI): domain Eukaryota; kingdom Metazoa; phylum Chordata; class Chondrichthyes; order Myliobatiformes; family Dasyatidae; genus Hypanus; species Hypanus sabinus. The sequence goes on along the minus strand of NC_082716.1, from coordinate 95,000,433 downwards.
CACAAAGGGTAACTTCTTTACTCTGAGAGTGGTAGCTGTGTGGAACAAGCTTCCAGTAGAAGTACAGGCAGGTTTGGTATTGTCATTTAAAGTAAAATTGGATACGTATATGGACAGGACAGGAATGGAGGGTTATGGGCTTAGTGCAGGTATGTGGGACTAGGTGAGAGAAGCGTTCGGCACGGACTAGAAGGGCCGAGATGGCCTGTTTCCGTGCTGTAATTATTATGTGGTTATTATACAATGAAGGAATGTACAAATTTGTAAAGGAATATGCATGAACCAGCGTTCCCTTTTTGGTCGTCCTTTTTATTTCACCAAACTACTTATTTATTTGTCTGTTTAGAGATACAGCACAGTAACACACCCTTCTGTCCCAACAAACCTGTGCTGCCCAATTAAGCTAATAACCTGTACATCTTTGGAATGTGAGAGAAAACTGACCACCCAGAGGAAACCCATATGGTGAGAACGTAAACGCTCCTTAAAATCAGTAGCAGAAATTGAATTCAGGTCACTGGCACAGTAAAGCAATGTGCTATTCACTACTGTCCTGCCCCTAACATGAGTGACTACTATAGCTGACATCTACAGCAGCCACTGTGATATAGTGGTGGTGGCAAGGAATGTTTAGAATGCAGGTTACTTTGGCTTGGTGCAGAGATTCTTGGCTGATGGTGGAAAGACTTGAGTGTCAGGAGGTAAATTATTCATTGGTTCCTTAAAATTTCATAGCCCAAGGTGGGGGATGTAATGGGAACAAGCTCCCACTACCTATAAATGCTTCCAATGGTGTATGTCTCAAATAGCCTCTGACAACTAAAACCAGCTTTCATGTATGGTTTAGCTACTAAGCTCAACGGAACAGTTTCTACTGACAGGAGAAGCGTCAAAGGTAGGTTACTGGTGCCTTAAAACCCATTGCTTTTAACAGATGGGGTCTGTCAACCATGGTTTGCAGTTCATCCAGGAGAAGAAAAGCTCTGATCTCAAACCTCTGCTGCCTTGCGGCTATACCACTCATGGGGAAGGCTTCAAGAGTAAACCCCAAGGAAAAGCTGGAGCTGGTGTCCCCAAAGGCAGCCCTACATAGAGTTCAACACTAACTGGCAACTTCCACGATGCCGCTGGTGCCAAACTGGATTGGTCTTTGCCATTCCTTTAGAGTTATCAGCAGCGTGGAGGGGAATCTACTGCATGGGCAACAGCTTGCTCACCATATCATACTGCCCTGGCTTACCTACTGGCTTGTTTATATAGCTAAGTCACAATATACATGGTCGATTCTGACCAATAGAGGGATTTGATTACTCACTGCCTAATATCTAGTCTCTGACTATATCTTGTCTTCCATTACTTTGCCGACTAATTGATAGCCTGAATTGAAATTAACCTGAATAGGCACAATTTTCAGAGTGTTGGTGGATGTCAATATGATAATAATACTAGAATGTCATGGGAACGGAATAAGCCATTCAACCTTGCAAGATAAGTATGCCATTTTACAAGATAATTGATGATCTTTGTCAATACCACTTTCCTATTCTATCCCCATTTCCTTTGAGTCCTTTGTTATTCAGAAACCAATCTGTTTTAAATAAAATCAATGATTGAGCTTCCATAGTCTATAAAGAATTCCCAAGATCCACCTCTCAGAGCATCCAAAGGAATTTCTCCTCATTTCAGTTTTAAATTATTTTGAGACTATGACCCCCTAGTTCTAGAATCCATAGCCCAGAGGAATATTCTCCTCACATCTACCCTGCTGAATCCTCAAAATCAACGGCACAGGTTCTGAGTGAGAAAGACATGTCCAAATGAAACAGATTGGATTGTAATAGTGACAGATTCAATATCCTTGCAAATTACAGTTGGGAAGGTTTACACTTCAACAGCAGGACGATTGGAACCCAATGACAATTTTAGAACACTGATAGACGTAACAATACAGGAGGAGGAGCCCTGATGACAGGTTCATTTCCTTCCATAGATGCTGCCTCACTGCTGAGTTCCTCCAGCGTTTCGAGCACATTGCTCAAGATTTCCAGCATCTGTTTGGCTCATGGTAGAGGATTATTAAACAAACCTCCAAGCCAGAAGGTGGGTTCACAAGGAAACAAAAGTCGGGCAAAAAGTTTAGCAAAGTTTCTAGAGATCGTGTTAGCCTTTAAAAATGAGTTTTTTAAAAGCTAAGTTACTTGAGCAAAGTCAATGTGATTTGTTAAGAGAAAGCCGCAAGAAGCTAACATTTGAAATATTTTTGAGAGGCAATGAGGAGTGTTAGTAAGTTAGTAGGGTGTTGGCCTACATGGTATTTAATTTATATGTGTATAACATGCTGTCAAGTTTCACTGCTAATGTAATGGCCTTTCTGTAATGTTTCACCACTAATGTAATGGCTTCTCTGTAGTGTTTCATTGCTTATGTAATGGTTTCTCTGTAGCAGCAATGTTTGGGATATAACTAGAGATAACTGGGCTTTGGAATGTGTGCTATCCAATGAGAGGGATGTTGTTCTTCCTTGTGGGTGTGGGAGCAGGGATTTCAGGGTCTTTTGGATGAGGAGAGAAGACACAAATGAGAGAGTTGGTAGACCACCGGATGGAGTGGACTTGGAGCCAAGGGTCGACTACACTCGGAGGAGGTCAATGGGGAACAAATGAACCGTGAGCTCCAACGTTGCACATTAGACTGTTTCATGAGAATGGTCCCTTTTCTTTTTTTGTTTCTGTACTAACCATATAGTCAAATTAAGAATTATAAAGCTCAATCATTTAATTGCATATTATGTACTGCTTATTATTTCGTGGTACTGATTTGTAACAGGGGACACATTGCGCAACATCCATCCAAACAAAATTTCTTAAGTTTGGCCATGCCGAGGGCTGTCTTCTCCTAGGTTAAGTCACTAGCCAAACCAAGAGTTACAATTGTGGGGGCTCGTCTGGGATTTGAACCAGGGACCTCTTGCACCTGAAGTGAGATTCATACCCCTAGACCAAAAGGGCCCATTCCCATGAAACAATTTGAGCTCATGGATGCTACAGAGAAACCATTACCTTAGCAGTGAAACCTTGCAGTGCATTACATATGTGCTAAACTGAATGGAAAAGCAACACCCTGCGAGATCCAATGAAAATGACAAATTAGACAAAAAACATCTGCTTAGTCATCAACAGGAGTTTTCATATCTGGCAAGATCTCTGCAATAGAATTCCACAAAGCTCAATGGTAAACCTCTTGTTTTTCATAACTTGGACAAATGTAGGAACTGTGACAAAGAAATACACCCGATACCAAAATTGTCAATGTAGTAATTATCACTGAGGAAGATGTTCCTTGCTACAGGAAAGTACCAAAAATATGGTTATGTGGGTAAATCAAATTCAACATGAAAATGTGCATGTTGGTGAATTTGTGGAGGTTAAACAAGGTAAAGAGATGCATGGTAAGTAATTTATTATTGTCACATTCACTGAGAGACAGTGGAAGCATTTGTCTTGCATACTATTCATACAGATACAATCATTACAACAATGCATTGAGGAACTGCAAACAATAACAATGCATTGAAAACAATAACAGAGTGCAAAATATAGTGTTACTGTCAAAGAGAAAGTGCAGTGTAGGTAGACAATTAGGTGCAAGGTCATAATGCGGTAGATTGTGTAATTAAGAGTTCGCCTAATCATACTGAGGTACTATTCAATAGTTTTACAGCAGCAGAATAGAAGCTGTCCTTGAGCCTGCTGCTTGCCATGAGCTTTCATGCTTTTGTAACTTTCCAATGGCAGGGGGAAAAGAGAATATATCTAAGGTGGGTGGAGTATTTGATTATGCTAGCTGCTTTACTAAGGCAGCAAGAACTGTTGACAAAAAAAATGGAAGTGAGACTAATTTCTGTGATATATTCAGCTATATACACAACTCTGCAGTTTCTTGTGGTTACAGGCAAAATAATTGCTATACCAAGTTGTGATGCCTCTAAGTACGATACTCTCTATGGTGCATCATTAAAGATTGGTGAGGAACAAAGGGGACGTCAAATTTCTTTAGCCTCCTGAACATGTAGAGGCAGAGGCACTATTGAGCTTTCTTACTCCTGATGTTACCATTGTTGGACTAGGATGATGTTCACTCCTAGGAACTTGAAACTCTCAACCCTCTCCACTGCAGCACTATTTATATAAATAGGAACGTGTGCAGCACTCTTCTTCCAGCTGTTTTTTTTTTGCTGACAGTGAGAGAAAGGTTACTGTCATTACACCATGCACTAGGCTCTCCATCTCCTTCCTGTTCCCTGATTTAATGCCGTATGAGACAAGGTCCATTATGGTGGTATCATCTGCAAACTGGTAGCAGTCTGGAGTGTATACAGGGAGCAGAGCAAGGAGCTGAGGATACTGCCTTGTGGAGAACCAATGCTGAGGACAATTATGGTGGAGGTGTTGCAGCCCATCCTTAATTATTGTAATCTATTGATTAAGAAGTCAAAGATCCATATGCAAAGGGAGATGTTGAGTCCCAGGACTAGGAATTTGGAAATGATTTTGCTTGGAATTATAGCACTGATTAAGGAGTTGTAGTCAATAAACAATTATCTAACATAAATGTCTTCACTGTCCAGATGCTCCAGATATGAGTACAATGAGATGAGATCTGCCGTAGACCTGTTTCAGCCATATGAGAATTTTAACAGGTTGAGGTTGTCGAGGAGGCTGGAATTAATGCATGCCATGACTAGCGTCTTGAGGCACTTCATGATGGTGGATGTCAGAACCTCCAGCAGTAGTCATTAAGGCATGAGCAGGGGGAAACTTTGGTGAATGTTCACAGACCTGACTATTCAGTGATTTGTGCCAAGAAATTACATGAACTGGCAATGCAGGATTCAATATGAAACTCTGAGGACTTATTGTGCAAATTTCATCAAATTTGAGTTTTGATTTTTCATCAAATTGATTCATTTTGATTCAATTTTTCAAATTTTGAATTTTCATCAAATTTGATTCTTAACTAGAATTTTTTAAACAGTGTAAAATTCTCCAAACTAGTCACAATTCCAAGTGAACCATCACTTGGAATTAAACATTAAAACATCAATTGAATTTTACACCTAACAATACTATGATTTTCAGAGCAAAACTTCAAGAAATGCAGTTTACAGAACAATTAATGACAGTTGATTCCTACTAAATATCTCAAATGATTTCTATCCCACTTTTTACTCTCGTGTTTACCTTTACTCCTCCCTTCAGAGAGATTTCAGATCTCTCATGAAGTAACATTTCTCTAGAGACCTGATGAGCTGATTTCAAGACCTTGATTAATTCCACACACTCTAAACATAATTGGGTACCCAAGGTAAATGATGAAATCAGAATTCATCTGCCAGCACTCTGTGATTCACTATGCTCAAGTATTAGTCTACTGCCCCATATAATATCACATCACAAACATCATCTCAGATGAAGTTTTGAATATTATAACCATCATCCACTACATCCTTCCATTATAACCTTATGTGATTATATTTTAAATTTCCTCCATGCTCTTCTTAGAGCAGTGACACTGGTAAAATATAATCCCACAGTGTTTAAATCTTCCAAGAAGCCATTCCTCATCTATAAGCCGTTAGTAAAAGCTATAGGCTATTAACTATGGAGAGCTCCAGTCTGAATCTCTCCTTATTCTCACCTACCATCCACACAAATACAGCTTCCAAGTTAATAAATAATAGCAGCAGAACAAAAGAATTATTTTCTCCTCTCTTTAATTCAGAATCTGGCCAATTTTTAGATCATAAATGTTGTAGAAAACAGAGTAACAACAGAAAATTAAGAATAAATAGATCCTACTCATATTAAGATGTGTGGCTAGTGAGGTGAATTAACTATACATAATTCATATTATGTTGAAAAAAAATGAAGTTATCCACTTTGGATAAATATAAACATCAAATACTTGCATATATTTTTCTAATATTAAAATACTGGGAAAGTGTTCACATTCAAAGACATCTAGGAGTCTTTTACAGACACAATGGGAGCTAAGAAGCAATAATGCAAAGCTATTAGGAAGACCAATTATTGCCTTTTATTGTAAAAGATTTAAGTACATGAGTACAGATGTACTTTACCATACTTGTTCCGGCATTTGCTGGTCTCTAATACGAAGAAAGTTTGAGCAAGGCTAGGCCTTGTTTCTTTACAGTTTAAAACAATGAGAGAGACCACATTGAAACATACAAAATTCTTAAGGCCAGGCTGGGAAGGCTAAAACTAATGCCCATATCCCCAAATAACAGGCATACCGTTTAGGATTGAAATGAAGAGAAACTGCCTCTCTTGGAAGGTGACTACATGGTAGGCTCAAACTCAGTGGGCTCTGTATTTGATTCATTGATTTCATTAAAAACTGAGATTGGTAATTTTTTGTACATTGGAGCAATTCAAGGTAAGAGCATGAAAATAGATGAGTAGATCACCCATGATTCTATAAAATTCTGGAGTGAGCCAAAGGGCCAATGTACCCATAATTTTAAGCATCAGATTACATCAGCTAATAGCAGAAGCTCTGAGGTTCCTACTCTGGAATGCACTAGTTATCTTCATTAGCTGGGATAGTAGAGTAATATATGTCAACACAAGTACAAAACATGAATTTTTTCCAAAGAGTTCAATGTTTTTAATTTATTGGCCATTGTTCCTTTCAAAATACATGTGATGACTACAATCTGATAGACAACAAAATAACCTAATTTATTCATGTATCTGTACTATGGAGAAACAGACCCTTCAGTTCACAATGAAAAACTAATTCTATCTGCCTGTGTGTGCCCATCACCCTACCTTTCATTTTCTGTCTGAGCATGTGCCTATCTAAATACTGCTATCGACCTGCTTCCAGTACTTCCCCTGGTAGCACTCTCTGTGTAAAAAGAACATTTGGATTCAGATACATTTATTAATCACATGTACCATACATTGAAACATACAGTGAAATGTGTCATTTGCATTAACAAACAACACAACCCAAGGATGTGCTGGGGCAGCCCGCAAGTGTCACCACACAATCTAGCACCAACATAGCATGCCACCCATTTTCACAGAACATACAAGCAACAACAAACCAAGCCCTTACCTCCCTCCCACCCACCCATGCACACAAATGGACAAGTCTTCTAATTCCAGGACAGGCCTCCTAAATCTCCTTTAAGCTTTCTCCGATCACTTTAAAGCTACGTTTTCTTATATTTGACATTTCCCACCTAGAGAAGACTAACTATGTAACTCATCTATGCCTCTCATAATTTTATGTATTTCTGTCAAGTCATCCTTTAGCATCTGATGTCCAGAGAAAACAATCCAAGTTTTATCTAACCTCACCTTTTATCCATGCAACATCCTGGTGAACTTCTCCACCCTCTCCAAAGCTTCCACATCCCTCCTGTAATATGGCATCCAGAATCACACAAAATATGCCAAATGTGGTTGTACAAAGGTTTTAAAGAATTGCAAAATAATTTCCTGACTTTTATACTCAACTCCTGACTGATGAAGGTACTCTAGTTAGTGACCAAACTTTACAGTACATAACTTGTCTCATTCAAATCAATGCTATGTTCATGTTATTGTGTATTCTGATATCACTTTAGTTCTCTGCTGTACTCAAAACTCTGTTATACAGTATTCAGCACCTAATTTCATACTGAATAAACAGTTTATAGCCTCTCCCACTAAGCAGCATTTTGCCAAGATCATAAATAGATTGCTCCACTATGGGCTTCGATCACTATCTGCCTCATTCAAACATTTCAATTAACAATGGGAAATAGTAGACATGAAGCAATTTGCCACAGAACTCAAATTACTGAAAGTTTAAACCTGAATTGAAATTAATGTTACTGTTAAAATATCGTTCTGCAATGATTTCTGGTTAAATTATTCAAGCTAATGTTAGAAGTTATTTGGGGCCAAATGAAATAACAAATGATATTGTTTTGCTACTCTATTATCAACAACTTTTTCTGCTCCAAGTTACACTTCATAAGCAGAATACAGACTTAAAGCCAAACACTAAATAAGGAGCAATTCTAAGATACTGAGGGGAATGAAGAGACTGAGCTCAGCTTTTGGACAATGAGATGCTAATAAAGGACCAGTACTCAATGGAAAGGCACTGTTATGGTGCCATTTTAACTTACAATGCCTGGTGAATAGGTAATGCAAGCACATTTTTGAATTCCCATACTTCCCAGTTCACATAAGTCATCACTAATTAAAATTTCATATTCCAGAAAGAAAGAATCCAAAAGACTTATTCAACAGCAGAGACACCCAACATATCTAATATCATTAAATTATTTAATATGGTACTGGCTCAATTTTTTTTGAATGGCTGTGACTAAACCATAGAATCCCATCATCATCTACAAGAGTGTCTAAACAGTGCTATTGAAAATTCATCATTGTGGAGCTCAGTTTGTTCAAACATGTATAAACAAGACACTTGGAAAATACATCTCGTCACTTGAGACTTGAGAGCTGAGGTGCCAGTTGGTAAAAGTGTGTACACAGCTGCTGAACTTTCACCAGATAAAAAGTAAGAATAATTATAGGGCAAGGATCTTTATTGCTTATGGAAACAAAACTACCATCTCTACCAGGGTACAGCATTTAATTATTTAGCTATATAATGAAAAGTAGGCCCTTCCAGTCCTTGATACCATGCCACACCAGCAACTCCTGACAAATCCAATTAACCCTAATCACAAGACAATATATATTAACCAATTAATCTACCTGGTACACTTTTGGACTGTGGGAGGAAACTGGAGGACCCAGAGAAAATTCACCCATTCCACAGGGAGGATGTACAGAGACTCCTTACAGAACAGTGCCAGAACTGAACTCCGGACTCTGGAACACCCCTAAATGTGATAGGGTTGCACTGTTATGCTACCATGGTATAGAACAAAGTAGTAAAAATTCTGGAAGTCATTACCAAAACTAACTGTCCCAAAATCTTCAAGTATCCCATACTATACTGCAAAAATGCAGTGAAACTTCTGTTTTTATTTCTAACATTGACCAACATTCTTTGCTGCTGCAAAACAACAAAGTTCATGATATATGTCAATGATAATAAGACCAAGCCTGATTCTGAGATTAGTAATAAAGGCCATCAGTGTGATGATTATAGGTAATAATCCAATTTCAGGTTTCAGCCAAATAAACCACAAGCTCAAAGAATTGCTAACATCATCTGAACTCTCCATGTAAATCGTAAGCAGTGATAAAAGCATCCCTAAACACTTATTTTCCAGCTACTGGTGAATTATGAAGGCATCTTCCTCTCTATAATTATCTTTTGTATAAACTACTACTGTCTGTAATTCTGTTCCTCAAATTGAATGATCCTTCATCCCAAATAAGACCTGGAATTTACTCAGATATTTGGAAAAGTAGATTACCATTATGTACAATCCAACAACTGTGTTTATATAGCATTTCCAGTGTTAACATGTCCACACCATCCTTACACATCTGGCGAAGATGCTTATGTGAAAATGCTGTTCTTGGACTACAGTTCAGCATTCAACACCATAAATCCTTCCAGGCACGACAAAATGCTCTGAGACCTTGGCCTTCACCCTGCATTGTGTAGCTGGATCCTGGACTTTCTGTCAGATCGCTGGCAAGTGGTAAGAGTGGGTTCCCTTGCCTCTGCCCCTCTAACTCTCAACATAGGTGTCCCTTAGGCTATGTCCTAAGCCCCCTCCTTTACTCTCTGTATACCCAGGGCAGCACAGTTGTACTGTTAGCATAACACAATTACAACACTAGTGACTCGGGATCAGTTTCAGTAAGGAGTTTGTACGTTCGCGCTGTGACCATGTGGGTTGCCTCCAGGTGTTCTCACATTCCAAATACATATGGGTTAGTAGAAACACTAGAGATCAAATGACTAAAATGGTAGCCATTGCAAAATGAAAGAGGCATAAAAGGCAAGCTAGACTTGATGTTGATGTTTTTTATTCTCTTAATGATTAATATTTGTTCTAATTTATTTCCACGAAGAACAGTTTTCCAAGACTCTGCATACTCTCATAGAATGACAACTACTATTGCAGCCAATGCAGAATTTTGGTTACCCTACAATGGATGGAAACAAGAGAAAACTCAAAGTTATGTCAAGTATTAAAAGTCTTTAAAATTTTTAAAAGTCAAGGCAACGGTAATGGAACATAAGCAGGATTCATGTGCTTCAGGCACCTCTCTGCTGGTTGTACTTAACTGCGAAAAAGAAACTAAATGAATCTACTCAGGTTCTAATTCTCTTATTTTGAACTATTTCATGTGGAAATACAAGCAGTCCATCTGCCTCATACAAACCACTTTGTTACACTGTTACTTGTTAGTTTTGTTCTTAAATGTTATGCTCTGTACTTAATGCAAATAATTGCAAAACCATTTCACATTATTTTGGAAGGTATGGTGAAATTATGAATGATAACAGAATGATAAAATGAACCTGGCATTAGAACAATCATAGCTTTATAAATTGCTGAATTATAAATAACTGCATAGTCAAGTCTGGCATACCTAATTAACACATACATGTGCATTAGTGATCAAGTCAAATGCACTTACAAATGTTGTTTTGGTGAAATCTAATCATATCCCATAGTTATTTGCATATCTTGCCCCAACATATTTTTATAAAAATACTTGCAAATTTCTTCCCTTTCAATCATTTTGTATCCCAATCCCAACTCACACTGCCTCAACAGGTTGTAAAATACATGGGCATCAACAACACAGTTCCAACATTACATTTCTTTTTGTCACAGAGAAAACTGAAACAGCCCTTCAGCCCATCAACTCAGACCCATCATTAGATATGCATTTTAGCCCTACCCGTTATTCTCCTTACATTCCCATCAATTTACCCCTGTATTTGACTAGTCATCTGCACAATAGGAATAACTTATATTCTTCAGTTAACCTGCACATTTTGGGAATGTACCAGGAATAGAGAAATGGCACCATTTTGCTGACTGCATTGTAGGAGGTCAGGAGTGAATCTGGGTCACTAGAGCCAATAGGCCACAGTTCCACGAGCTTCATCACTCTACCTCTCAACAAACGTACTACACAAAAGGGTGCTGAAAACAGATTCAATGACTTTAAGTAGGAATCAGATTTGCAAGGAAAAATCAAGAAAACAGAATTAAAGGACAACTATTTTAAAATGCCAGCGCAAGCTTAATAGATGAAATGGGCGATCTAATTCTATTATACCGTTCAACTATTGAATATAATTTTGTTTTCACGGTTAACAGAAGCAGGACTGTGGCTGAATAGCCCTAACTAGGGTCAGGAAAAATCAACCACAGGATCTCTGCTTCACTACATTCAATATAAAGACTTCGTCAGTTTTCATACTATTGCAGTGACTGCATTTCAAGTATTTAATTAACTGTAAAATACCCTGGGTGTACTGAAGGGGGCATGAAAAACACCATATAAATGCAAAAGTCATTAATTTCTTTATTTTTCTTCAAATTTCAACAAAACATCAGAAATCTCCAATGCACAACACAACTGATATTGCAATATAACAATATATCTGCAATACTGAGAAATGTTACACTGTGAAATTCAACTTCATTGATATTTTCAACTTGTATTAAAACTACAAAATACTCATCAATAGCACATTATTGCAATTACAAATGATATTGATGTTCATCACTCTTGCACCCTTCAGCATTACCTGTAATCCTCATGCAATGTCACATCACCCTTGCACCCCCACCTATCATTCTCCTGTTACCCTCAGTTTGCAAATCAGCCCTCACTGCCTCTGCATGCTTACCTATTGTACTTACAATAACCCCCATTAAGCATTCTTGTCAGTTTTGCATCTCATTTAATATTCCTGTCACTTTTAACATAGTAAGTGTAAATGGAGTGTTGACATTGGCGTAGACTCAGTGGGCTAAAGGAACTACTTCTGTACTTTGTCCCCATCCTTCAACCTCTTAATGTGCCTCTCCATCCATTTGTTCCTCTATCACTTTCACCCATAACCCACCAGTCTCCTGTCATTTATGAATCCTCTACACTGCCCATCACCCATGTTGGTAGCCATCATAAGCCACCCTTAAACACTATACATTATCCCACCATCAACATTTAACCACTAATCCTTCACCCCCATCACTTTTGCCCCTCACCTGTCATCCCATTACCCTTGCCACCACTCATCACTGTTGTCCCACAATGTGTCACCTTTACCCACCATCCCAACACTCTCATTCCTTAACCTTCATTCCATTACATGGACCCCTATCTGTCAGGCCCATCAGCACTGCTCACTCATCTGCCTGTCATCTTCACCCTTACCCAGTCAACTACACCCTCACCCAATTGTTACCCATAACCCCAGGGGCCTTTACTTCACTTTTACCTCAACTTGCCACCCTACAACTCCCTACAACCCTTACTCCCTCCTTCACGTCACCCCCACCTTCCCCTGCATCCCCCCAACTATCACCCTGTCACTCTTGTCCATTACTACTTGCACCATTATTCATCACCTAGCCCATTCTTGCCCTCTACCCATTCTACCACCACGCCCATACTTGCCAGTCACCCTCACCCCTGCCCGTTACACTTGCCCACCAGTTACACTTGTGCCCCTACCCGTCACTCATTCCAGTTCATTGGGGCCCTGGCTATCACTTTTCCTGGTTCACCCACTCTCTTCCTTACCCGACTTTTTAACCCATTACTCTTCTCACCTTCTTCCTCCCGTCGCTGTTTACCCTCATAGCGTTCGTCAATGCCCACTATTTTTCAACATCCCCGTACTCTCTTCTTGCCCGTCTTGCACCTTCTCTTCATCACCTTCAATTTCTCGCTTGCCTCCGTCTCCCTTTCCCCTGATACGAGTTGTCCCCAGTGTTATTAACCCATCCACCCCTGCCCGTCCGGCTCAGTACTCACCTCATACTGGATGTACTGTTTGCGCCATTCCGGCGTGATGTGCGCTGATAAATGTTCGGCAAATTTCATGATTGGTGGAAGATAGTTCTTTTTAAATTTGAAAAATCCAGCAGTGACTTCGGGACCCGCTAACTAAACACCATTACTGAGCGAGAGATAGCAGTTCACTCCGCGAGTCGTCGTTAACAGTGCTGCTTCCTCCCTCACACGGACACAGACAGCGACTGTCTACCAATGATCCGCCATCTTACTGACAATACACTCATCAGTGATCGCGCATGTTCTCGCTGGGCGGGCGGGCGCGAGCGTGTGAGGGCGCGCGCGCACACCGCCCCCTGCCGGTCGGTGCGTCAACGCCTGCGACCCTGGAGAGAGTCACGCTGCAGCGGCGGGCGGTGCATAGCACCTGTTCTGGTTTAGTGCCGCCCCGCCCGGGTCTCCGAGCGGTTGCCGGGAAGCCGCCGGAGCGTCGGGCTCGGGCGGTCACTTTTACTGTGTTTTCTTATTGTTTTATATTTATATATATATATAAATTGAATTAGTTTGCTGCTTGCTGCCCAGGGGGATGGCAGCCTTAATTCAAGTCCCCCTGGGCAGCAAGCAGCAAAGTAAATGAAGGAAATACAACATAATGGAAAAGTGAAGCAAAAGTTTACTTTTTTTAAATGTTTCATTGATAGGATAATTTCTAGCTAAAACAGCCAGCAGGAAAAATACTAGATTTTTTTTTGTTACAGAGAATGAAGAAGCAGCATTCAGAGGCGCCAACAACGTTTCAGAGCAAGGCACCAGGTGCATAGTAGTCCCACCTACATGTTCCCCTTGCACCATCCTGACTTGGAAATATATCACCCATCCTTCTCCACTGGGTGTAAATACTGGAATTTCTTCCCAGGCAATACTATAGGAGCACTTTCAGCAAAAGCAAAGACTGAGATGTTAGCTTACCACCACTTTCCTCAAAGGTAACATAGAAAAGTCATAGATGCTGGAAATTTTATCTATCTGTAACAATATGATGTGACAACAATATCTATTTATGAAAGCTTTAAAATCAAACAGCACTCTCAAAATATCACAAAGGTGTCCTATTGGATAAGAAAGGAATTGGATTAGGCACGTCTCCAACTCTTCCATGTAAAGGTAAGAAAGGACTTGCTGTATTAAAACTGGGGTATTAAATAAAATATTTATCTGGTCATATCTTGAAAAATCTATTGCCCATATCAACCACATTGCAGTCATCCTAGAGTAAGTAGGGATAAGTAAACCTAAGTGAAGCTTGGTAAACCAGATGGGCTTTCATGACAACTGGTTGTTTTACTGGGATGTGTTTAACTAAAGTTAAATTGAAATTATGTCTCTGCATCATTAACCCAGGTCAATAGAATACCAGTCTAGCAATTTAGTGTGATGAAGGGTCTGGGCCTGAAACGTCTGCTCTTCACTCTTTTCCATAGATGCTGCCTGGTCTGCTGAGTCCTCCAGCATTTTATGTATGTTAGTTTGAATTTCCAGCATCTGCAGATTTTCTCGTGGTAGCCTGGTAATTTAACCACCTTGTTGTTCAGGCACAGTTATGATTATCCAGAGGAGAAGAAACAAAATAAAATGCTGGAAACCTTTTGCTATGTTAAGATAATTATTTAGGATGAGGGTGAAGAAAGTGGAGACAAAGCTTGTACATTCAGGAAGGTAGCATGCGTCTTCCCCATCTGGTTCTGTCACCAGCATTCTCCAGAAGTTTTATTTATCTGAGTATCACCTTGTTAGGTTTTGTAACTTCAGAACATTAAACTAATTCAAAGGAAGACATGGGAGTCTGGGAATGCAGGTCTACAAGTTTACTTTAAGCAAAGCGCGCTCTTATCACATTGTAGCGAGATGAAGTATGCAAGTCATGTATTTATATGTATAACCCATAATGGATTTTTTAACTGAACAAGAATATTTAATCAACCAATATATCTATACAAGATTGTTTAAATATAACTAATATTAAATACATAACACTCCTCCCTGCTTAGCTATAACTTCCAACAAAATGGAAAATGCATCTCAACTATATACACAGAATACTAGTTAACACAACTACTATATATAGGCATTCAGGCCTAAATATTTAATCATCCTGGAGGATTTCTTACTCTTGTGCGATTATGTCTTTCCTGACAAGGGATATCACTCTCCTTGTGGCTGTGAAACAATCTTGGGTGTGGGGCCTCCTCCATGGTGATTGTGGGAGTTGACAATGAAACCACATTAAGTAGTTCTTACAATGGTAGCCACCTTTCTTCTTCTTACCTAAGTATAACTGAAAACTTAAATACACAACACACCTAAAGGAATAAAATGCTGAAATCACTGAAGCAGCACAATAAGCAATGCAAATGGAAACAGAAAATTGAAAAGGGATATTGAAAGATTTTGTGAAAGGAAAAAAGAGTGAACATGAAGATGAGGTTATTTACTTTCAGTTTCAGAAAAGATAATTCTCTAAATTATGAGAGAACACTGATAAGTGGACATATTTAAGGGACCTCAGAGAAAGAGCATTGCAAAGTACTGAAGGCTGGAGGATGGCCACAAAATAATAAACAAATTGGTTGATGGGTTGTACACTGTATCCCTGATAGTGTAGGACCACCTCCATGTAAATGTTGACATTGGGTTTTCTTGTAAAAGGTTTTAGGATGAGATATGAACTCATGACCTTTAAATTCAACACTAGATGTATTTGATATTGGCATAAAAAGTTCTTTTGATCTCTCAATCGTTCTGATATACATCCTGTTACATACCTTACTACATTTTATCATGCTGACACCAATCTAACTAAAATACATTCCATGTGTAACATTAGATCAATTGACTACATAAACAGTAACAGGTGAAGATGATATAATAGCAATTACAGAGTTGTGAGTTCAGCATGACCAGGACGAGGAAGTCAATATCTCAGATAATTAAAGGTTCCAAACAAACAGGCAAAAAGTGAAAGGAATTTGGGTGGCTTTGTTGATCAAAACTTACATGGTGCTGAATAATCAAAAAATGCTGTAGATTCAAGGTTGCATAATGCCATTTCCTGCACAAGTAAAGGAGAACAAAATAATTGTTACTCTGAATTGGATGCAGCACAAAAAACACAAAAGTAGGATTATTAATACTACTAGATCAGAATACTACTACTAATTAGTATTATTACTACTACTAGATCAATACAAGATAAAGAACACAAAATAATTTAAAACAACAAAATAAATATAAATACATAAAATAGCTTATATACATAGACTGATGGTATGTCCATAAAGTGACATGAGGCTGTACATAAGGTGACTGACAGGAAGTCATAAAGTAGTGGTGGAGTTACTAACGGGAAAGGAGATACAAGTAGGAGTTGTCTATAGGTCCCATGATGTTGGTTCACAAAAGGACAAAGTGATGAAATAACAATAAAAGTTGAAACTACAATTCTTATGGGTGATTTTAATTTGCATATTGATTTGTCTAATTAAACAATTCAGGGTACATGGAAGAGGTTTTTTTAAGTGTGAAAGGGATTGTTTCTTAGAGCAGAATGCTATATAAACTACCCAGAAGCAGGCTACTTTAGGTTTGATCATGTGTAATGACATTGAAGTAATAAAAATATTGCTGTTTGGAATTTATGGGAAATTAGTTGTCACAATGTGGTAGCTGTCTGGATGCAGTGTGTAGTTGAACACCCATGATCATTATAGGGAACATTGGTGGGGGGGGGGGGCTTCTTCACGCAGAGGGTGGTGGGAGTGTGGAATGAGCTGCCAGATGAAGTGGTGAATGTGGGCTCACTTTTGACATTTAAGAAAAACTTGGACAGGTACATGGATGAGAGGGGTTTGGAGGGATATGGCCCAGATGCGGATCAGTGGGACTAGGCAGAAAAATGGTTCAGCACAGCCAGGAAGGGCCAAAAGGCCTGTATCTGTGCTGTAATGTTCTATGATCCATAACTAATGTCCTCAAATAAGGGCAATTTCAAAGGTCTGAAGTTGTCCAGAGTGGACTGAATAAATAGGCCAAAAGATAGTTCAGTACATGAGCAGTGAAAGATTTTGAAACAGCTAGTCCATTAAGTTCAGCAGAAATTTGTCCCAGTAGGAAAAAGGGATTCCATGATCTACCATGAAGGATGTGGAAGCTAGTGAGTTCAGGGATAGGAACATTGGAGCTTATTAATACTACTAAGGAGTGTTGGAGTTCTTGAAACATGTAATGGTTGATAAATCCCTGGGTGCTGACTAGGTGTAACCTTGTACTTAGATGAAAGAAGAGAGAAGATTATTAGGGCCTCAGTAAGTAACTTCATTTGCCATAGGTGATCCAGTGAAAAATGTGGATTATTAATGCTGTGCCTTTATTTAAGAAGGCCAACAGGAATAAGTCAGGGAAGTAGTGGGTGGGAAAGTCAGTGGGAAAATTATTTGAAAGGATTCTGAGGGGCAGAATGTATTTGTATTTATAAAGGCAAGGACTCATTGGCAATAGTCAACACGTTCTTTTCCGTGGGAAATCACGTCTTGTGAATTTGATAGAGTTTTTTGAGAAACTGACCAAGAAGATTGATGAGGACATGAAGTTTAACAAGGCATTTAACAAGGTCTCACACAGCAGGATGAGTTAACAAACTAGATGCAAAACTGCTTAGTAGTAGGACATAGAGGGTTGTGGATAAAGGGTAAGTTTTCAGCCTCAAGGCCTGTGACTGGCTGAGTAAAGTTGGTTCCACTATGGTTTACCATATATATTAACAACTTGGAAGAGAATGTAGCTGGTATAATTAGTAAGTTTGCAGATGACACCAAAACTAGTTTGTACTGGACAGTAAAGAAGGCTGACCAAGGTTATAGCAAGATGTAGAACAACTTGGAAAGAGAACAAGGGAATGGCAGATAGAATTTAACTGGGACAAGTTAGAAGTGATACATCTTTCTGAGAAATGAAACCATGGCAGGACATACATAGTTAATGGCAGGACCCTGGAGAGTACTGTTAAGGTACAAGTACATCATCATCATCATCATCACGTGCCTTGTCATATGATGTAACAATCATGGTCTCATAACCTCTCCAACGTAGATTGGGAGACCGCTTCACCAAGCATCTACACTCCATCTGCCAGAACATGCAGGATCTCCCAATGGCCACCCATTTTAATTGGACTTCCCATTTCCATTCCAATATGTCTATCCATGGCCTCCTCCACTGTCAGGATAAGGCCACACTTAGGTTGGAGGAATAACACCCAGCTTGTATTCCATTTGGGTAGCCTCCAATCTGATGGCATGAACATTGATTTATCAAACTTCCAGTAGTGCGTCTTCCCCAACCCCCCTTCACCATTTCCCATCCCTTTGTCCCTCTCTCATCTTATCTCCTTGCCCACCCATCACCTCCCACTGGTGCTCCTCTTCCCCCCCCCATTTTTTTATTTCTTCCATGGCCTTCTGTGTCTTTCACCAATCAATTTTCTAGCTCTTTGCTTCATCCCTCTTCCTCCAAGTTTTAACCTGTCCCCTGGTCTTTCTCTCTCTGCTCCCCACCTTTCAAATCTACTCCTCAGCTTTTTTTCTTCAGTCCTACCTGATACACCATCAATAACTCTGAGACGTGGGTTAAGGTAGGCTTTTATTGGCTGGAAGAAAGCACAAGCAGCAAGTGACTACCACACAACATCCTTGAGACTGAGGAAGGGTCTGTGCCTCCAATCACCTTTATACCGGGGTCTGTGGGAGGAGCCACAGGAGCAGTCAGCGGGGCGGGGGGCGTGTCCAGACAGGTATGTGTAGTTCACCACATTCACTCCCCCCCCCCTTTTTTTAAAAGAGAGTCCCCATGGGACGAAGTTTCTTACAAGTATATATACAGGTTAAGTCTGTCAGGTGGTTGAATCTGTCGCTGCGATCTACATAGCACTGGCTGTGATTGCACAGGTGCTGGTGGTTGTGCTGGTTCCGGCCTGACTGGAGGTGTCAGCCCACTAGGCGTCAGTGATCCCTCATGCGTGTGCAAGGCACCCGGTATGGGAGTGTCGTGAGGAGTCTGTGTAGGGCTTGGTGCGTGCGGTGTCACCTCGGGTACAGGGTTCATAGTTACTGTGGAGTGTTCGGGGTAGTGGTCTGCTGCTCCTGCAGGCGCCAGGTCACGGACGGATATCATGTCCTCCCGCCCATCAGGTAAGACCACGTAGGCATACAGGGGGTTCACATGTAGTAGGTGAACCCTCTCAACCAGCGGGGAGTATTTATTGCTCCTCGCATGTTTCCGGAGCAGCACTGGCCCTAGGGATGTCAGCCAAGCTAGTAGGGTGGTCCCAGTGGCAGACTTCCTGGAAAAGAGAATAGGCGCTCGTGAGGGGTGGCATTGGTGGATGTACATAACAGAGAGCGGATGGAGTGGAGTGCCTCAGGGAGGACCTGCCATTGAGAGACCAGCAACCCCTTTGACTTAAGGGCTAAAAGTGTGGCCTTCCACACTGTGGCATTCTCCCTCTCCACCTGTCCATTTCCCCGGGGATTATAGCTCGTGGTCCTACTAGTAGCAATGCCCCTAGCCAGCAGGTACTGGCACAGCTCGTCACTCATAAAGGAGGACCCTCTATCACTGGATATAGCAGAGGTATCTAAACAGAGTGAAGAGCTGGCGCAGGGCTTTCATGACGGACGTGGCAGTGATATCGGGGCAGGGGATGTCAAAGGGGAACCGTGAGCACTCGTCGATAATGTTGAGAAAGTAGGCATTGCGGTCGGTGGAGGAAAGGGGGCCCTTAAAGTCAACACTCAGTCGCTCAAAGGGGTGGGTGGCCTTGATAAGTTGCGCCTTTTCAGGATGGTAGAAGTGCAGTTTGCTCTCAGTGCAGACTTGGCAGTCCCTGGTCATCATCCTGATGTCCTCAAGGGAGTAAGGCAGGTTCCGGGCTTTCACAAAATGCTAAAATCGGGTGACCCCCGGGTAGCAAAGATCTGCATGGAGGGTGTATAGCTGGTCGAACTGCGCGCTGGCACACGCTCCCCAGGATAGGGCATTAGGGGGCTCATTGAGCCTTCCAGGCTATCATAGTTGTAGGTGGAGAGTTCTATTCTCCACCGCAAAATTTTATCATTTTTGATTTTGCCTCGCTGTTGGTTGCTGAACATGAACGCAACTGAGCGCTGGTTGGTCAGCAAGGTGAACCTTTTGCGGGCGAGATAGTGCCTCCAGTGCCTAATAGCTTCCATTATGGCCTGGGCTTCTTTCTCCGCCGTGGAGTGCCGAACTTCAGGGCCTTGAAGGGTACGAGAAAAGATTGCTACTGGCCTGCCTGCCTGATTGAGGGTAGCAGCCAGCGCGAAATCGGAGGCGTCACTCTCTACTTGGAAGGAAAAGGTCTTGTCCACCGCATGCATCATTGCTTTGGCAATGTCCCCTTTAATGTGGCTGAAGGCTGCGCAGGCCTCGGCAGAGAGGGGAAATGTGGTAGACTTGACCGGGGGCAGGCCTTGTCTGTGTAATGAGGGACCCATTGGGCGTAATAGGAAAAGAAGCCCAGGTACTGTCTGAGGGTTCTGAGGGTAGTGGGAAGAGGGAGTTCCAACAGGGGCGCATACGGTTGGGATCAGGACCAATGACCCTGTTCTCCACGACATACCCAAGGATAGCGAGTCGGGTGGTTCCGAACACATACTTGTCCCTGTTATAAGTAAGTTTCAGGGCTTTGGCCACTTGGAAAAATCGTTAGAGGTTGGTGTTGTGATCCGGCCAGTCGTGACCACAGGTGGTGATGTTATCCAGATAGGGAAATGTGGCCTTCAGTTGGCACTGGTCCACCATCCGGTCCATTTCCCTCTGGAAGACAGAGACACCATTTGTGACACTGAAGGGGACGCGCAGGAAGTGATAGAGCCTGCCATCCACCTCGAAGGCGGTGTAGGGGTGGTCCTCCGGGCGGATGCGAGCTGATGGTAAGCGGATTTAAGGTCTATGGTCGAGTACACCTTGTACTGAGCTATCTGGTTGACCATATCCGCGATGCGGGGTAGGGGGTACATGTCAAGCTGCGTGAATCTATTGATGGTCTGGCTATAGTCCACGACCATCCTATTTTTCTGCCCAGTCCGAACAACAATCACCTGGGCCCTCCAAGGACTTGTGCTTGGCTCAATGATCCCCTCCCTGAGCAGCCACTGCACCTCCGACTGAATGAAGGCCCTGTCCCTTACGCTGTACCTCCTGCTTTTAGTTGCCACAGGCTTACAGTCGGGGGTCAGGTTAGCGAACAGCGGTGGGGGAGGGATCTTGAGGGTGGAGAGGCTGCAAGTGGTGTCAGTAGCGCAGCTGTCGGCATGGTGCTGGGTGGGATGTGTTGGTCAGTGTGTGTGCGTGGTCAGTAGTGGGGTATATGACGAAGTCCCTCAAAACTGAGGGTTCCTGACAGTGAGTGGTGGGAGGGGCCCGTCATATGCCATAGTCACACTTTTCAGGTGGTTTTTTGAGTCCAGCCCCAATAGCACAGGCACGCACAGTTGAGGCACGACCAGTAGCACAAAGTCCCGATATTCTGTGCCCTGCACCACGAATGTCACTACACAACCCCCCCGGGATGTCTGTGGAATGCAACCCAGAAGCCATGGTGACCCTCTGGCTTACCGGCCGTGTCACAAGTCCGCAGCGTTGCACCATGTCTGGGTGAATAAAACTCTCAGTGCTCCCCGTGTCAAACAGGCACCTAATTCTGTGCCCCTCCATCAGGATGTCCATCATTGACCTTGCAAGCTGGTGTGGGGCGCTTTGGTCGAGGTTTACGGAGGCCAGAGTTGAATTGCCGTCTTGGTGCCTGGTAAGCACCCGTGGGTCGGAGGCAGGGCGAGGTGGCGCTGACAAAGATGGCGGCCCCCCCATGTCTCGCACATGGCGCTGCTTGACCCCGCTTGTGGTTCAGACTTACAGACCTTGGCAAAATGGCCCTTCTTTCCGCAGCTGGAGCAGGTAGCTTCTCGGGCCGGGCAGCGTTTTCGGGGGTGCTTTTCAAGTCCACAGAAGTAACACTGCGCGGACTTGCGACTGGCAGCAGCTGTGGTCAGTTTCGGGGAGTTCGTAGACTTGCGACTGGCAGCAGCGGTGGTCGATTCGCTCAATAGTGGCGGGGTCTGTGGTGTCCACGGAACCGGCGGGGGATCACGTGGTTGGACAGCATCAGCATTGTGCAGAGCAGCCTCCAGCGTGTCGACCATCTCGATCGCCGAGCGTAAGGTAAGATCGGCATTTTCCAGCAGCCAATGGCACACGCACACTGACCTGATCCCCTTAACGAAGGCGTCTCGTACCAGGAGCTCCGCATGCTGTACCGCCGTCAATCCCTTACAGTTGCGGGCCCGCACGAGTGTCTGTAGGGCTCGGACAAACTCCCCGCTGGACTCGCCAGTCCCCTGCCACCACGTCGCTAAGTGATATCTTGCTTAGACGGTGTTCACCGGCCACAGCTATTGTCTTGAGGGTGTCCAGTGCCCCTTGGTAGGTCGGCAGGTCCCTGATAAGGGAGTAAACTTTCGGGCTGACCCTCGAAAGGAGGATTTTGTGCATGATAGCGGGCTCAGTCACATGAATCTCCTCCAAGTATGATTGGAAGCATGCAAGCCAGAGTTCAAAGGCAAGAGCTGCTTCTGAGTCTTGAGGATCAATGTCCAATTTTTCTGGATGTAAAATGCTTTCCATGTTTTAAAACTTCCAGCCAATAAAATTGATGCACCATCAATAACTCTGAGATGTGGGTTAAGGTAGGCTTTTATTGGCTGGAAGAAAGCACAAGCAGCAAGTGACCACCACACAACATCCTGGAGACTGAGGAAGGGTCTGTGCCTCCAATTGCCTTTATACCGGGGTCTGTGGGAGGAGCCACAGGAGCAGTCAGTGGGGAGAGCGTGTCCAGACAGGTATATGTAGTTCACCACACTACCAAAGTCTGTATTTTTTTCCATAGATGCTGCCTGGTCTGCTGAGTTCCTCTAGCATCTTATGTGAGTTGCTTGGATTTCCATCATCTGCAGATTTCCTCTTTGCAGTCAGTAAAGGCTCCTTTTATTCCTACTCTTTTTGTCCTGTCAATCAGCCAGTGCTTTATCCATGTTCAAATTTTTCCTGTAATACCATGGGCTCATAGATTGTTTAGCAGGTTCACATATGGCACTTTGCCAAAGGCCTTCTGAAAATCCAAGTACATAACATTAATCAATTCTCCTTTGTCTATCCTACTTGTTATTTCTTCAAATAATTCCAA
This sequence comes from Hypanus sabinus, assembly GCF_030144855.1. Classification (NCBI taxonomy): domain Eukaryota; kingdom Metazoa; phylum Chordata; class Chondrichthyes; order Myliobatiformes; family Dasyatidae; genus Hypanus; species Hypanus sabinus. Next base: position 94,977,120 of record NC_082716.1, on the reverse strand, counting down.
GAAATTTGTCAAGGAAACCATGCTAACTACAGCCTATTTTATCATCCTTAACAATCGACTTCAACATCGTCCATGTCTATACTTTAATTTCTTCTGCCTCTCCCTTCTTGAAGAGTGGAGTGACATTTACATTATTCCAGTTTTCTGGGACCATTCCAGAGAAACCATTACTAATCCCTCCACAATCTCTTCAGCCACCTCTTTCTGAACCCTGGGGTATATACCATCTGGCCTAGCTGGAATTGCCTAACTTCAGACCTTTCAGTTTCCCAAGAACCCCTGACACCTGTAACTTCCACCATATCACTAGTGTGAAGACTGATCCAAAGTGCTTACTCAGTTCATCCACCATTCCCTTGTCTCCCGTTACTGCCTCTCCAGAATCATTTTCTAGCAGTCAGATGACCACTCTCACTTCTTTTACACTTTATGTATCTGAAGAAACTTATGGTACTCTTCTTAATATTTTCATCTGAAGCTAATTTTCATCTGAAGCTAATTCAATAGTTAAATAGTTCAATGGTTCCATTTACTATCAGAGAGTTTATACAATATACAACCTGAAATTATTGTTCTTCACAGACATCTAATGAAAAACAAAAGAGTGCCCCAAAGAATGAGTGATAGTAAAAACATTAGAACCTCAAAGCCCTCAACTGCCCCCTCCCACACACAGGCTTCAGCAGAGCAATGGCCCTCCTCCCCCCACTTATTTCAGCAAAAAAAATTAACACCCTCCACCCACCAAGCAAGCAATAGTGAAGCCTCCAAGAAAGATCATGATTTGCAGTATATGAAAATGAATCGTTCACCTAACAATTCGATATATCACAAATTCTCTTTCTCCCTAATAAAGAGACAGAGAGGTGCCACACAGCATAAGGGGAGACTAACATTTGCTGATTTACAGTGTTAAACTCTGCCATGTCGCTTTTCTCCCCACAAGGACACCAATGACAGACACAGCACTGGCTCTACTCCAAGGTCACAAGAGCCTCGGAACCTCAAAGGTGCGCTAATCTTCTAGGCCACATCCTTGGGGTATCAAAAAATGGCTGGATGGTGAGTCTGGGGAGCGTGTCCCATCGTCACAAAAAACTGGAGTTTGAGTGTAGCTCTAGGTCAAGGCCTTCAACAGAACCCCATCCACCTTGAAAAGGAAAAAGACAGACATTAAAGGTAGGAATTATAAACACAAAATATACTGCAGATGCTGGGATCAAAGCAACATGCACAACACACTGGAGGAACTCAGCAAGTCGGGCAGCATCCGTGGAAACAAACAGTCAATGTTTCGGGCCAAGACCCTTCATCAGGACTGAAGAGGGAGGGGGCCGGGGCCCTATAAAGAAGGTGGAGGAAGGGTGGGAAGGAGAAGGCTGGGAGGTGCCAGGTGAAAAACCGGTAAGGGGAAAGATCAACGGGTGGGGGAGGGGAAGCAGGGTGGGGATAGGCAGGAAAGGTGAAGAAGGAATATAAGGGGAAAACACTATGGGTAGTAGAAGGAGGCAGAACCATGAGGGAGGTGATAGGCAGCTGGAGGAGGAGACAGAGCGAAAGTGGAATGGGGGAAGCGAGGGGGAGAGAATTACCGGAAGTTGGAGAATTCAATGTTCATGCCAAAGTAGGAATTACCGGTAGCTGTTTCTGCAGATGAGCTTGAATAAGTCACTGTCTAGCACTATTGTATCCCCATTGAAAACTATCCTGGGATTTCATCATACTATATCAAATAGACTACAAACTCTTGAGGAAGTTTATTTTCAGGATAAAGAGTAGGGCACAAAAAAAAAGCCAAGGTCTGACATCAGGAAAACTACAAAAGACAAAAAGATGGAGGGAGAGTGGGGAATCGGGAAAAAAAGAGGATGGTGGGTGCCTGGAGAAGAGGAGGAGAGTAGAGATCGATTGGTAAAATGGGGCTTTCAGGAGTGAGACCCAAGAAAGGTTGGGAGGATGAAGAGTGAGAAATCTCAGGAAAGGTGCGGGGAAAAATTCAAGTTGATTTTATTGACAGCTGTACAAGTACAGAGACAATGAAAAACAGGCTTGTAGCAGCATCACAGATTCAGCCAACAACACACAGAACACAACTTGTACATAAATTATACAAGCCAACAAAGGAAAAATAGACTTCAAAACAAGACTTTGGTGCAAAAATAAACAAAAGGTAGTGCAAGAGATGGTCCATTGTGTTCCATTGCTGAGGTAGAATTAGGATTATGAGAAGAGGATAATTAGGACCGAAATGCTGGAGTATCTGAGGCTGGAGTTGAGACAGGATACTAGATAGAAACAAGGACTGAGTGCTTAGCAATCCAAGTAGAGAATTGAGCACAGGTGTTCTTTAAATGCTGAATTCTTGGTGCCAAAACATGATTGTCAATTAGTGGGCCCTGAACCCTTAAAGGGACTGCGTTAGCTAGCCACATTACGGAGAATTAGAGCATCTAAACTTCAGAAGCTGATGCCTTTTGGGGCACCTTGTAACAGGACCCCTTGCATTTGCCAACTCTTGACAGCCCTGGCTGCTCGGAGAGACAGTGATGGTAGTTGTGGATGAGAACCTGATCCAAGATGTCTTTCAGGCACCCAGTACCTTTCCTTGGGTCTGAATCCTTCCCAGTCCATGAGGAATTGCCGAACATCCCGAACAGTTCGTGAGTCCAAATTTCTTCTGACCGTGAAGACCTGTTCCCTATCGATAAACCTGGATGGCGATGGGGCTAAGGGACTGGTGCTGACAAGTTTTAATATAGCAATGTGGAAGGAGGGATTGATCCTCAGGGTCCTGGGAGCTACAAGGTGTAAGCTACAGAGTTTACATTCTAGAGGATCTTGAAGGGTCTGATGAATTGGGGTAGCAATGTTCTAGACCAGGGGTGGGCAAACTTTTTGACTTGAGGGCCACAAAGGGTTCTAAAATTTGACAGGGGGGCCGGACCAGGAGCAGATGGACGGAGTGTTTTGGTAATACACCTCATAAGAGAAAATAAAATATCATGGGATATGTAGAAAACATGTGCTTTAATTTCAATTGAAAATGAACAAATGCATTACAACAAAATATCTGTCTTTGAAGTCCCATGGTATTTAGCTATTTATTGAAATGACTTTTAAAACACTGAAAATTAAATGAATAAAATACAGCTTTTTTAATAGTAACTGTTATTATTTTAAAGCACTGAAAATTCTGTTATCCTTCAAGATATTATCATCATCACTCTCCTCCTGACTGTCTTTATTTCAAAAACGATAGGAGATGCAGGTCTACTTGTCCTGCTCCTTCTTATTCAATTGTCCCCTGTGCCAAAACTCAACAACGACCCGCACAATGACAAAGCAGGGAGAGCCCTGTGCTCGCAAATCCCCGCAGGCGATCTCTCTTAGCCGGAACGCTGGCTAATTGTGAGCCGGTTCGGATGTGCCAGGAAATGGGTCGCCACAAGGTCACAAAGTAAAGCGCAAATGTGGAGTAATACGCTGCACCTCAACAAAGGTCAATGTATATAGAGTGCGTCATCTATTGGGAAAACGCCAGAATTGCGGGGAAAAAACGTTAACAAGGTTTATTAATATAATTTCATCAAGTTCTGCGGGCCAGATTAAAAAGCTTAACGGGCCGCATATGGCCCGCGGGCCGTAGTTTGCCCATGCCTGTTCTAGACTCCACTAGGGAGGCAAATCTTGAGTAGACAGCGAGACCTGTTGTCCAGGCTGTTGTCCCCATCTTCTCCGATTAGCCTTGATTTCCACCTTACAGATAGTGCCAGCAAAAGCTCTGTCGCCCTACTCCATTCTACTTGCAGTTTTGGACAAGATCTAGGGCCGCAGGAACCCCAACCTCAGCCTCCTGCTCAGCCAAGAGACCAGGGAATACCCAAATTGGCACTCGAACGGTGTCATCCCATGTGCTGAATGCTGTAAGGTAGTGGTCATCAACCAGTTGATTGCGATCGACCGGTCGATCTTTGAGACTTTCCCAGTAGATCCCGAAAAAAAAGAAAAATAAATACACAAATACATTATGTCTGATAAACCTTTTGATGCAAATATGTAGTAACTTCTGCTTTGGAAAAGGACCACTTGACAACTTCATGCCCAAAAGGAACAACTTTATCTAGGATAGTAAAACGATATTTGCATACAGAAGTTTCCACTAATGCGCACCGGGCAGAAAAGACCGGAAGGAAAACCCCGCAACCCTGGAAACAATCTCTCTTTAAAAGTTGCTGTAGTGGGAGTATTGCTATATTACCATGATCCTAATTGGTATTAACTTATCTTTATAATGCTCACATTACAACCCTTCTTCCCCTTTAAATTACAACATTCCCCAAATGTACAAGAAATGGGAAACGAAAACAGTGGTGTCATTAGCTTGTGTACTCCTGAAATTTATACTAGTATACCAGGAAAGTTGCGGAGCTGAAATCGGGGTTGAAGGCCGAGCAAACAGAGGATGTGGATCGACAAGTGTTAAAGGATTTGTCACTCTGTGAATATTTTTCACCACAGTTTGATGAAACCCTGGATGTAATGCAAACAGCTCAGCTTGTTGTATTTGTCAGAATGGCTTTCCAGGATTTTACAACAAAGGAGGTCTTCCTCACTCTTTTTCACTTGAAGGAGAGAACAAAAGGTGAGGATATTTACAATGAATTAAAAAAAGGCTGTGAAAATGGTATCCCCATTCATAAACTGGAGGCAATTACTACTGATGGGGCCCCAGCAATGCACAGTGTGCGCATTGGTTTTTATAGCACTGTGGCATAATGAACCTGATTTTCCCGACTTCCTGGATTATCATTATATGATTCATCAGCAGGCCTTGGCTGGGAAGGTCGTGGACTTTTCTCATGTAAAGACACTGGTGGTCAAACTGATGAATTTGATTGGAGCAAAAGCACTTCAGCACAGCTTATTCAAGGCATTATTGGATGAGCTGGATGCCGCTATGGCCTGTTTGATATGCTAGTTACAGTGTTTTCTTGGTTAAATGATTTTGAAAGTATGATGAAAGTCAAATTAACCCAAATCAAGGACCTCATGTTGGAAGTACAATCTGAGCTGTTTTTTCTCTAAACGATTTAGTAGGTCGATCTTGCCTTTCACTAAGGCCGAGGTAGGGGATCTTGGGCTTAAAAAAGTTGGTGACCACAACTGTAAGGTGTTGTGGGCAACCTTTGTCCACATCAAAAGATCATACCATTTGTCAGGTCTTTCTGAGGCTAGGTATCTTAGGGTTCATTACAAATCTTGATTGACCTGCTTTGTCTGGCCATTGGACTGAGGATGAAACCCAAAGGAGAGGCTTGCTGTTGCCCCAGTCAGCTTACAGAATGGCCTCCAGAAGCATGTAAATTGTGGACTGTGATCTGTGACTACATCCACTGGAAAACCTGCGGTAAACCATGTATATCTGTCAGGACACGCCCCTCTGCTGACTGCTCCTGTGGCTTCTCCCACAGACCCCTGGATAAAGTCACTGTGTCACTGCTCCTCCCACAGTCCAGGGCAGTCATCTGACATGAACGTGTTCCATTTTACTGCTAATAAAAGCCTTTCAGTATTTACTCTACTTCCAGTCTTTTGGAGTTATTGATAGTGCATCAAAACTAAGGATTCCAAATATCTGGTCCAGGACAATTTCAGCCATTTCTGCCATAGATGGTAGCTTGTCCAAGGCAGTGAATCTGCAGGTCTCTAAAAACCAATCAACAATTACCATGATGACATTTTTCCCTTTGGAAGGTGGAAGACCTGTGACAAAGTAAATGGAGGTGTGCGCCCATAGACTGTCCAGAACAGGAAAAGCACTTGAGGTTGGGTACAGGGCTCCTTGTTCTGGGTGCAACACCTCACATCCCTGCATGTATTTCGAAGCTCTTTCACCATTCTGGGCCACCAATACCTCCTCTTGATGAGCTCAATCCCTGATCAGTCATTCTCAATGAGTGTCCCCACTGGAGTACCTGTAACTTGACGGAGCTTGGGACAAGCAGTCGAGCAGAAGGACCATCTTTAGTCTTCCCTTGTGCTTGTGAATTGAATTGGACTGAACTGACTTTATTTCTTACGTCCACATACATGAGGAGTAAAAATGTCTTTATTTTACATCTCCATCTAAATGTGCAATCATAGCAATTTATAATAAATAGAACAGGCAATGTAGCATAGAAATACACTCAAATCAGTGTGCGTTAATCAAACTGATGGCCTGGTGGAAGAAGCTTTTATACTGCTGTGCCGTTTCTGGATGGTAGCAGCTGGAATAGATTGTGGTTGGGGTGACTCCAGTCCCCAGTGATCCTTCAGGCCCTTTTTGCACACCTGTCTTTGTATATGTCCTGAATCATGGGAAGTTCACAATACAGATGTCGGCACCACTCTCTGCAAAATCCTGCAATTAAGGGAGGTCCAGTTCCCATACAGGGCAGTGATGCAGCCAGTCAGGATGCTCTCAATTGTGCCCCTGTAGAAAGTTCTTAGGATTTTCTGTGCTTTGCGAATGAGCTTGCTGATTCCCCAAAGAATTGGTGACTTGAAGCAAAATTATGGTAAGCTGCTCTTCTCCTTCAGGTTCATTGAACCAACGAGACAAGGCTTCTGGTTTTTGATTCTTTGACCCTGGTCAATAGGTCAGTGCAAAGTTAAATCAGTTAAAGAAAAAAGATCTACATGACCTGCCTGGAGTTCAGTCTCTTGGCCTCCAGAATATAGAACAGGTTCTTGTGGTCTGTCCAAACAGTAAAAGGGTTCTTGGCCCCTCAAGCCAGTGATGCCATTTCTCCAATACCAACTTAACTGCTAGTAGCTCCTGATTCCCAATGTTGTTTCTCTCTGTTGGGGATAGCTGTCTGGCAAAGAATGCACACGTGCGCGGTTTACTGACCAAAGGTGACCGTTGAGACACTCCAGTGATGAAGGGAAGGCCCAGGTTAGGTGAAACCAAGATGGGTTGATATGAACCGCTGTTTAAGCTCTGCAAAAAACAGCCCACACTTTGGTAGTTCAGACAAAGAGAATTTCTTAGTTAGAGCCGTCAGCAGAGCTGCCACCGAGCTGAAGTTCCTGATGAACCTCCAGAAAAAGCTAGCATATTGTTGGAGTTGTTTGATACTGGATGGTTGGGCCAATCTCTGACTGCCTGGGTCTTGATAGAATCCATTTTGAGATTGCCATTGGAGATAATGAAACCCAAAAATAAAACAGTAGTCACGTGAAATTCGGGCTTCTCCAGCTTGACATAAAGTCCATGGTCTAAAAGTTTCTTAAAAATATCCATGACATGAGCAACATGCTCCTTCATAGACTTTGAGAAGATTAGGGTATCATCCAAGTAGACGAAGGTACACTTATGAAGAGTATCTTCGAGCACATCATTTATAAAGGACTGAGAAACTACTGGAGCATTGCAAGGTTGAAGAGCATAACCAGATACATGTAGTGCCCTGTCAGTGTATTGAATACAGTCTTCCTTAATATGGACCAGATTGTAGCTTAGTGAATACTCTTGCCCCGTAGAGAATCTCAAAGTCACTATTCATGAGTGGACATGGGTTACCAATTCCTGGCTGTTATATGCTTTATAATCTGCAGATGGCCACAGGCTCCCATCCTTCTTTTGTATGAAGAAGAAGCCTGCACTGGCTGGTGAGGTGGTGGGCAGAATGAATCACATAGCAAGAGTCTCCTTAATATACACTTCCATAGCACTTCTCTCTGGTCCTGAGAATGTGTGTAAGCACTCCCGTGGAGGACAAGTACCAGGCAGAAGACCTATAGCACATTCATAGGGTCACTGAGGTGGAAGAGTCAAGGCCTTTCCTTTGCTGAAGACCTCTTTCTTGTATGTGGAAGAATCTTCCGCTGGTCTGGGTGTTACAAGTTCTTCTGAACTCTCTTTTAAGTACAACTCCTGAAGCTTCTTGGGTGGTAGGAGTTGTTCAACTGACACCTGCATCTCTTCCCTAGCTTCACTAGGATTCTTCGTATCTGCAGGAGATGGTAACGAGGTGTTACAGATGGCCCTTGTGCCCCCAGCAACAGGTTCCAAGGAGTTAGGATTCTTTCCTCTAGTTGGGACCTGTCAGCTTGATTCCTTAGGCTTCAGGTTACCTCACAGTAGTGTGTCACTTTTCTGATTGTTGGTCATGGGAGAGTGTTGGGGTTGGAACACCATGCAGCAAACATACCCTCTTACAATAACTGTGCCAACACTGATGCTCCTTTCCTTCCAGTTCACAGGAGGGTTATGCTGGGACAACCAAGGGTCGGGGTATGAGTGGTGAGTCAGTCAAGTAGAAACTAATGTCCTCCACGTGATCCTCAATCCTCATCTGCAAGACTAATGTTTGGTGCTGCATCTGCCTGCAACCTAGTGGACGGTTGTCCAGGACTATATCTAAAAATTCTATATCTGAATGCTCAAAGTGTCAGAAATAAGGCAGATGAGCTTGAAGCCCAGGTGCGAATGGGTAACTATGATGTTGTTGGGATAACGGAGACATGGCTGCAGGGAGATCAGACCTGGGAAATGAATGTACAAGGGTATACATGTGATCGTAGGGATAGAAATGTGGGCAGAGGGGGTGGGGTGGCCCTGTTGGTGAGGAATGAGATTCAGTCCTTTGCCAGGGGGGACATAGGGTCAGGAGAAGTAGAGTCTGTGTGGATAGAACTGAGGAACAGTAAGGGCAAAAGGACCCAAATGGGTGTTGTCTACAGGCCACCAAACAGTAGCATGGATATTGGGTGCAAGTTGAATAGGGAGTTAACATTGGCATGTGGCAAAGGTAATGTCGCAGTAGTTATGAGGGATTTCAACATGCAGGTGAACTGGGAGAATCAGGTTGGTGCTGGACCACAGGATAAGGAGTTTGTAGAGTGCCTACGGGATGCATTCTTGGAACAGCTTGTACGAGAGCCGACCAGAGACAAGACTATTCTGGATTTAGTGTTATGTAATGAACAGGATTTGATAAGCGATCTCGCAGTAAAGGAGCCATTAGGAGGTAGTGATTACAATATGATAAGCCTTTATCTGCAATTTGAGAAGGATAAGGGCAGCTCAGAAGTGTCAGTGTTGCAGATGAACAGGGGAAACTATGGAGCCATGAGGGAGGAGCTGGCCAAAGTTGACTGGATGGATAGCCTAGCAGAAAAGACAGTGGAACAGCAATGGCAGGTATTCTTGGGAATAATGCACAAGGTGCAAAATCAGTTCATCCCCCAGAGAAGGAAGGATTCAAAGGCGGGAAGGGGGCCACAGTGGTTGACAAAGGAAGTCAGAGATTGCATAGTATTAAAAAAAAGGAAATATGACAGAGCTAAGGTGAGTGGGAGGACAGATGATTGGGAAGTTTTTAAGGAACAACAGAGCTTAACTAAAAAGACAATACGGGGAGAAAAAATGAGGTACGAACCCAAGCTAGCTAGGAATATAAAGGAAGATAGCAAAAGCTTTTTTAGGTATGTGAAGAGAAAGAAGATAGTTAAGAACAATGTTGGGCCCTTGAAGAATGAATTGGGTGAAATTGTTATGGGAAACAGAGAAATGGCAGAAGAATTTAATGAGTGCTTTAGATCTGTTTTCACTAAGGAAGACACAAGCAATCTCCCAGATGTATGGATGGGCCAAGGACATAGGGTAACAGAGGAAATGAATCAGATTGACATTCGGAAGGAAACGGTGATAAGAAGACTGAAGGCTGACAAATCCCCAGGTCCAGATGGTCTGCACCCTAGGGTACTAAAGGAGGTGGCCCTGGAAATTGTGGATGCATTGGTAATCATTTTCCAATGTTCCTTAGATTCAGGATCAGTTCCTGAGGATTGGAGAATGGCTAATGTTCTCCCACTTTTTAAGAAAGGAGGGAGGGAGAAAACAGAGAACTATCAACCTGCCAGCCTGACATCAGTGGTAGGAAGGATGCTAGAGTCCATTATTAAAGATGAAATAGTGGCATATCTAGATAGCAGTGATAGGATTGGGCCGAGCCAGCATGGATTTACCAAGGATAAATCATGCTTGACAAATCTGTTGGAGTTTTTCGAGGATGTAACCAGGAAGTTAGATGGGGGAGATCCAGTGGATGTAGTGTACCTCGATTTTCAGAAGGCATTTGATAAGGTCCCACATAGAAGATTGGTGGGTAATATCAAAGCTCAGGGCATCGAGGGGAAGGCATTGACATGGATAGAAAACTGGTTGGCAGATAGAAAGCAAAGGGTAGCGGTGAATGGGTGTTTCTCAGAATGGCAGGTGGTGACTAGTGGGGTGGCACAGGGCTCGGTATTGGGACCACAGCTATTTACCATTTACGTTAACGATTTGGATGAAGGCATAGAAAATAACATCAGCAAATTTGCTGATGATACTAAGCTGGGTGGCAGTGTGACATGTGATGAGGATGTTAGGAGAATTCAGGGTGACTTGGATAGGCTGGGTGAGTGGGCAGATACTTGGCAGATGGCGTTTAATGTGCCTTTATTACAAAGGGAATTGAGTACAAGAGCAAGGAAATCCTCTTGCATTTGTACAGAGCCCTGGTGAGACCACACCTGGAGTATTGTGTACAGTTTTGGTCTCCAGGGTTAAGGAAAGACATCCTGGCTGTGGAGGAAGTGCAGCGTAGATTCACGAGGTTAATTCCTGGGATGTCTGGACTGTCTTACGCAGAGAGGTTAGAGAGACTGGGCTTGTACACACTGGAATTAAGGAGATTGAGAGGGGATCTGATTGAAACATATAAGATTATTAAGGGATTGGATAAGATAGAGGCAGGAAATATATTCCAGATGCTAGGAGAGGGCATGGTTTGAGAATAAGGGATAGGTCATTTAGGACAGAGTTAAGGAAAAACTTCTTCTCCCAGAGAGTTGTGGGGGTCTGGAATGCACTGCCTCGGAAGGTTGTGGAGGCCAATTTTCTGGATACTTTCAAGAAGGAGCTAGATAGGTATCTTATGGATAGGGGAATCAAGGGATATGGGGACAAGGCAGGAACCGGGTATTGATAATAATTGATCAGTAATGATCTCAAAATGGCAGTGCAGGCTCGAAGGGCCGAATGGTCTACTTCTGCACCTTTTGTCTATTGACTGTTTTGGGCATGGACTGGCTGAACGCTGCAGTGGTACCTTGAGGCAATGGGTGGTCCCCAAGTCCAGGAGATTACCAACTGCCCTAGAGTCCATGTCTTCTGTTATTACCCCAGGAAATCACCGCCTTCAGCCTGACACCCAAGTATATAGGGTTGGGAGTGGTGGCAGCTACTGTCACAGTCCTCCCAGTCTTAGCAATTCCCTAGGTGGCTGCAGCTGTCAACATTTGGCCATTAGGTGACCTGCTTCCCTGCAATAATAGAACATAGAAATCTACAGCACATTACAGGCCCTTCAACCCACAATGTTGTGTCGATCATGTAAACTTCTCTGGAAACAGCCTAGAATTTACCTAGTGCATAGCCTTCTATTTTTCTAAGCTCCATGTACCTATCTAAGAGACCCTTAAAAGACCCTATTGTATCCTCTACCACCACCACCACCACCAGCAGTGCGTTCCACGTACCCACCACTCTGTGTGGAAAAACTTAACCCTGACATCCCCTCAGTACCTATTTCCAAGTACCTTAAAACCCATGTGTTAGTCTCTTCAGCCCTGGGAAAAAGGCTATCTACATGAACAGTGCCTCTCATCATCAGCTCACCTCTTATGCTCCGTTGGTCTAAAGAGAAAAGGCCCAGTTCACTCAAACTATTCTCATAGGGTATGCCCTCCAATCCAGACAACGGCCTTGTAAATTTCCTCTGCACTCTCTATAGCATCTGCATCCCTCCAGTAGTGAGGTGACCAGAAATGAACACAGTATTCTAAGTTGGGTCTGACCAAGGTTTTGTATAGGTGTAATATTACCACACAGCTGTTGAATTCAGTCCATTGATGAATGCCAACACACCATACGTGTTCTTAACAACACTGTCAACCTATGGACACAGACCCTAAGATCTCTCAGATCCTCCACACTGCCAAGAGTCTTACCATTAATATTATATTCTATCTTCAAATTTGACCTACCAAAATGACCCACTTCACACTTATTCTGGGTTGAAGTCCATCTGCCACTTCTCAGCCCAGTTTTGCATCCTATTGTTGTCCCACTGTAACCTCTGACAATCTTCCAGACACTCTCAACCTTTGTGTCATCAGCGAACTTACTAACCCACCCTTCTACTTCTTCATCCAGGTCATTTATAAAAATCATAAAGGGGAGGGGTCCCAGTACAGATCCCTGCGGAACACTACTGGTCACCAACCTCCATGCAGAATATGAACCATCTGCAACCACCCTTAATGCCTTCTGTGGGCAAGCCAATTCTGGCTCCATATAGCAAGATCTCCTTGGATCCCATGCCTCCTTACTTACTGAAGGAGCCTTGCATGGGGAACCTTATTAAATACTTCACTGAGATTTATATACACTACATTCGCTCCTCTATCTTCATCAATGTGTTTTTTTACATCCTCAGAGAATTCAATCAGGCTCGTAAGGCATGACCTGCCCTTGACAAAACCATGCTGACCATCCCTAATCAGTTTATGTCTCTTCAAATGGTCATAAATCCTGCTTCTCAGGATCTTCTCCAACAGCTTGCCCAGCACTGAAGCCACTCACTGGTCTATAATTTCCTGGGTTACTGCCAATCAATCGCCTCTGATCTGGGCTGACATTTACATGCCAGCCGGCACCTAATTAATTAGTTTGTTTATTTCAGCTTTTTTCTTAAAGATATGCTGGGTGCACGCCGGCTACCACTGCACCCTTCATGCTTCGTGGCCTAGTGTCGGTCTGCGGCCCAGAGGTTAGGGACCACTGATATAGACAAAAAACAACAATGGTCCCAGCACAGATCCCTGAGGTATACCACTAGTCACAGGCCTCCAGTCTGAGAAGCAATCATCCACTACCACTCTCTGTCTTCTCCCACATAGCCAATTTTGAATCCAGTTTACAACCTCTCCATGGATACCTAGTGTCTGAACCTTCTGAGCTAACCTCTCATGTGAGACCTTGTCAAATGCCTTACTAAAGGCCATGTAGACAACATCCACAGCCTTTTCTTCATCTACTTTCTTAGAAACCTCCTCAAAAAACTCTACAAGATTCATTAAACATGATCTGCCACGCACAAAGCTATGCTGACTATCCTTAATTAGCTCTTGGCTGTCCAAATACTTGTATATCCAATCTCTCAGAAAACCTTCCAATAATTTACCTACTACTGATGTCAGGCTCACCGGCCTGTAATTACCTGGTTTACTTTTGGAGCCTTTTTTAAACAACGGAACAACATGAGCTACTCTCCAATCCTCCAGCACCGCACCTGTGGCCAAGGACGTTTTAAATATTTCTGCCAGGGCCCCTGCAATTTCTACACTAGACTCTCTCAAGGTTCGAGGAAATATCATGTCAGGCCTGGGGGATTTATCTACCTTTATTTGCTGTAAGGTAGCAAGCACCTCCTCCTCTTTAATCTCTATATGTTTCATGACTCTACTGCTTGTTTCCCTACCTTCCATATACGCTATACCAGTTTCCTGAGTAAATACTGATGCAAAAAAACTGATTAAGATCTCCCCCAGCTTGTGAGGCTTCACACATAGATGACCACTCTGATTTTCTAAGGGACCGATTTTGTCCCTTACTATCATTTTACTCTCAATATACTTGTAGAAACCCTTCGGGTTTACCTTCATATTATCTGCTAAAGCAACCTCATGTCTTCTTTTTGCCTTCCTAATTTCCTTTTTTAGTATTTCTTACATTTTCTATACTCTTCAAGTACCTCATTTGTTCCACGTTGCCTATACCTGCTATACACCTCTCTTTTTCTTAACCAGATCGCCAATATTGAAAACCAAGGTCCCCTATTGATGCACCATCAATAACTCTCGGAGATGTGAGGTGACCACCACACTACATCCTGGAGACTGAGACCGGGGCTGTGTCTCCAATCGCCTTTATACCGGGGTCCATGGGAGGAGCCACAGGAGCAGTCAGCTGTGGGGGGGGGGGGGGCGTGTCCAGACAAGTATATGTAGTTCACCACACCTAGGTCTGTTAACTTTGCCTTTAGTCTTGGCTGAAACTTGCAAATTCTGCACTCTCAAAATTTCACCTTTGAAGGCCTTCAACTTGCTGAACACATCCTTGCCAGAAAACAACTTATCTCAATCTACTCTTCCGAAATCCTTTCTCATTTCCACAAAATTGGCCCTTCTCCAATTTAGAACCTCAACTCGAGGACCAGACCTATCCTTAACCATAATTAACTTGAAACTAATGACATTGTGGTCACTGGACCCAAAATATTTGCCTTACACATACTTCTGTCACCTGACCTGTCTGGTTCCCTAATAGGAGATCTCGTATTGCATCCTCTCTTGTAGGTACCTCTTTACGTTGATTTAGAAAACTTTCCTGAACACACTTGACAAACTCCAAGCCATCTAGCTTTCACAGTGTGGGAGTCCCAGTCAATATGTGGAAAGTTAAAATCCCCTACTATTACAACTTTCTGTTTCTTACATCGGTCTGCTATCTCTCTACAGATTTCCTCCAATTCTCTCTGACTATTGGGCAGTCTATAATAAAACCCTATAAGTGTGGTCACACCTTTCCCCTTCCTCTGCTCCACCCATGTGGCCTCTGTAGACAAGCCCTCCGGACTGACCTGTCTACACAGAGCTGTGATTTTTCCCTGACTAGTAACACCACTCCTCCCCCTTTCATTCCTCCCCCTCTATCACGTCTGAAACAACGGAACCCCTGAACATTAAGCTGCCAGTCCTGCCCCTCCTGCAACTGAGTCTCACTAATAGTAATAATGTCATAATCCCACGTGCCAATCCACGCCCTAAGCTCATCTGCCTTACCTACAATACTCCTTGCATTGAAATAGATGCACCTGAGAACATTTCTATCACGTACAAACCTTTGATTTCTATCTATACATGCAATCCTCACATGACATTTATCCTCCTCCACCTCACAATCTGCTCCAACACTCTGGTTCCTCTGCCCTTGCAAATCTAGTTTAACCCCTCCCCCCCCTCGGAGTAGCACTAGCAAATCTACCCGCAAGGATTTTGGTCCCCCTCCAGTTCAGGTGCAAACCATCCTGTCAGAACAGGTTCCACCTTCCCTGAAACAAAGCCTAATTGTCCAGAAACATGAAGCCCTCCCTCCTGCACCATCTCCTTAACCATGTAATTAGCTGCATTATCTTCCTATTTCTAGCCTCACTAGCATGTGGCATGGGTAGCAACCCTGGAGGTCCTGTCCTTCAACTTTGCATCTAACTTCCTTCAACTCCACTCCACTTCAACTCTTTGCAGGACCTCCTCCTCCTTCCTGTCCATGTCATTGGTCCCTACATGGACCATACGTCTGGGTGCTCACCCACCGTCCTGAGAATACCAAGAACTCTATCTGAGATAGAGTTGATGGAGAAGATACTGAGAGGCAGGATTTATAAACATTTGGGGAGGCATAATATGATTAGGAGTAGTCAGCATGGCTTTTCAAAGGCAGGTCATGCCTTATGAGACTGATTGAATTTTTTGAGGATGAGACTAAACACATTGATGTAGATAGAGCTGTAGATGTAGTGTATATGGATTTCAGAAAGGCATTTGATAAGGTACCCCATGCAAGGCTTATTGAGAAAGTAAGGAGGCATGGGATCCAAGGGGATGTTGCTTTGTGGATCCAAAATAGGCTTGCCTACAGAAGGCAAAGGGCGGTTGTAGATGGGCCATATTCTGCACGGAGGGCGGTGACCAGTGGTGTGATTTTTCATGATTTTTGTAACTGACATGGATGAGAAAGTGGTGGGGATGGGTTAGTAAATTTGCTGATGACACAAAGGTTGGAGGTGTTGTGAATAGCGTGGAGGGCTGTCAGCGGGAAATTGATAGGGTGCAAAACTGGACTGAGAAGTGGCAGATTGGGTTCAACCCAGATAAGTGTGGGGCGGTTCATTTTGGTAGGTCAAAAATGATGGCAGAATACATTATTAATGGTAAGACTCTTGGCAGTGTGGAGGATCAGAAGGATTTTGGGGTCTGAGTCCATAGGACATTCAAAGCTGCTGCACAGGTTGACTCTGTGGTTAAGAAGGCATATGGTGCATTGGCCTTCATCAATTGTGGGATTAAGCTTAGGAGCCGAGAGGTAATGTTGCATCTATATAGGACCCTGGTCAGACCCCACTTGGAGTACTGTGCTCAGTTCTGGTTGCCTCACTACAAAAAGGATGTGAAAGCCATGGAAAGGGTGCAGAGGAGATTTGCAAGGATGTTGCTGGATTGGGGAGCATGCCTTATGAGAATAGGTTGAGTGAACTCAGCCTTTTCTCCTTGGAGCAACAGAGGGTGAGAGGTGACCTGATAGAGGTGTATAAGATGATAAGAGGTATTGAATGTGTGGAGGCTTTTTCCCAGGGCTGAAATGGTTAGCACAAGAGGGCACAGATTTAAGGTGTTTGGAAGTAGGTACAAGTGTCCCCTGTGATGCACCATCAATAACTCACTCTGAGACGTAAGGCGAGATATCAGCTTTTATTGACTGGAAGAAGGAACAAGCAGTGAGTGACCACCATACTACATCCTGGAGACTGAGTGGCCGGGCTTAGGCCTTGATCGCCTTTATACAGGGGCCTGTGGGAGGAGCCACAGGAGCAGCCAGCAGGGGGCGTGTCCAGACAGGTATATGTAGTTCACCACACCCTGTTTTTCTAACATTCACTTTATGACACCTCGCTGTTTCTAGTTACCTGTTTTCGCTAACAGAAGGTGTTTTCACTGTTGCGAAAAACGGCACTGAGCGGCCAAGCTCCTCCCCGGAACTGCATTCTAGCCGGCATTGCGTAAACACGTGCCTGTGAGCACCTGCGCTTTATGTCGATTTATTTTGTACATCCGTTAGCAAGATGAGGTCTAAGGTATCGGAAAAGCCTAAAAGAGTGTGTAAGGGTGTTAACACTTAGTGTAAAACTAGACATAATTAAGCGTTTCGATCGTGGTGAACGAAGTAAGGACATAGTGAGTTTGGCTAAGGAGGCTGGGTTTGTGGAAGTTGATGAAGATGATGTTGAAGAGGTTTTGGCATCCAGTGACCAAGAACTGACAGATGAAGAGCTGATGAAGCGGAAAGGATAACAATTGAAACGAAAAGCAGTCGTCCAGGAACTGAATGTGAAGCAATTGCGTGAGATTTTCGCTGCGATTGACAACACTGCAATGATTGCAGAAAAGTATGACTTTAATTTTGAAAGGGTACGTAGGTTTAGGGCATATTTGCAGGATGGTTTGAGCGCTTACAAAGAACTGTATGATAGAAAAATGCGCAAGGCTAAGTTGTCAAGCATACTGTCATCTTTCAAGCTTTCCACATCAGCCATAGCAGACGACAAACTTCGACCTTCAACATCAAGGCAGGCAGATATAGAAGAAGATGGCCTGCCTGCCCTGATGGAAACAGACGATGATGAGATGACACCCCAGTGTCCCACCACCCCAACTTCCGACAACTCAGCCTAACGCACCATCATCAGTGTGCTCACTGTCTTCCCGAATCAGGTAGGTGAAACTACACTGGACATACATTATTTCTACTTTATATAGGCTGTGTATTTTTATGTGTTATTTGGAATGATTTGGCAGCTTCATAGCGTAAAGATTACTGGAGAATGCTTCTGCTGAGAGCGCTTGTGCCGAGTGCTTCTGCCAAGTGCGCTTGCGTGAAATTTTTGTTACGGTGGACAGTGCTGCAATGTTTGCAGAAAAGTATTTATAATAGGCTGTGTATTTATCAGATCATTCCTGCTTTTACTATATATTACTATTCTTTTAGGTTTTGTGTGTTATTTGGCATGATTTGGTAGGTTTGGGTCTGTGAATGCTCACAAATTTTTCCCATATAAATAAATGACAATTGCTTCTTCACTTTACAACATTCCAGCTTACGAACCATTTTAATCGGAGCACTCTACCTTTGAATAGCGGGGAAACCTGTACAGAGGAGATGCCAGGGGTAAGATTTTTTTAAATGCAGAGAGTGGAGAGTACGTGGAATGGGCTGCCACTGATGGTGGTGGATGCGATAGGGTCTTTTAAGAGACTCCTGGGGCTTAGTCCATGGAGCTTAGAAAAATAGAGGGCTATGGGTAGCCTTAGGTATTTTCTAAAGTAAGGACATGTTCGGCACAGCTTTGTGGGCCAAAGGGCCTGTGTTGTGCTGGAGGCTTTCTATGTTTCTATGTTTTTAAATGCACACTCTTGATCTTTGTCTGCAACATCCCCAGCTTAATCTGCCTCAAAGGTTTTATGGACCTCAGTTTCACCTGCTGCATTCACTGCTACAACAGATCCTTCTTTTTAGATGCCAAAGATCACAAACTTCAATAGCTTTTGGATACTAACACCTATATTGACCTTTCTTCCTCCTCTGCTTTCCTATGACCTATCGCTGCCCACCGGTTCTATCCATTGCCATGTTTTCATTATCCCCTCTGACATCAAACGAGTGATCCACAGCAGGAGCCTGATCTGCTTCTTCTTGCATATCTATTACTTCCATCTGTCCTGCTCAATCCACAGGACTGAACCTGAGGGTCCATTTGCCTTCTCTTTTGCTTCAGCATCTCACCCTTTTTAACCTCTCATTTTATGTTACAGTGAGGCCCAACATAAGCAGCACCCCATTCTTAAAAGTACCCTAATAATCATAACGTGCAGACATTCTTTTGTTGTTATTGCTGTTTCTTGTCTGCATTATTTATTTTAAGTTATTTCTTTATAAGGTTAACTTATATGTTGAGTTGGTGATGAAGAACGCAAATACAATTTTAGCAAGGATGTAATGCTAATGCTCTATAAGGCATTGGTCAGATCACACTTGGAGTATTGTGAGCAATTTTTGCCCCTTTAAGAAAAGATGTGCTGGCATAGGAGAAGGTGCAGAGGAAGATCACGAGAATGATTCTAGGAATTAAAGAGTTAACATAAGAGGAGTGTTTGATGGCTCTGGGCCTGTACTCATTGGAGTTCAGAAGAGTGACAGTATGAATACTGAAAGGTTACACTGTGTGGATATGGAGAGAATGTTTGCTGGTGTGGGGGAGTCTAAGAATAAAAGGATGTTCATTTAGTTTCTTTTGCCGGAGAGTAGTGATTTGCCACAGGCTCCACATTGGCTGTGGAGGCCAAGTCATTGGGTATATTTAAAGCAAAGGTTGATAGGCTCTTGATTAGTCAGGACGTCAAAGGGTAGAGGAAAGGCAGGAGAATGAGTTTGTGAGGGGTAATAAATCAGCCATGACGGAATGACAGATGAGACTCAGGGCTGAGTGGCCTAATTCTGCTCTTATGGTTTATAGTCTTATGATGTAAAATAATGAGGTATGTAGTTTCTAGTCCTCCAGACAGAGAAGGGGGTGTGAATTGTGACATGCAAGCCTAATTCTAGTGCTAATTCTAATTCTAATTTTAATTCTAGAAGCTCTGGACTTAGTTGATTGGTACCCAAAGCTTTGATAGTTTTTTTTTCTTCACCTTGGCTGATGTTTTAAACAATTGGAAGCTGGTGAATGATATTTAATCTCATTCTGTAATACTCTTTTGCCCACAAACATCCTGAGGTGGCTGCTTAAGGTGTGAAGAAAGTGGTTTGATCTTCCATGGGTACTGAAATGCAATGATAGTTGTGAATATAGATGCTTGTTTTGTTGACCTCCTGATATTGACCTCACCACTTTTGGTACTTCCACATCATATATTTTGAAGGACTCTTGCTTACCTTTAAGCAAAATCATGTTCAAATAATAATATAATAGATAATTTATTAATCCTGTTTCAGTAATTAGTGCAGTTTTTGAGGATGTATCTAAGAAGATTGAAGGCAGGGTGGTGGATGTTATCCTTAGATACCCCAGTAAGGTTTATAACAAGGTATCACATGATAGGCTGGGAAAAATATTAAGACATAAGAAATCCAAGGCAATTTAGCGAATTGGATCCAATACTGCCTTGGTGATAAGAGGCAGAGGTAAAGTGGAAAGTCAAACAACACACACAAAATGCTGGTGGAACACAGCAGGTCAGGCAGTATCTATAAGGAGAAGCACTGTCGACATCTCGGACTGAGACCCTTCATCAGGAAATTTAAATTTAAATAGAAGTGTAAAGTTCCTTTTTTCATTTAAAGTCTGTAAACAGTGCTGAAACACAATAATTGATGCTGAGACCTTTGTTGTTTGTGATATAGATTAAAGACTTGGATGTGAATGTAGGAGATAAGATTTGTAGGTTGATGGATGACACAAACATTGGTAGTGTGCTGGATAGTAAGGAGAGTTGTTTAAGGCTACAGTGGCAGGAAAATCAGATGGAAAGTTGTACAGCGTATTGGCAGATAAAATGTATCTATGTGTACGAGGTGATGCATTTTGGGAGGTCAAATAGGGGCAGTGAATGGCATGGCACTGAGGAACATTGATGAATGGAAAAAGACATTGGGTTTCAAGTACATAGTTCCATGAAAGTAGCAGCGCAGGTAGATAAAGTGCTAAAGAAGGCTATAGGTCAGAGCATAGAATATAAAAGTTGGGATGTTATGTTATCAAATGCATGTTAGGCTGAACTTGGAGTATTATTTATAGTTCTGATTGCCACACTGTAGGAAGGATATGATTGTGCTGGAGATAGTACAGGTGAGATTCATTAGGATGTTGCTCAGTTATAGGTTATAAGGAAAAAATGAATAGGCAAGCCTTGTTTCTCCTGGGGTGAAGGAGGTCGAGCAGTAACCAGATTGAGGTAAGTAAAATTAAGAGAGCAATAGATAGGAGTAGATAGAATATTTTCCCTGTGGTATTTGCATATTTAAAAAGCAAGAGGGCATAGGTTAGAGGTGAGAGGAAGGAATGCTAAAGGGGATTTGAGAGAAAAGTGTTTTACAGAGAAGGTGGTTGATAACTGGAGTGCACTACCAGTAAAACTGGTGGCATCAGATACAATCACTGTGCTTAAGAGACATTTAGACAATACATAAAAGGATATGGATTTAATACAGTCAAATGGGGTTAGTATGGATGGGCAAAATGAATGGACCTGGTGGAAAGAAGGGCCTGATTCTATACTACACAACTTTGTGGTTCTAAGTCTCTTCTCATTAGTCTCATTCCATTCCCATTCTATATCCTGCTCTTATTATTTCCTTCAAATATATATCAAATTGCTAACTGAAGCGACCATTAAATCTGCAAAAATCACCATTTGGGATGATAAGGTCCTTTCCACCTCCTACAAAAAGCAGTATTACGCCTTGTCCATGATTGGTGGGCCCTGATGTAAAGAGACAGCTCCTTTCGAGCTATTACTTCACCTGTGATAGAGTGACTGGTGTGAACCCAGTGTACTCACTCCAGTGCAAATACACACAGAGACATGGAGCAACTCCCTGAATTACAAAGATCTCTCATCTTCCACAAATGATTTTAATAAATGCAGGGAAACAAGCAGGAGTCGCCTGTCTGCTTACAAGAGTGCGCCAACACGTGAACAGATCTAGCGCAACCAAAACAATGCGCAGCAGATCGATACGGTGGCCCGGGAAATTTGAAATTACAGTTGCGCAGAAAATTTGAAATCAGTGTCGGATTATCGAAGGAACCTAAGTACAGATAGTCGGATTAGTGAAGGTCGACTGTACCATCTTCTTTATTTTACTGATACTGAGCTGCAGATGATTCAGCTTACACCATTTGAGAAAATCCTCCACCAGAGCCCTGTATTCATCCTTCTGTCCTCCCTTTACACACCCAAGAATTGCTGAGTCATCAGAGAATTTCTCCGTGTTGTACCTAAAATTCGAGGTATATAGGGTATACAGAAAGGGAGCCAATACAGCCCCCTATGGGGCCACAGTGCTGCTTTTAGCCATGTCTGACACACAGCTCTGAAGCCACACAAACAATGGTCTCCAGTCATTATAACGAAACAATGGAAGTGCTAACCTGCATTGAATGGAGTTTTCCCCCAGCAATGAGGTCTGTATGGTACTGAAGGAACAGAGAGATAATGGATCTGAATGTGTGGCTGAGGAACTGGTGCAGGAAGCAAGGATTTACAACCTTGGACCACTTGGATCTGTTTTGGGGTAGGGATGAATTTTACAAAAGGGACAGGTTGCACCTTAATAGGCGGGGGACCAGCATTCTGGCAGACAGCTTTGTCACTGCAACATGGATGTGTTTAAACTAAGTAGTGGGGGGGGGGGGGGGAGGGGATGAACTGGAAATATAAGGATGGAGTTAAAGGGAAAGTGAAAATAAGAAAAGTTAAAAAGGACAACAGAATCAATGTAGAAAGCTCAAGAAGAGATCATACAGTATGGCCAAGTGAAATAGGAATTGATATGAAAGGAGAGGGGAGTAACGAATTAAAAATATTATATATGAATGCACTAAGTATAAGGAATAAAGTAGATGAGCTTGAGGCTCAGTTGGAAATTGGCAAGTACGATGTCGTGGGAATAACAGAGACATGGCTTCAAGCGGACAGGGCCTGGGAAATGAATATTCAAGGATATACATCTTATCAAAAGGACAGACTGAGGGGGTGGGGTGGCTCTGTTGGTGAGGAATGATATTCAGTCCCTTGCGAGGGGGGACGTAGAGGATAGAACTGAGAAATTGTAAGGGTAGAAAGACCCTAATGGGAGTTATCTACAGGCCCCCAAACAGCAGTCTGGATGTAAGGTGTAAGTTGAATGAAGAGTTAAAATTGGCATGTTGCAAAGGTGATGATACAGTTGTCATGGGGGATTTCAACATGCAGGAAGACTGGGAGAATCAGAATGGTACTGGACCCCAAGAAAGGGAATTTGTGGAGTGCCTCAGAGATGGATTCTTAGAACAGCTGGTACTGGAGCCTACCAGGGAGAAGGCAATTCTAGATTTAGTGTTGTGCAATGAACGGAGTTGATCAGGGACCTGGAGGTAAAGGAACCATTAGGAGGTAGTGACCATAATATGATATGTTTTAACCTACAATTTGAGAAGGAGAAGGGAAAATCGGATGTGTTAATATTACAGTTGAACTAAGGGAACTATGGAGCTATGAGGGAGGAGCTGGCCAAAGTTCAATGGAACAATACAATACAATGGAAGACAGTGGAACAACAATGGCAGGTATTTCTGGGAATAATGCAGGAGGTGCAGGATTGGTTCATTCCAAAGAGGAAGAAAGATCCTAAGGGGAGTAAAAGGTGGCCGTGGCTGACGAGGGAAGTAAAGGGCAGTATAAAAATAAAAGAGAAGTATAACATAGCAAAGATGAGCGGGAAACCAGAGGACTGGGAAGCTTTTAAAGAGCAACAGAAGATACCAAAAAAGGCAATACACCAAGAAAAATTGAGGTACAAAGGTAAACTAGCCAAGAATATAAACGAGGATAGTAAAAGCTTCTTTAGGTATGTGAATAGCAAAAAAATAGTTAAGACCAAAATTGGACCATTGAAGACAGAAAAGGGTGAATTTATTATGGGAAACAAGGAAATGGCAGATGTTGAACAAATACTTTGGATCTGTCTTCACTAGGGAAGACACAAACAATCTCCCAGATGTAATAGTGGTCAAAGGAACTAGGGTAAAGGATGAACTGAAGGAAATTTATATTAGGCAAGAAACAGTGTTGGATAGACAGTTGAGTCTGAAGGCTGATAAGTCCCCGGGACCTGATGGTCTGCATCCCAGGGTACTTAAAGAGGTGGCTCTAGAAATCATGGATGCATTGGTAATCATTTTCCAATGTTCTATAGATTCAGGAACAGTTCCTGCTGACTGGAGGGTGGCTAATGTTGTTCCACTTTTCGAGAAAGGAGGGAGAGAGAAAACAGGGAATTATAGACTGGTTAGCTTGACATCAGTGGTGGGAAAGATGCTGGAGTCAATTACCAGAGATGAAATTATGACACATTTGGATAGCAGTAGAAGGATCAGTCCGAGTCAGCATGGATTTATGAAGGGAATATCATGCTTGACTAATCTTCTGGAGTTTTTTGAGGATGTAACTATGAAAATGGACAAGGGAGAGCCAGTGGATGTAGTGTACTTGGACTTCCGGAAAGCTTTTGATAAAGTCCCACATAGGAGATTAGTGGGCAAAATTAGGGCACATGGTATTGGGGGCAGAGTACTGACATGGATTGAAAATTGGCTGGCTGACAGGAAACAAAGAGTAGCGATTAACAGGTCCCTTTCAGAATGGCAGGCTGTGACCAGTGGGGTACCGCAAGGTTCGGTGCTGGGACTGCAGCTGTTTACAATATACATTAATGATTTAGATGAAGGGACATGAAGTAACATTAGCAAATTTGCTGATGACACAAAGCTGGGTGGCAGTGTGAAATGTCAGGAAGATGTTATGAGAATGTAGGGTGACCTAGACAGGTTGGGTGAGTGGACAAATGCAGGTTAATGTATGGCAAATGCAGGTTAATGTGGATAAATGTGAGGTTATCTACTTTGGTGGCAAGAACAGGAAGGCAGATTACTATCTGAATGGAGTCAAGTTAGGAAAAGGGGAAGTACAACGAGATCTAGGTGTTCCTGTACATCAGTCAATGAAAGCAAGCATGCAGGTACAGCAGGCAGTGAAGAAAGCTAATGGCATGCTGGCCTTTATAACAAGAGGAATTGAGTATAGGAGTAAAGAGGTCCTTCTGCAGCTGTACAGGGCCCTGGTGAGATTGTGTGCAGTTTTGGTCTCCAAGTTTGAGGAAGGACATTTTTGCTATTGAGGGAGTGCAGCGTAGGTTCACAAGGTTAATTCCCAGAATGGCGGGACTGTCATATGTTGAAAGATTGGAGCGACTGGGCTTGTATACACTGGAATTTAGAAGGATGAGAGGGGATCTGATTGAGACATATAAAATTATTAAGGGATTGGACACGCTGGAGGCAGGAAGCATGTTCCCACTGATGGGTGAGTCCAGAACTAGAGGCCACAGTTTAAGAATAAGGGGTAGGCCATTTAGAACAGAGATGCGGAAAAACTTTTTCACCCAGAGAGTGGTGGATATGTGGAATGCTCTGCCCCAGAAGGTAGTGGAGGCCAAGTCTCTGGATGCATTCAAGAGAGAGTTAGATAGAGCTCTTATAGATAGCGGGGTCAAGGGATTTGGGGAGATGGCAGGAACAGGGTACTGATTGTGTATGATCAGCCATGATCACAGAGAATGGCGGTGCTGGCTAGAATTGCTGAATGGCCTACTCCTGCACCTATTGTCTATTGAAATCAAAAAATATGATCCCACAGTGCTGCTCTGCTTATCCAAATGGGAGAAAGCTCTGTTCAGAAGGTCGATGACAACATCATCAACTCCAATGTGCTCCTGGAGGCAAACTGCAGGGGATCAAGATCTGATCTGACCAGAGGTCAGAGGTGAGCCAGGACCAGCCTCTCTAGGGTCTTCATGATGTGTGAGGGCCTCTGGATGGTAGTCATTCAAGAGTTTCGGTTGGAACCTTTTTGGGTACTGGGACCACACATGATGCTTTCCAGGCTAAGACTCAGACTGAGAACTCCACACAGCTGCTCAGAACACTCCTTCAGGACCTTGGGGTTCAGTGAAGGTGAGTCCATGATGACTGGGGAGTTGGTGGAAGGTGGGGGTTGGGACGATAGCAGTTGGTATGTGGAGATGTGAATGGTAGGTGCAGGGAAGGAAGGGGATGTAGACAGTGGGAGCCTGTATTGTTCATCCACATGTTAAACTGGAGGGTGGAGGAGGGGATGCATTGGTGCTGAGGGAGCATTGGGATTGGTGTGCTGAGGGGATTGTGAACAGGAGGGCAATTGACAAAACTAATTAGCCCATTCATGGCAGCATTTCAAGGCATCTAGGTATTGAAGCCAGTGATGTTCTTCATGCTTCTCCATACCTCCTGTGTGCTACTCCACCCATGTTTATTCTCTAGCTCTCTCCTGTATTCCTCTTTAGTCAGCTTGATCTTCTCCTTTAGCTCCCTCTGCATGTTTCCATTCCTCCCTGTCTCTTTAAAGTTCTAAAGTAACAAATATATAGCCAGCAGTACTTTTACTTGCATACAGTAATGTGTAACTAATCTACAGCAAACAGTATTATACAGTGACTGATCAGTGCTTGTAGTATCTGTAGTCACCAATCCTTAACATGATTGCATACTGTTATACTGACATTCTTATCCTATCACTGTACCACAACTTCACAATCACACACCTCTTTCTAACTCCAAGCAGAGGTGTGTTATTTATTTATTTAAAGATACAGGCAGAACAATTCCTACCTGCCCAACAAGCCACATCACCACAGGACAATTTGCAATGACCAACCAAACCACAACCCAGTACG
Organism: Hypanus sabinus; assembly: GCF_030144855.1. NCBI lineage: Eukaryota > Metazoa > Chordata > Chondrichthyes > Myliobatiformes > Dasyatidae > Hypanus > Hypanus sabinus. The sequence goes on along the minus strand of NC_082716.1, from coordinate 94,950,659 downwards.
TCTTTGCAATATGGGAGTAAATCAGAGCACTGGAAGAAACCCACATACTCATGAGAAGTACAAACTTTCTTAGAGGGGATGCCAGACTTGAACCCGAACTCTGACACCCCAAGCTTTAATAGTGTTCTGCTAACCACTACACTACAATGATGTCAATTTTAAAGCAGTGGTACTGTGGTAGGATCATCAGTGCTGTACAAATTATGTCAATTCATGGAGCACTGAAATAGACCCTTCAACACACTACATTTATGTGGATCATTTTGTCCATTTATATGACTCTAATTTGTCCACACTGGGACTGTAGCCTGCACTTGCCCACACTGGGACTGTAGCCTTCACTTGCCCACACTGGGACTGTAGCCTTCACTTGCCCACACTGGGACTGTAGTTTTCATTTGCCCACACTGGGACCATAGCCTGCTTTTGCCCACCCTGGGACTGTAGATTTCCAGTAAAGTGTGAACCTAGAACCCTGGGTTTCTTTATTCAATAACATTTGTACTTATCGGTATTCATCAGCGAGGAGGATTTGGAGACTGAAGATTAAGGCAAGAGTATGCTGATATTCTGGATCATAATTTCATCAGAATGGAGGTAGTATTAGCAAACTTGGTCTAAATTATGGTGAATAAATCTCCAGGGTCTGGTTAGAGCTATCTCAAGATACTAAGGGAAGCAAAGGAGTAAATTTCTGGGGCTCTGATAGGGGCTTTTACTTTCTTGTTAGCCTTGAGTGAGATTCCTGCAGAATGGAGGATATCTCCAGTCCTCCTTTTCAAAAAGGCAGTAGGGAAAAATCTGAAAAATACTTGTCAAAATCAGCAATAGGGAAGTTGATGGATAGGATTTTGTGGGACATGATGTTTGTTTTCTTACAGAGACAGGGATTATTCAGGAATCAGCATAGTTTTGTACAGGAGGGTTCGTGCCTCACAAACCCAATTGCGTTTTTTGAGGAGGTAACAAAGAAAAATTGATGAAGGAAATACTGTAGGGATGTGGACTTGAGTAAGGTTTTTGACAAGGTTCAGTATGGTAGACTGGTTCAAAAGGTTAAAGCATAAGATATACAAAGCATGTTGTCAAAGTAGATCCAAAACTCGTTTTTGCTAGGGGCAGGGAGTAATAGTGGATGAGTGCTTTTCTGACTGTAACAGATGCCGTACTGCAAGGATCTATGCTGGGATTTAGGTTGTTTGTAATATATATAAATGACTTGGGTGGAAACCTAAATGGAATGATCACATGTTGCATGAAATTTGATGGAGTTGTAAATTGTGTTGCCTTTATGGCATTTGTTTGGTTTATAATATTTTCGCTTTAGTAATTCGTTTGTTAACGTTTTTTAGTTAAAGTTAGGATTGTTTAAAGTAAGTTCGTTGTCTGTGATATATCGCGGCATGTGATGACGTCACACCCGGTTTCGCCGTGTCGTGCGGCTGCCAGAGAAGCCGAAAACCAGAAAGAAGCGGCTGCCAGAGAAGCCAAAAACCAGTTGGAAAGGGTAAGGATAGCGTCAGAGTTAGAAGCTGCCAGGGTGGAAGCAGAGTTAATAGAAAATGCTAAAGAAATGTATGATCTGGTTGACATAAAATCTACTTCAGAAAAGATCAGATTGGAACGCACAAGCGACTATGTCCGATCTCAAATAGACCTGAAGATTCGTTCTTCCTCTCCATACTTATATGCTAACGCCCCATTTCATGAGGAGCCTCAGAGAGACCCAATTGCATCACATCCATCCGAGGAAGACAATTTACCCTTGCAACTCCACAATGAATTCAAGAATGAAAGGGCTGATGACAAATACTTCTCGACACCAAATTTACCAGATTTGGTGAGAAGAGAGGCAAAGGCCGAATTCAGAACAGCGAATTCCATAACAGAGGTACACCCTCAGAAATATACCCGCCAACATATTCCCCCAGGCCGCATGCCACTTGCAGTTGAACCCATGGCACAGTATTTAGCACGATGAGATCTCATCACTTCAGGACTATACCAGTTTGAAGATAAACCTGAAAATTACTGTGCATGGTACTCCACATTCACCAACGCTATTCCCGGAGTCCAGCTCAGAGCAACCCAAGAGTTGGATCTTATGGCGAAATGGCTGGGAAAAGAATCATGCGAACAAGTGAGACGCATACCTTCACTGTACATCAAAAACCCCAAGCTAGCCTTACGCAAAGCATGGGAGAGACTTCGGGAGGGCTATGCGGCCCCCAAAATTATTGAAGCGGCACTATACAGACGTCTGGAAAATTTTCCTAAGGTGTCAGTCAAGGACCACACTAAGTTAAGAGAGCTCGGAGATTTACTCATGGAGATTCAAGACGCCAAAGAAGATGGCTACTCAACTGGTCTATTGTACCTAGATACTCCATCCGGGATTAGACAAATCATGGACAAACTTCCATTTGGGCTGCAGGAAAGGTGGGTGTCCATTGGCGCAGAGTACAAGGAAGAGAACAATGGTCGATTTCCTCCCTTCGAGTATTTCACTAGGTTTGTGTGCAAGGAGGCGAAGAAGCGAAACAACCCTAGCCTCATGGGTCCAGGAAGCAGTACAATTTACACCAAGCCAGATAAATCCACTTCGAATAATTTCAACATGAATAAACCTGTCTCAGTGCTTAAGACTGAAGCCTTTACAACTAACAACGACCCTAGCAAGAATTGTCCATTGCGTAACAAACCCCACCCCCTCAAAAAATGCAGAACGTTTAGGGAAAAACCCCTTGAAGAGAGGATGGCCCTTCTCAAGGAAAAAAAATGTTTTAAATGCTGTTCCTCTACCTCTCACCTTGCTAGAGAGAGTACGATCGCCGTGAAGTGCCCGGAATGCAATAGGGCTAATCACAATGGGGCCATGCATCCCGGCCCGTTACCACAAACCGACAAAGCTCCTTCACCCCCACAACAGGACGGCGGGTAGGGAGAGGCTCACTCCAGGACAACTGTTGTCAGCTCGAGCTGCACAGAAGTTTGCAGTCAAGCTCAGTCAAGCCGTTCTTGTTCAAAGATCTGCCTCACTAAGGTGCACCCTAAGGGAGCCAAAGACAAGGCCATCAAAGCCTATGTAATTCTGGACGATCAGAGCAATCGCTCACTAGTCAGTCCAGAGTTCTTTGACTTGTTCAACATTGCGAGTAATCAGTTCCCATACTACCTTAGAACTTGCTCAGGCAGCGTGGAAACTTATGGAAGGAAGGCAGAAGGTTTCCAGCTTGAGTCCATGGATGGTAAAGTTGTAATCTGTCTCCCTCCACTTTTAGAGTGCAATGAAATTTTGAAGAACCGCACTGAGATCCCGACGCCAAGTGCGGTGCGACACCAGCCACATCTCCACCACATCGCCAAACACATCCCAGAACTGGATCCAAAAGCAGAAATACTCCTGCTATTAGGAAGAGATGTTATCCGGGTGCACAAGGTTAGGCAGCAGGTCAATGGACCACACGACGCCCCCTTTGCTCAACACCTGGATCTGGGCTGGGTGGTGATAGGAGAGGTGTGCCTTGGCAATGTACGCAAACCGATGGTTAGCACACTCAAGACCAATGTGCTAGAGAGTGGCCGCCATTCAATTTTTCAACCCCGCACAAGTTTCATGTGTATCAAGGAGAACACAAAAAACAAAAACAAGAAAAAGAAGAAGAAAGGCAAAAGTGCAAAATGTGATAGTGAAATTTCTGGTGAATGTACCATAGATCTAAGCACACAAGAGAACTTGGGTAATGCTTTTCATAATGAGTTCCATCATGAGAAATCCAAAGAGAGTTGCAACTCATTAGAGAAAGGTGGTCAATGACCAGTATGGGTAACACAAATTCTGTCAGAAAATCATTTTTCACAGTCTTCACAAATTCCAACGCCCTGTCTGCCAGACTGTGGAAGAAGAACAAAAACCCTGAAAAGGAAACCTGAGATGTAGCAACGCACCCAATTGACCCACGAAGTACTGTGCACACTAATGGCAGAGGTCACAGCCATTATAAATGCACAACCACTCCTACCTGTGTCTTCTGACCCGGAAAACCCCTTCACACTCTCGCCATCAATGCTCCTTATGCAGAAGGCAGGAGCCCCCCTCCACCAGGGGACTTCTCTTATAAGGATTTGTACACAAAGCAATGGAGACAGGTCCAGGCTCTGGCAAATCGGTTCTGGTCTCGTTGGAGACAGGAATATCTACTTTTGTTGCAACACGGACAAAAGTGGACAGAACCCTGCAGGAATCTTCAAGTTGTCCTGCTTAGGGACAAGCAAATCACCTGGTTTCGTTGGAGACAGGAATATCTACTTTTGTTGCAACACGGACAAAAGTGGACAGAACCCTGCAGGAATCTTCAAGTTGTCCTGCTTAGGGACAAGCAAATCACCTGCAACAGCTGGCCAATGGCTAAAATCACTGCCACATTCCCTAGTAGGGATGGACATGTCAGGAAGGTTGAGTTGAAAACTACCGACCAAGGTGATGTGAAAATTTACCAAAGGACAGTTGCAGAAGTCATTCTACTTCTACCTAAGGACTGATTTAGAGACTGAAGTATTATGTTCATTGTGACCTTACGAAGGTCAAGCGGGGAGTGTGTTGCCATTATGGCATTTGTTTAGTTTATAATATTTTTGCTTTAGTAATTCATTTGTTAACATTTTTAGTTAAAGTTAGGATTGTTTAAAGTAAATTCATTGTCTGTGATATATCGCGGCATGGGATGACGTCACACCCGGTTTCACCGTGTCTTGTAGGAAAATAGCGGTTTGGAGAAACAGGAAGGAGGGGGCTCACATGTGCAGGATCAGCGCAAGAAAAGTTTTCTTTCTACGCACTAGAAACATCAGTGAAGCAACGCCATAAGTTCATGAGATAATCGATGTGTTGAATTAAAAATGTTAATGCTGATTCTGTTAAAAGTAACGACGGTTGATAAGGTTTATGTTTTCGTTAGTTGCGGATAGTTTGTGTTGAAGTGTATTTAAAACAGTCAATGGCGTAGGTAGATTTTGACTGTATGTTGCACTTTAATGTAATGTAGTTGTAGTTTTACTTTTGCAAGTATTTATGATATAAATGTGATATCAAGAAGGAAACAAATACTGTATACATTTTGTATTGTTTTTTCAACAGTTTTCACCACATGTTAATGAGGAAGAGTGAACAGTAAACGGTTAATCTTACTGTAATCCTGTTTTCATTGACAACAGTTTACCTCGGTGTTTAGTTCAGAGTTCTCTTACACCTGATAATGAAGAAAATTGTCAAAGGATGCAGCAGAATGCAGGTCAGCTGAAAAGTTACGTGCGATGGTGGCAGATGGAATTTAATTCAAATGAATGTGAGATCTTAAAATGGTGCTGATAAGTAGCAACCCTTTGTATGCAGTCCCGTCTGGTGGCACAATAACATTAACTCCAGAGTGAAGGTTCCTGAGTTCAAATCCAAGTGGGGTTGAGCAGCGAGCTAGCAACTTGGCCTTGTGAATGCAAGAATAGCTTGCTACGGAAACACCATCATGACGGTGCCCTGATAACTCCACTGCCGAGTTAAGGGCTATTCTTCTTCTTCTTCGTATGCAGCTCTGAAGGGAATCATCATATATTCCCTTTTAGAATTATGATGGCTGAAATCCGCAGTCAAGGCCATGCATACTGCAGTAAGCAACATCACTTTAAGATGTTTTTAAAAATTTATTGATCTTCAAAATCAGTGGACCCCAGGCAGTAGTCTTCGGTTGTGAGTGCAATTCACCTCTAAGTAAATGCAATAAGTAGGGAAGGTGTATTGGGCTGTAGGTATGAAGTAGGCCTAAGGCCCCACTCCTGATTAACCTGCTGACAAATGTATAGTCTCTGGAAAATAAAATTCAAGACCTCAGAGCAAGATTGCAGTACCAGAGGAACACCTGGGACTGCTGTGTACTTTGCTTGTCACCTGGTGCAGAGATGGCCCAAGTGTGGAGTGAGAGACACTGAACCAGGTTGATAGTTCACAGATTTTAATGTGAACAATGTTAAAGAGAAAAGAAAACAATAAACACTGGGCCAAACAGGGTTGTTAACTGAAACTCTCAAATGGAAAGACCAGTGACCCAGAACCATATGACTTAAGGAAGGTTATTTCAAGAGTGAACAAACAATTCAATTGAAGTTAGAGACAGAATTGGATGTATGTCAGCTCTGACAGGGTTTGCAAGCCATTATTTCCTACAAAGTGAGATCTAACGTCATAATTAGCTGTGATGCTTCACTCCCAGATGTGCTCAATTCCTTTATGCACGCTTTGAAAGATGGAATAAAACTATACCTGTGTGAATCCCTGCAGCCTCCAGTGATTCTGTGATCTTTGTCTTGGAGGTCAAAGTCAGAGCATCTTTTGAGAGGGTGAATCCTTGTAAAGCATCAGGCTCTGATGGTATATCTGATAGGGCCAACCAACTAGCAATTGTGTTCAAGGACATCTTTGACCTCTCTCAGCTGCAGTTGGAAGTTTCCACCTGCTTCAAAATGACAACATTCGTACTAATGCCCAAGAAGAGTGGGGCGAGCTGCCTCAGTTGCACTCATATCTATGGGTGATGAAGTGCTTGCAGAGATTTGGTCATGACCAGAATCAGCAAGGACCTGGATGTGTTGCAATTAGCCTATTGCCACAATGGGTGTACAGGGGATGCAGTTTCACTGGCTCTCCACTCTCCACTTGGATCACTTAGATTATAGCAATACCTACTATTGTACCCTCAGTACTAATCACCAAAGTCCAGAAGCTTGGCTTCTGTACTTCCCTCTGCAACTGGATCCTAACTTCCTCATTGGAAAGCCACAGATTGTGTGGATCAGAAATAACATCTCCTCTTCACTGACTATCAACACTTGCACACCTCAAGTTAGCGTGGTTAGCCCACTGCTCCACTCTCTCTACACCCACAACTAGCAAGGCACAGCTCAGAGATCATCTATAAATTTGCTGATGACACAACTGTTGTTGGCAGAATTTCAATGGTGATGAGGTGGTGTACAGGAGCAAGATAGATCAGCTGGCTGAGTGGTGTTGCAACCTTGTACTCAACATTAGTAAAAACAGGGAATTGATAGTGGGCTTCAAGAAGGGAAGGTTGAGGGAACACACACCAGTCCTCATTGAGGGATCAGTAGTGGAAGGGTGAACAGTATTAATGGGTGTTAATATCTCTGAAGATCCATCCTGGGCCCCAGTATATTGATGTAATCACAAAGAAGGCACAATTACAGCTGGTGGGGTAGATAATTGGAGTGTTTTTCATAGGTCACGGAGTTTGGAATAGAGGCCAAAGATTTTAGGTGAGAGTAGAAAAATTTTAAAGAGATCTGAGGGGTACAATTTTCACATGGAGGGTGGTGGTTATCTGAAACAAGCTGTTAAACAGTGGCTGATACAATAACATCATTATGCATTTAAAGACAACGTGCTTTAGATAGGAAGGATACAGAGTGATAAGGGCCAATTGCAGGTATATGGGATCAGTGTAGATAGGCATCATGGTTGGCATGGACGATGTATGCCAAAAGAGCTGCTTTCTTTACTTTAACGCTACATATATGCTATTCCTATCTGACTTCCCACACTGCATTATCTTGCTCTTGTCAGGATTAAATTCCAACCACCACCACTCTGACCAACTTTCCATCTGATCTAACTCCTACTGTACCCTTCAACATCTTACTTAGTTGTACTCTACCCCATTGTTACTCAGCCAGAGGTGTGCTTGGTAGAGATAGACCGGTCTTAGTAAATACTGCAATAGACAATAGGTGCAGAAGTAGACCATTCGGCCCCTCGAGTCTGCACCGCCATTCCGAGATCATGGCTGATCATTCACTATCAATACCCAGTCCCTGCCTTGTCCCCATATCCCTTGATTCCCCTATCCATCAGATATCTATCTAGCTCCTTCTTGAAAGCATCCAGAGAATTGGCCTCCACCGTCTTCCGAGGCAGTGCATTCCACATCTCCACAACTCTCTGGGAGAAGAAGCTCTTCCTCAACTCTGTTTTAAATAACTGACCTCTTATTCTCAATCCATGCCCTCTGGTACTGGACTCTCCCAACATCTGGAACATATTTCCTGCCTCAATCCTATCAAATCCTTTAATTATCTTAAACGTTTCAATCAGATCCCCTCTCAATCTCCTCAATTCCAGCGTGTACAAGCCCAATCTCTCCAATCTCTCTGCGTAAGACAGCCCTGCCATCCCAGGAATCAACCTAGTGAATCTACGCTGCACTTCCTCAATTGCCAGAATGTCCTTCCTTAAACCTGGAGACCAAAACTGTACACAATATTCCAGGTGTGGTCTCACCAGGGCCCTGTACAAATGCAAAAGGACATCCTTGCTCTTGTACTCAATTCCCCTTGTAACAAAGGCCAACATTCCATTTGCCCTCTTCACTGCCTGTTGCACTTGCTCATTCACCTTCATCGACTGGTGAACTAGGACTCCTAGGTCTCTTTGCATTTCTCCCTTACCTAACTCTACACCATTCAGACAATACTCTGCCCTCTTGTTCCTGCTTCCAAAGTGGATAACTTCACATTTATTCACATTGAATGACATCTGCCAAGTATCTGCCCACTCACCCAGCCTATCCAAGTCTCCCTGTATTCTCCTAACGTCCTCTTCGCATGTCACACTGCCACCCGGTTTAGTATCGTCAGCAAACTTGCTGATATAGTTTTCAATGCCCTCATCTAAATCGTTGACATAAATAGTAAAGAGCTGTGGTCCCAATACAGAGCTCTGTGGTACCCCACTAGAAACCTCCAGCCAGTCCGAGAAACACCCATTCACTGCTACCCTTTGCTTTCTATCTGCCAACCAGTTTTCTATCCATGTTGAAACCCTGCCCCCAATGCCATGAGCTCTGATTTGACTCACCAATCTCCTATGTGGCACCTTATCGAATGCCTTCTGAAAATCTAGGTACACAACATCCACTGGCTTACCCTCGTCTAACATCCTTGTTACACCCTCAAAAAACTCCAACAGATTAGTCAAGCATGATTTGCCCTTGGTAAATCCATGCTGGCTCGGCCTAATCCTATTTCTGCCATTAAGATGTGCCACTATTTCGTCCTTAATAATGGACTCAAGCATCTTCCCCACGACTGACATTAGGCTAACAGGGCGATAGTTCTCCGTTTTCTCCTTCCCTCCCTTCTTGAAAAGTGGGATAACATTAGCCACTCTCCAATCTTCAGGAACTGATCCTGAATCTAAGGAACATTGGAAAATGATTACCAATGCATCCGCAATTTCCTGAGCCACCTCTTTTAGAACCCTCGGATGCAGACCATCTGGACCCGGGGATTTATTAGCCTTCAGTCCTACCAGTCTACTCATCACAGTTTCTTTCCTAATGTCAATCTGTCTCAATTCCTCTGATATCTTATGACCCTGGCCCATCCATACATCTGGGAGATTGCTTGTGTCCTCCCTGGTGAAGACAGATCTAAAGTACGCATTAAATTCTGTTGCCATTTCCCTGTTTCCCATAACAATTTCTCCCAATTCATTCTTCAAGGGGCCAACTATCTTCTTTCTCTTCACATAGTTAAAAAAGCTTTTGCTATCCCCTTTTATATTCCTGGCTAGACTGAGCTCATACTTGATTTTTTCTCTCCGTATTGCTTTTTTAGTTAAGATCTGCTGTTCCTTAAAACTTTCCCAATCATCTGTATTCCCACTCATCTTAGCCCTGTCATACTTCTTTTTCTTTAATGCTATACAATCTGACTTCCTTTGTCAACCACTGTGGCCCCTTCCCCCTCTGAATCCTTCCTTCTCATTGGAATGAACTGCTTTTGCATCTTTTGTATTATCCCCAAGAATATCTGCCACTGCTGATCCACTGTCTTTCCTGCCAGGGCATCCGCCCATTTAACTTTGGCCAGCTCTTCCCTCATGGCTCCGTAGTCTCCTTTATTTAATTGCAACACTGACACCTCTGATCTGCCCTTATCCCTCTCAAATTGTAGAATAAAACTTATCATGTTATGATCACTACTTCCTAATGGCTCCTTTACTTCAAGATCACTTATCAATTCCTGTTCATTACACATCACCAAGTCCAAAATAGCCTCGTTCCTGGTTGGCTCAAGCACAAGCTGTTCCAAAAATACATCCCTTAGACACTCCACAAACTCCCTATCCTGGGATCCAGCACCTACCTGATTCTCCCAGTTCACCTGCATGTTGAAATCTCCCATAACGACTGCATTACCTTTAGCACATACCAATGTTAACTCCCTAATCAACTTGTACCCAATATCCACACTACTGTTTGGGGGCCTGTACACAACACCCATTAGGGTCTTTTTACCCTTGCTGTTCCTCAGCTCAATCCACACAGACTGTACTTCCCCTGTTCCCAAGTCACCTCTTGCTAAGGACTGAATCTCATTCCTCACCAACAGGGCCACCCCATCCCCTCTTCCCATATTTCTGTCTGTACGATAGCACGTATACCCTGGTACACTCAATTCCCAGGCCTGATCCCCTTGCAGCCATGTCTCCGTTATCCCAACAATATCGTAGTTCCCCATTTTCATCTGAGCTTCAAGCTCATCTGTCTTATTTCTGACACTACGCGCATTCAAGTATAGAATTCTGAGCCCATTCCTCCTCTCTTTGCTTAAAACACTGTCTACTGTACCTAACCCAGCTCCTTGAACTTCCATCAGGCTAATTGCACCCTGAATTTTGATGACCTTCTCAAGATCACCCAAACCTTCTACACATTTAACCCCATGCTCCTTCTGACCAACCCTCTGGATCTGGATCCCTGCCCCCTGCACATCTAGTTTAAACCCCCCCCCCCCCAAGCAGCACTGGCAAACACTCCTGCAAGAATGTTAGTACCCCTCCGGTTCAGATGTAGACCGTCCCTTCGAAACAGATCCCAATGTCCCTGGAACAAAGACCAATTATCCAAAAACCTGAACCCTTCCTTCCTGCACCATGCTCTCAGCCTTGTATTGATGTGCATAATCATTCTATTCTTCACCTCACTCGCACGTGGCACAGGTAGCAATCCCGAGATTGTCACCCTGGAGGTCCTGCCTTTTAGTTTCACTCCTAATTCCCTGAACTCTCTAAGCAGGACCCCCTAACTCACCTTACCTACATCGTTGGTCCCTACATGGACCACTACATCTGGGTTCATGCCCTCGTTCTCAAGAATAGCCTGCACCCGATCTGAGATGTCCCGGACCCTGGCACCAGGGAGGCAACATACCATCCGAGACTCCCGATCTGCCCCACAAAATCTCCTATCTGCCCCCCTGACTATAGAATCCCCTAAAACTATCGCTTTCTTCTCTTCCCTCCTCCCCTTTCTAGTTGAGGGTTCAACCTCTGTGCCAGAGGCAGGACCACTACAACTCATTCCTGGTAGGTCATCCCCATCAACAGTATCCAGTACGGTATACTTATTGTTAATGGGAATGGCCACAGGGGTGCTCTGCTCTCTCTGCCTCTCTGGACTGTCACCCATCTGCTTACTTCTTGGTTTTTTGGTGTGACTACCTCCTGATAACTCCTATTTATCTCTGCCTCTGCCTCCCGAATGATCCGTAGTTCATCCAGCTCCTGCTCCAACTCCCTAACTCGGGCTGATAGGAGCCGCAGCTGGACGCACCTTTTGCAGGTGTGGTCATCAGGGACAACTGTGTTGACCCTGACTTCCCACAAACTGCATACGGAGCACACCACTGCTCTGACTGTCTCCCCCATACCCGAACTGAATTAATAGAATAAGTCTAAAAAGCACCTAGCGACCTTACCTTCTTCCCCTCAGCGAGCAATCACACAGGCTTGCCAAAGCCCAGGACTCTGCTTCCATGGACTCCGCTGCCCGCTCTGACAAGAAGTCCTGCCTTTTAAAGTGCACGCTCGACGCTGACGTCACTCGCGCCTGCGCAGTTCCCCCTCCTCCACAGGTATTGACCAGGTAGGCTTAAATCCTACCTACACGGTCGAATTCTCTGAGCTCCCAACTGAATCACTGCACTAATAAAGTGACAGCCTGCTCCTTATGGTCACTTTAACTCAGTTTTATATATGTTGGTATATACATAATTTACTTTTATTCAGTGATAGACTTCATCCTATCGGTTCTGCACCTCAATTTTCTGTAGTGACATACATTATCATAGCAGTAGCTTTCAGTGATACATTAGTTCCCAGCTGTATCCTGGTATTAGATTGATTTATCTGTCTCTACCAGAACCACGATAGTGTAAAAATTAGTGCAGTTGGGAATTCAATTGTAGTGTCCTCTGTAAGCAAGTTTGTACATTCCTTTCCGTGTGCGTGTGGGTTTCCTCTGAGGCACTGGTTTCCTCTTGATGTCTAAAGATGTACTGGCTACTAGGTTAATTGGTTATTGTAAATTGTCCTGTGGTTAGGTTGGGGTCGAATTGGTGGGTTGCTGTATCGCTAAATAAAATAAATAAATAAGCTGCATCCTAGGATTGTACAATGACGGACCTGTCACCTTCAGGGCTGTACTGTATCTAAGTGCTATATAATATTCTACCTGTACTCAGCCACACTCTAACATTAGTCAATATAAACCAATGTCTAGCATTATTGTACCAGAATTGTATTCATTCTGTAACCTAATCTTACAGCATCAGATCCATCCCATATTGGATTGCAGTGTTAAAGTAATAGAGCTGTAATAATTGTAAACCCTCACTTATGATACTCCAGTGCTGTAGTGTCTGTTTTCTAATGACTGAGCAGAAACACTGCCAACTGTTCCCATATGTAGTGTTTTCAATGTTATTGAATGAAATACCATTACCTTGCAACACAGAAACAGGCCAGACCTCATCAGTTTTCTCCCGCTGTGTTATTGTGACAGATCTGGACCTTCAGTGTTATGTGGTGATGGACCTGTATCGATCAGCATTGCATCAATGTTTTAAAATAGTCCTATGCCCAGCAGCAGAGTAATGATGAACTACATATTACTACAGAGTACTTTATTCATGTATAAAATAGTGGCAGAATTTTACTTTGTAATACTGTACACATATTATAGGATGACAGACCCAAACTCAGCATGACTGGTTCTATGTAATACAGTGACAGATTTACACCCAGCAGTACTATTCCCCAGTGTTATCAAGTGACAGAACTGTACGCAGCAGTGTTTACCTATATTATGCCATACAGACCTATCCCCATCATGATATATCCTAGTGACAAAGTGACAGATCTGTACCCTTTATTAATGCTACAAACCTTTACCTGGTGGTATCACACTCCAATCACACCTATCCCTAACATTACTGTATTCCTGCATTACAAGGACAGATCAATCACAAATATTATTATAGCTCGGTGTATAGTAACAGATCAGAATCAAGCACTACTGTAACTGTATCACAGTTGTAGTTCTATACCCACTGGTAGTATACTCCAGTGTTCTACGGTAACAAACCTGTACTCAAGTGATGCTGTATCATAACATGATATAGTGAAACTCCTCTATCTAGCAGTCCTTTATTCTGGTGTTAAACATACAGACTTCTCGCCTACAGCACTCTATCCCAGGAGTAAATGGTGTCAGACAGGTGCCGAACAGTATTCTGTTCCACTGATGAGCAGCCATAAGCATGCACCCAGCAATACTGTGTCAGAATTATACAGAAAAGATGTGTGTAGATCTGTATCACAACCCAGTATTGTAGGAATAGAATTAGTTAAATAAAGAATAAATTAGGAAATAGAGCTGTCCCATCAGTGCTGTGTTCTGGTGTTATATAGTGACAGGTATGTAGTGAACAGTACTGTACTTGTGTTACAGTGAGAACAGTACCTACCTGTACTGTAACCCAGTGTTAGTATCATAATCAGGTTTAATATCACTGGCATATATCCCGAAATGTGTTGGCTTTATGGCAATAATATAATACATGAATGATAAATATTTAAAATACCTGAGTTACATTAAGTACCTATATGTCTATTGAATGGTTAAGTTAAAATAACTAGTGCAAAATAACAGAAATAAAAAAACATGAACATGAAACTGCACTGTTGACAATTCCCTCCTGATGGATTGTTCTGTACAACCATAAATAGTGAGATATTTAAATGTCAGCTTTATGCAATGTCAGTCATTTTGTTGGTTGTCATCTCCTCATCTTTGGATTTATTCAAGTGAACATGACAAGTTCTCTTTTGACAAATAGTTCTTTTACTTCCATTGCAATGATGTCAGATGAATAGTTTTTACCTATTTGATGGTATTCACATTGGGATATCCTTTACCTGAGGATCATCACTGCTGACATGGTACGTTTATTTCATTTTGTGGAGAAACTGACTAATACTCCTTAAAAAAAACAGTTAAGTTAGTGAATGTTGTCTCAACATCCTTTTGTCTTTCCTTTCTTTACATAATTCCCTTCCTGTTCATCATAGAATGTGATTATAGAACATTGAAACAGAGAACAATACTCAACAGGAACAGGCCTTTCAGCCCACAATGTTGTGCCAAATCAATTCAATTCATAATCAAATGGCTAACTAAATTATACTGGAGAGATTTAGAGATTTACCAAGATGTTCAGCATGAGGAGAGACTGGGTTTAGAGCAGAGAAAGCTGATGGGAATTGACCGAGGTGTGTAAAATTATGAGAGGCATGGATAGGGTGGATTGTAGGAAACTGTGACAAATCCATCCAAATAATTCTGGAATATAGGGAATGAACTGTTTCACTGCTGTCTTCTGTGTGCTAAATGTGACTAGAGCTGCGTATGACTGTTGGTACTGTGGCCCTGGAATAACACAGTTTTGTTTAGCTGTATTTATGGGTATTCATGTATGGCTGAATAACAATTAAACTTGAACTTGTTGCCACTTCTACCATATCATGCTTGGTACTACAGTGTCACACTTGTACTTACTTGTACATTATCCCAGTGTTGTTATGACAGGGCTGCTACCTCCAGGACTGTTATACGGTTATATCACCTGTTATACAGTGATGCATCTGTTTGCAGAAGGGCAAAATCCCCATGAGATACTGATAGGCAAAAGGTGGATTTGGTAGGCAAGGTTTGGGGTGGCATGGTAGCGAAATGGTTAGCACGATGCTTTACAGTGTCAGCAACCTGGTTTCATTCCCCACTGCTGTCTGTTAAGAATTTATACATTCTTTCCATGACTGTGCGGGTTTCCTCTGGATGCCCCTTTTTTCCCCACAGTCCAAAGCTGTACTGCTCGATAAGTTAGTTGGTCATTGTAAATTGTCCTGTGATTAGGCTAGAGTTAAATTGGGAGTTCCTGGGTGGCGTGGTGTGAAGGATGGGAAGGGTTTATTCTGTGTTGGTATTCTTTCTTTTCTTTATCAATCTTTTTATTAGTTAAATAAAAGAGTATATATATAAACAAGTGGAGAATTATCTCAAATATCTATATCAATAACAATTCATATAAAAGGTAAAATAAACATTATCAAGATCATACATAGTATTAATCTAATAGTGTGTAATAAAGAAAAAGATAATTGATATTCCTCTTCTCCATAAAAAGAAGAAAAAAGATAAAGAAACTTTTATAACTATGATATACACAAAACAAAAAAAAACAACAAAAAAAAGAGGGAAAAAAAGGAACTGGGTAGCTGAAACAGAGTGAAAGCAAGAAGAAAAGAATAACTTTCTGATCAAATCCAACACTTCAAGAAAGTAACTGGAAGAGCTATATGCCAAACCATATGAAAATATTGAATAAAAGGTTGCCAAGTTCCCTCAAATTTAAAGGATGTATCAAATGCTCGACTTCTTATTTTCTCTAAACTTAAACAGGACATAATGGAAGTAAGCCAATAAATGGCAGTAGGTAGATTAGAATCCTTCCATTTAAGCAAAATGGCTCTCTGTGGTGAACTATATATACCTGTCTGGACACCCCGCCACCCACTGCTGACTGCTCCTGTGGCTCCTCCCACTGACCGTGGCTCCTTCCACGGACCCCGGTATAAAGGCGATTGGAGACACAGGCTCAGTCTCCAGGATGCAGTGTGGTGGTCAATTGCTGCTTGTTCTTTCTTCCAGCCAATAAAAGCCTATATCTCGCCTCACGTCTCCAAGAGTTATTGATGGTGCATCACTCTCCTAGCCAATAAAGTTGTAAAAACTATCATCCATTGAGTGGAAACAGGAATATCTCCTGCTTCCAATGGAACAATCTCAAAAATTGCTGTCAGTAAATTTGGTTGTAGATCGAAATTCAATTGTGCTGGTATTAAATAAATAAATCAATAGATAGATATCCCAAGGGGTTCAACAGGTATTATTAAAAGTAAAAAGGTGGCTTGCAAGAGAAAATGTCCCTTTAAAGATGTCCATGGCCATCTGTGTGTGGAGCCAGAAGAGATTTATGAGACTTTTAATGAATATTACTCACCAGTTTTTACTGTTGGGAAATCATGGAACCGCGGAAGTTGTGGTGCTGCGCTACTGTATACACTGTGATGTCATTTGGTTGATACTTTCTGAAAACCAGGGCCATAACTAAATCCTTTGTTGACTTAAAAAGTTTAATTCAAGATCGTTGGACCCAACTGCAGGAGATCTCATGTTAAATTTTCCATTTGTTTCCAATGTAAGGTTATAGAGAATTGTTTTTGTTTTTACAATGGTGTTACAAAACAATGCAGAGAACTGAACTGCTCATCTTATGAAATTTTTTTGTGCACATGTAATTCTGTCTCATCTACATAGGTGATAATCACATTGGAAAGAATGAACTTCAAAGGTCGTTATGTTGTACAGTAATGATACATATAAATTGTTAGGTATATTAGCAAGTTGAATAAAACATAGAGTGTAACATGATGGCAAGTTTAAAAGACGATGAGTTACTGTTACAATGGCACAGAACAATAAAAACACAGACAAAATATCTTCTGAAAATTCATCCCTGGCTTGTAGCAGATTTTCTCCCCCTTAAAGATTCAATTCTGTAGAAGTTACTGCTTTCATCATGTCTTTCAGTATACTGGCAGTTATCTTTGAATACAAGTAGTTTTCCTGCTGTGTCATCTCCCCCATCTGTCATAAATTTCCTGAAGCAGCTCTGGTGTTTCAGGTCAATTGCTGGTAGGAATTGTGATCACATCAGGTTCAGCACCGAGATATAGCTAATACAGTGATACTGTGGGGATAATTAAATGTTCCCAATGGTATGCATCTGAAATAGCCTCTGATAATCAAGTCCAGCTCCTGGCCTTCGTGGGTGGCTTAGTTATTAAGCCCAGCAAAACTGACAGGAGAAAAGACAAAGGCAGGTTACTGGCACCTTTAAACCAGTTGCTTCAGGCAGTTGGGGCTCGTCAGCCATGGTTGGCAGCTCATCTAGGAGAAGGAAAATTTTAATCTCTAACCACTGCCTGAATAGGTTAGTGGTTAGCAAACAAGCTCCCAATATTGTATAGCCCTGGCTTGTGTATTGACTTGCACATCATGTGGACAGTTAGAACACAATATCCATGGTCGACCCTGACCAATGGATGGTCTTAGATACTGTACAGCTGACCTGGCTTTTTGACAGGCAGAGTCAGCAGCTGTTAATAGGAATGTACTTTTAACCCAAACAGACATAATCCCAATAGGGGGTCAGATTCTGGGGTATATAATAGGCAAAAGGGCTTTCTTGGCATGTATAGGCATCATTAAAGCTAATAATTGAAAGTAATCTGACAGCTCTCCATGGAGAGCTTTAATTAATCTGTAACCAAAAACAGGCTTAGAGTTGCAAATAGTAATACTATATTCCACCATGCCTCCAACTCATTGGGAACGATGTAGATCCTTCAGAGACCAATCGATCCATAGGTTATGTCGGGATAATCAGGGGGGATCAAGTAACAGTGGCAGTTCAGATGAATTAACCAGATAGAAAGACATTTCTTCATGATGGTTGCCTTCGAGCACCAGTTGGAAGGGTTGGGTGGAAAGGTGGATCAGGCTGGTTCCTAGAGGTCGACCGTCCAGTGCCTTGATATTGATCTTTTCTCTTAATTCCTGAGTTAGAATCCCCATCTTTGAGCAGGAGAGATGTCCGTAAGATTCCCGACTGCACCAGAGTCAATAAATGCCTTAAGTTCATGGGTCTGAGACCTCCACGACAAGGAAGCTGGGAGCATTATAGAATTAGGGGAAGCTGACTGAAGAGAGAACCTACACGTCAGGATTCCTTCCTTGCTGACAGCTATTCTCTTTTACTGGAGTTACAAACCCCGTAACTGGGTCACTTACCAGCAAAGATAGAGAGGTCCGTTGAAGCCTGATGATATGATTTTTAACAGTATTTATTAGTAAAAATACACAAAAATAATATCAGTGCAACCATACAGATAATATACGTCATCAATACTAAATCTAAACGCGCGGGTATAATAATAATCAATAAGAAATAGCTCTATCGTTGTCTAGGGGATAATGTATTATCCAATGGAAATATAAAAGTCACCCGTAAAAACCGGTCGAAAACCCGTAAAACCGGCTTTTGCTATTTAAAAATGGCGTCCCCATTAACCTTCGCCTCTCTTCCAGTTAGTTTCCACGTGGGGAGCTTGGGTACCCTGGTGACAGAGGCTCTCGCCCGCCTCTTTCATAGGAGTTATTTTATCAACACTGTGTCCCAAACTTAGGCCATCTTCTGAATTTCCACCCAATGCTTTAATTTTACACAGGTTGCTAGCCCTCTCTTCAGGACCCTTCAGGCTATTTGTTTTCAGTTCGAACTCTTTGTTCAAGCAGCATTTCAAATTCTGCCTTTTCACACCACACTCTAGAATAACAATAGCCTGGGCCCCCCCCCCCCCCGTCATTGTCCAACTCAATCTGTAAGCGATCCGCAGGCTTTAAATTTTCTTCATTCAATTTGGGAACTACATATTTCCTGTTTCCTTCAATAATAATATTCATCTCCCCAATTTTGATCTCCGCATTAACTTTTAACACACCTTCAAGCACAAACACCTGGGAACTCTCACTTCCCACTATTACCAAGGTTAACCCTTTCTTCACTGAACCAAGTCTATCTGACCCACAAGGACAGCCGTCCCTATCAACTGAATCAAATACTTCAAATTTTTTCTGAGCTCCAGTACTAGGATCAGTACCACGTGCATCCACATCTGGGACACACTCAAACAAGACATTTGCCTCTTCCAGGCTTTCAATACCCGTACCTGGTCCAAATTCTAAATTCCCCTGATCCTCCCAGCTACTCTCTGGGCAACTCCCTTCCGGAGTAAACTCAACCTCATCTGCCAACCCAGCAGACTTCTTCAAGGTAAGGGCACCCTTTTCATCTAGGACTGCCCTCATTTCATTATCGGGAACACCTCTAGCATTTTCAACTTCTTCAAACAGTTCTGCCAAACCAGACAGATCATCCATGTCCAACCCTGGATCTTTTAATCCATGTCTCATCTTTATCTTCTGCCTCTAGAACTTTTCTCCTCGCTAAGGGCAGGTCTACCTCCTCTCCCTTACCCTCTTTCACTTTACTGCTCTTCATTTTACCACCCTCTAAACCCTTGTGGTACAGGGTTGGTAAAAATGTCTTGGCCAAATCGATACTGGCCTGATTTAACCTGCTCTCTGTCTCTGCTGCCTTTCTCGACATGCTGCGAGTGATCGCGCATGCGGGATAGGTCTTAGAATCTAGGGGCGGGGCCGCCACACTCACCGGCCAGCTTGTCAGCGTCATTGCTGCCCAGACCTTACCACCTGCTAAATCGTTACCAAGAAGGACGTCCGCGTCAGTTCTCGGGAATTCTGATTGAACCCTATTTCAACTGGTCCAGACACCAGCTCACAATCCATAATGATCTTATGTAAGGGTACCATTTCCGTTCTTTTACTTATTCCTTTCACAGCTGCCATTCCCGTCTTGTGACCAAAATCTAGTTCCTTACTGCTGATCAACGACAGCTCAGCCCCCGTGTCTCTCCAGATCCGTACTGGAACTGGTGTGTCTCCCTCCCTCACAGACACGGTTCCATTTGACAGACAAGTCTCAGACCCTTCTCGTACTCTGTCTACCCGGGGCTCTCTTGTTGATTTACTGATTACCACGGCACATCCGATAGGGACTGCTGTTTTCCCTTTTCCTGTCTCTTTCCTTGGAGCAAAGCACCTAGATGCAGTATGCCCCCACTTTCCACAATTAAAACAGGTCAAGCCCAGAAATCTCTGGCCGTCTGGCCTTTCCCCTTCAACGTTACCACTAGCTCCCGGCGGGACCTCTGCCTCAGCTGGCGGACTTTCTTTCCCACGGTCTCTCTAGGAACTTTTATTCGAGGAAAATTTTGTCTTGTGAGTTAGGGCATATTCATCTGCGAACCTAGCAAATTCTGAGATGGACTTATTCGGCTTCTCATTCAAATACATCCGGATATCCTCCGAAACACAACCTTTAAATTCTTCAATCAGAATTAACTCCCTGAGATGCCAATAATCCTCCTCCACTATCTCTGCTGTGCACCAACGGTCCAAGAGCACACCCTTCTCATAGGCAAACTCGGTATACGTCTGATTCCACCCTTTATTTAAATTTCTAAACTTATGTCTATACGCCTCAGGTACTAGCTCGTATCTCTGGAGAATGGCTGCCTTTACTTTGTCATAACTCTCCTCCTCTTCCTCCTCCATGGCCAACGCCGTATATGCCCGTTGTGACTTCCCTTTTAACACACTTTGTAACAACGCCACCCACTGACCTCTGGGCCACTTCTGATTCACGGCCACCTTTTCAAAAAGCAAGAAATAACTATCAACATCCTTCTTCTCGAATGGAGGTACTAACCTCAACTCCCAACAAACATTAAATCGCTCCTCTCGGTCTGACCCTTGATCCCTTCGCCCTTGCCTTAACTTCTCCATCTCCAAGTCATGTTTCCTTTGTTTCTCTGCCTCCCCATACTCTCTCTCCTTCTCTTTCTCAGCTGCTTCCAGCTGTTTTAACTGAATTTCATGCTCTCTCAGCTCTTTCCTGCTCCCGTTTCACCTCTAACTCCTTTAGCTGGAGTGCATGCTCCCTCTCTCTCTCGGCTCTTTCATTCTCCTTCTCAGCTGCTTCCAGCTGCTTTACCTTAATTGCATGTTCCAACCTTAATTTCTCCAACTCTAACTGAGCCGTCCCACTAGCTGGTACCTTTTCAGGAATATTTTCCAATATCTCAGCTGCAAACACATTCTTCCCAATATAATACTGAGTCATTGCTCTTCGCACCTCCAGCTTTTTCATTGACAACCTCACCTCTGCGAGGTTTAACCCCTTCGCCAAATTTATCAAGTCCAATTTGGTGGCTGCCTCTAGCGCCTCCAGAGTCGGGTTTTCTATAAATTCACCCACGTCCATCTTTGCTGGTTTCCTGTCTGGCTACCCGTGTAACCAGATCCAAGTTTTGGACTTACAAGTCCGATTCACTGGCCTCCCAATTTGGTGTCAAATCCCGTAACTGGGTCACTTACCAGCAAAGATAGAGAGGTCCGTTGAAGTCTGATGATACTATTTTTAACAGTATTTATTGATAAAAGTACACAAAATAATATCAGTGCAACCATACAGATAATATACGTCATCAATACTAAATCTAAACGCGCGGGTATAATAATAATCAATAAGAAATAGCTCTGTCGTTGTCTAGGGGATAATGTATTGTCCGATGGAAATATAAAAGTCACTGTTAGTTCGTTCACGCTGCAGCGTTTTGGTTTGAGAGAAAGACGGGTTTGAAACTTGCCCAATCCTTTTATGATGTTAATCCTTCGAGTCGTCTTTGGGAGTTGGTTTCCCCGTGGTTAGCTAAAAGCCATTCTTCCGTGGTAAAAGCCACCGGTTCCGGGGCAAAATGGAACTGAATGCACATGGCCTCCTCCCATCGGGTTCCGCTATTACGGGATTGCTAGCGTTTCTTCTGGTGCGTCTGAAGGGCTGTTCCCACAGACCCTCTTTTATCTTGACTCACAGGGTCTCAGATGTCAGTCAGGTTGGGGGTGATGCAATCCCTCCCTCAACCAGCCGACTTTGCCTGAGGGCTTCCACGTAGCACAGTATTGTAATACATAAATTCGTCTTCAAGAGACAATGGCCGTGTCCCATAGCTTTATATCGCCGGGGAACGAGACATTCCGCACGTCTCTCTCTCTCTCATTTCCTGGGTCTCCTGACCCAAATCAATAGTGATCTTGCGATTCTCACAAAGGAGGGGGCTACCCCGCACCCTTTAGCCCCTTGGAGCTGTGGTACATTCATAACACTGGACACTTGGAACATGCTGCCTGGAAGTGTCCTGGATCACCAGAATAGAGGCAGGAACCTGTTCTCCGGCGCCGCTGTCGTTCCTCCTGAGACAGGTGCATGCGCCCCACTTGCATAGGCTCCTCCCTGGGCTGGGTGCTGGGTGGTGAGGGAGGGGGAGAGGGCGAGGAAAGACAGTGATCAGGTGGCGCAAAGGAAGTTTGAAACATTCTTTCCCTGTGCCACTCAGTTACCTGGTCGTCAACTTGAATAGCCAGATTAATCAGATCATCCAGACTATCCTGCTCGTCCCGTCCTGATCTCATGCCCGACACCTGTGTTCAATCCACACTGGAAGGCAGTGATGAGAGATCTCTCAGTCCATCCCGTCTCTACTGAAAGGGTACGGAATTTGACTGAATAGGCTCTCACCATTTCTCTGCCTTGGTGCAGGTCCAAGGGTCAGTGGGCAGCCTCCTGACCCAATACTGGAAGATCAAAAACCCTCCTTAACTCCAACACAAAATGTTGGAATGACTGGGCTGCGGAGTATCCTTGCTCCCGTTGAACAAGCTGAGTGGAGGTCCATCAAGAAGATTGACCATGTATGCCAGTTTTCATGCATCATCACCAAAACGACCATGCTGGGCTTGGAATGTCCATAAGGCCATGACAAAGGAGCAGAAGTTGGCCATTCAGCCCATCGCGTCTGCTCCGCCATTTCATCATGAGCTGATCTAATCTCCCCTTTAGTCCCATTCCCCCGCCTTCTCACCATAACCTTTGATGCCCTGACTACTTAGATACCTATCAATCTCTGCCTTAAATACACTCAATGACCTGACCTCTACTGCCGCCCGTGGCAACAAATTCCACACATTCACCACCCTCTGGCTAAAAAGACGTTAGCTTGTATTGGGTAATAAAATTCCTGCAACCGTCGGGATCACCAGAATATTGCCTGATGGTGGAATACTCAGCTCCTGTATGGTCGTGGGAGTTGGCTCAGGTCCAGGTGTGGGAGCCAGAGCATTAGTAGCAGAGATTGAGATTGTCCAGGCAGCAGAAAAGGATGACCTGCGAGATGTTGGGAGTGGGACTGAGGAAGCTGGCTAGAACGTTAATGGCTGTCAGCTGATGCTGGCTGTTCACAGTAAGTTTGTGGATGGCAGCTGTGAGTGCGGAAATCACAGATACCTGAGTCCAATTGTCTGTGGTGAGCTGTTGAACAGTTGCGGCTAGGGATGATACCTGTTCCTCCAAGTGAGACTGGCTTGTCGGCACAAGGTTATCTACCTCATTGCCTCCGTAACTTCACCGAAAACAGATTCCATTGCTTGTAGCTTGTCTCCTACCTAACCAATGAATCTCATGGCCAAGGTCAGCTGCTTTCTCTCTCTACTGCATCCTCTCTCTTTGTGTGGTTGAGACACGCTGTTACCAGGGTTCAGAAATGGCCCAAGTATGGAGTGAGAGACACTGAAGCAGGTCGATAGTTCACAAACTTTAATGCGAGCAGTGTTAAGGGGAAAATAAACGGTAAATGCTAGGCCAAATAGGGTCATTAACTAAAACTTCAAATGGGAAACGAAGCCTACATCGTGGCTGAAAAGAAAATCTAAACATTAAACGAATACTGCTAGTCTTCAGAATCGGTTGACTCGAAAGTTCAATTTTTCAGGGAAGGCCGAAAGCAAACAGGCAGCGACACGTTGCTGTGCTCTGTCCAAGTTTCAACAAGCACTATGATGACAAGTATGGAGTTAAATACTATCGCCATTAAATAATAATTAGTTGACGTGCAAATTCACAAGCACAATTGCCATATCTACTACGCTGCCAAATCCATGATTGTCCCTCTTTTACATTGCAAATCATCTCACTGACTGCAATTTTGTCCTATCATCCTCCTGTCTTTCCTGACAGTTTCACTACACGTTGCCTCTGCTTGTAAACCAATAGGCCTAACCTCCAGTTCCCATCTCCCTACCAATTAATTTAAACTTTCCCTAACAGTTCTAGAAAAACTGCCTACAAGGTTATTGGTCCCCCTCAGGTTCAGGTATGGTTCAGGTCCATTTTGTAAAGGTCATACCTTCCCCAGAAGATCCTCATGATCCAGAAGCCTGAAACCCTACCCCCTGCACCAGTTCTCAGTCACACATTCATCTGCTAAATCATCGTATTCTTAGCTTCACTAGTGCTTGGCACAGGCAACAATCCAAAGATTACTACCCTGGTGGTCCTGCTTTTCAACTTTCTAATTAGCTCCCTAAATTCTTTTTCAGAACCTCCTCTCCTTTCCTACCTATGTCGTTGGTGTCAGTATATACCAAGACTTCTGATGCTCACCCTCCCCCTTCAGATTGTTGCGGACCCGAATGTTGGCACCTGGCAGTCAACATACCATCTGGGTGTCTCTTTAGCTTCCACAGAATCTCATGCCTATTCCTCTCGCTATGGAGTTGTGGTAAACTATGTATGCCTGTCTGGACACGCCCCTCTGCTGACTGCTCCTGTGGCTCCTCCCACAGACCCCATATAAAGGCAATTGGAGGCACTGCTCCCCACTCAGTCTCCGAGATGCTGTGCTCCTAATAAAAGCTTATTGTTCGCCTCCTGTCTCCGAGAGTTATTGATGGTGCATCAGGAGTGGACCTAATCGACATGACAAATGGGAAACTGAATAACATTACTTCCACTTAAAAACCAAATCAAACTGCAGTAAGCAAATAATACTTGTGTTTGAATACATTCAGAACCTGAGTATCAATTCAATGTCAACTCATGCATATTAAAGGACGGGGCTTATGCTCAACATCAGGAAACAAAACTCCTGTACCAGGCCTGTCCCTGTTCAATGTCAGCTCCAACAATAAATGTCCATGATCTGGACATTTATTGGAAAAGGACTGCGTTGCTCTGTGAAGGCAGAAAAATAGACACTGATTTTATTCCCATCTTCAGTGCACTTGTATTAACTTTGTTGTTCAAGGATAAGTGTCTGAAGACCCTCAAACCCTTCTGAAAGTTAATGGTCTGCCCAGCATAAAAAAACAACTTCAGCCACCGGGGTTCAATTCTAACTTCTGGTGCTGTCTATGTGAGGTTTTTAAAAATTTATTTGTTTACGGGATGCAGGCGTCACCAGCTAAGCCAAGGCAAGGCAAGAAGTTACTAGATGGATAGAGGAAAAAAATTAAAGGATTTCTTCAAAGTGTTACAAATAAGGAACAACTCTGATGGGCAGAAGGGTACAGAATCGCCAATGCCCCCCCCCCTTTTGAGAATCGCAAGATCGCTATTATTTCGGGTCTGATACCCAGGAAATGAGAGAGATTGACAACGCTCATGAAAAATTGATGCGAGAGAAGCCACAGGTTGGAATGTCTCCTATTGACAAAGAGAGAGATTACTGCTATTGTCTCTTGAAGGAGGAATTGTGTATTGAGTACTGTACTATTCATTGAAACCCCTCAGGGGGGCAACCAGAGTGGTCTGGTTGAGGGATTGCATCATCCCAATCTGATTGACATCTGAGACCCCGTGAGTGAGGATAAAAGTCGGGTCTGGGGAACACCCCTCAGACGCACCAGGAGAAATGCTACAAGATCGGTGGGGGGCTTGTGTGTGTGACCATCCTTGCCTGGGTGACGAGTCCTCCATGGAACGGTCTAGCTAAAGGACGGATACGGATCAAGATCGTAACAAGGAAAGTTAGTAAGTTTTTCTCTTTCTCTCTCTCTCTCTCCAACAATTGCCACATGGTGATCAGCAACGACGGCAGCCTGTAGGAACTGAACTGAACTTTATATTTCCATCGGACAATTCATTATCCCCTAGACAACGATAGAGCTTATTTCTTATTGATCATTATTATACCCGCGCGTTTAGGTTTAGTATTGATAACGTATATTATCTGTATATTTGCATTGATATTATTTTTGTATATTTTTATTAATAAATACTGTTTAAAAATAGTATCATCAGACTTCAACAGCTACTCCTATCTTTGCTGGTAAGACACCCAGTTACGGGGTTCGTAATGTTACGAAATCCCGTAACTGGATCACTTACCAGCAAAGATAGAGAGGTCTGTTGAAGTCTGATGGTACTATTTTTAAAAGACTTTATTTATGAAAGGGGCACAAAAATAAGATTAATACAAACATTCAGATAATATACGTAGTCACTACTCAATCTAAAAGCTCGGGTCTAATAATAACCATCAATAAGAAACAGCTCGATCGTTTGTCTAGGGGATAATATATTGTCCGATGGAAATATAAAAGTCACTCAAATTCCTGCAGGCTTCTGGCTTTTGGGGGGGGGGGAGAACCGCTGGGTTTTCACTTGTTGGAGAGAGAGAGAGATTGGTGAGAAAAGAAAACTTGCCTGGGTCTTTATGAAGCAAATCTGTTGAATCAGGGGAGCGGGCTTCCCCGTTGTTAGCTAAAAGTGGTTCCAGCCACAGATTCCAGGCACGGAATCCAATGCACGTGGCTTCCTTCAAATGGCTTCCAGCTACTACGGGATCGTTAGTGTTTCTTCTGGTGCGTCTGAAGGGGGTGTTCCCTCAGACCCTCCTTTATACTTCCTCACGGGGTCTCAGATATCAATCAGGTTGGGATGATGCAATCTCTCTCTCAACCAGCCCACTTTGCCCGAGGGCTTGCATGTGGTCTCCATGAGACAATGGTCAATGTCGCATTATTTTGCATCGTGGTGGAACGAGGTATTCGGCACCTCTCTCTCTCTCTCTCTCTCTCTCTCTCTCTCTCCCATTTCCTGGGTCTACCGACCCCCCCTCAACTAGTGCTCTTGCGATTCTCACAAAGGAGGGGGCTCCCCTGCCCCTTCGGCCCCTCAGAGCTGTGGTGCATTCATAACAGTAACAAAAGTTCATTCCCTCGAGTGAAGCCATCCCACCAACTACTGAGAATCTTTGGCTCATGACCTCACAAAATGGAGGAACATTCTGAGTGGCACTGATAAGCACCAAAGGTAAGTCCAGCATAAATGATAGAAGAAGCTCACCCTTTTCCAAACTCTTCTACCCAGCCAAGCACCCCTTGCCCCACCTATGGCAGAGTAGGTGGATCCCAAATTGGCTCATCAGTGAACACCAGAATTGAAATGGGTACAAATAGCCCTCTATTTCAAGAGAGTTCAAAGGAAGGAAGACGGCACAGTTCAGATTGCTGCTCACTGCTGCAGTGATTTTCATGTGCAAGGAGAGAAGGCTACCATTACTTTATTCATAAACTAAATGTTCTCATATATCCTCAAAACAGAAGGTCCATAAAGTCTGCTCACAAGGCAATCCCATTAGTCCCATTTCATCACCTATTTCTGTATTATCTATTATTTCTCCTTTGTCCAACTGCACTATGAATTTCCCTACACATTTCCCTACACCTACACAAGAGATAATCCCTAGTAATCAATTAACCTACCAGATGTGGGAAAACATTGGAGCACCTGGGGAAACCTGTGCATTTACAAGGAGGATCTGCAAACAGCATAAACAATGCTGGAGGCCAGGTTCAAACCAGACAGCTGGAACTGCGGTGCATCAGCACTGCCTGCTGAACCGTTGACATTCACCTGTTATATCTGCTTCTTCTGCCTGCAAGAATAGACTTAGTAAGCATTTGTTGTTCCTATACACGCTCTGTGGTGCATCAGACCGCAGCCTAGCATTTTTATCTGTTTTATGAGTCCAAGTTGCTAGCTCGACACTCAACTTAGCACGGATGGAACACATAAGGAGCTGGCCAGGTTCACAGCTGGAACACTTGCCCCAAAGTCTGTTGCAGATGCCACTACACCACCAGCTGGCTTTAATAAGCAATAGTCCTTGTCATTGCAGGCTTCACTAGAGTGAGACATTTATTTTCATGTTACTAGTCTCTGTCCTGTACCCATTAACTCCCACTAATTCTCCTGCCACTCACCTAAGCTAAAAGCAATTTACAGTAATCGATAAACCTTGGGATGTGGGAGGAAATTGGAGCACCCATAGAAACTACCTCTGGCCCTGTGATTCAAATACAGGTATCCCCCCCACTTTACAAAGGTCGAGCATTCTCCTATGAAATCTTCCTTAAGCCGAAATGGTATAAAGTGAAAAACCATTGATTGATATGGGAAAAATTTTCATAAGAGCAAAAATCCTCTTTGTAATGCAAAAACAGGTTACTAATGTAGGTCTTTTGTAAAAGCAAAGTGGCGTAAAGCAAACATTCGTAAAGCAAGGGACACCTATACACCTCTCCAATGATCTGCTCTTAAACAATGATTGCTCAAAGATGATTACATTTGAGCAAATACAAACTCCACATGATAGCAGCTGAGGTCAGGATTGAACCAGTCTGCTGGATCAGTTAGCTCGAACTGCTGCACCACTATGTTACCCATGCTCTTTTTAAAATTCTTTTCACAGTTATTTGCTTCCCGTCTCATTAAATTCAGTTTAGAATCTTATGTAATGATCAGTAAATCGATTTTAACTTCATCTGCTGCACCTCAGCTGAACTAGTTTAAGTATTTTCTAAAAGCATAATTACTTATAATCCCATGCTAGCATTTGTGATTGGGGGATATTAGATGAAGGCTCCCTCTCCACAACCCCCCGCCCCTCCGTTGTTCAATCCCATCAACTATTTGCATTGCACATCAGACTCATGTTAATTGTCAATAGATTAGGCCTTCTCACAAATATTTCAAAGTCACGTACTGAATGCTGCCATTACCTCTGTACATCGCCAGCAATTGCATACAGATGAATATCTTTGCACCATTTTGTTGGGAGTCAATCACAAAGATTTTGTAGGAGTTCTGAATAATTAATATGCTTCTATTGATTATAACATTAGCATTCAAACTGGTTCAAACTAGATAAAACATGTTTTATCTAGTCACCTGCAGCTGATCCTAGAGGCTAAATTATTGCTCCTGTTAGACTGAGCCTTAGTCTGCATTGAGTGTTGCCTGCGTGTCTGATGATAGTATTGTACCCTACGTCAATGCTTTCTGCTGGCTGATCACCAAATGATGTCCTTTTGAATTTTTCAGTATGGTTATACGGGCATTGAGATTGACCAGTTTCACTGGTTGCAAGAGGGATTTAATTAGGACTTGCTGCATGCATCCAGAGCATACCTATCCCAGTGATTTTCACTGTTAAAATTTCACAAAGGAAACCAGACAGATTGGGTTAAATGGCTCCCATCTTTACATTAAGATGATATGGATCTTTAATATTTAGTTTTGTTCTTTCAAAATTCATACTGCAGGATATATCAAAGCACTTTGCAAAAATAGTCTTCGGTCTGATTTATTGTTAGCATCACTGAAAGCATTATATAATTGAAGTTCTTTGTTCAGCATATGTATCTTTCTACCTATAACGTTCCCTTAAAATGGTTTAAAGGTTAAGCAGACAGAAATATAAACATTTGCAAACTAGTTAAATAAATTTGTGATTGCATTGTGAGCAGCTCAGATTATCTGTCCTGATAAAGGTTCTCGGCTCAAAACAGCAACTGTTTATTTCCCTCCATAGATGCTGCCTGACTTGCTGAGTGTGTGTTGCTCAGAATATCTGTGATGTTCTTGTCCCATTCAGATAAAAATGCAATTGTAATAAAAGAAGCTTGGTAGATATTCTCAAAAGTAGCATTGGAAAACTGCAATATGAATGTCTTTTCTCTGATAAATTATTGATAGCAGGCATGTTTGTTGTCAGAAGGATGCCTCAAAAAGATGGCTGTTTTCCTTTACAAGCAAACACGAATGAATCTGCAGATGCTGGAAATATGTACAGTAGAAGCATTAAACATATTCAGCTTAATACATGGAAAGCAGTTTTGGGTAATTTTAGTGTAACATCTCTGGAAAAGGTTTCACTGCTAATGTAATGGTCTTGCTGTAGCAGCAGTGTTTGGGTTATGGTTATCTCCAATGAGGGGAGCGTTTTGCTTGCTGTGTGCCTAACCCTGAGGTGATCTGGGTGTTTTGTTCGGTGAGAGATGAAGAGAGAGGACTCCAAAAAGGAGAGGTTGTAGACAGTAGGACAGAGTCTTGGAGTCGACAAAGTCTGGGGAAATCGATGGAGAACCATTGGAAGGGAAACAGTGAGTTCCAACTTGTGCACATTAGACTGTCTCATTAAAATAGGCCCTTTTCTTTTTGCTTCCTTTACTAACCCTTTCGTCAAATTAAGAATTATAAAGCTAAATCATTTAATTGCATATGGCATACTGTCTGTTATTTCGTGGTACTGATTTGTAATAGAGTAACACATTACGCAGCATCCACACAAACAGGAGGTTTTGCACCTCAATCTCATACGTTTGGTGGGTCTAGAGCAGGGGTCAGCAACCTTTACCACTGAAAGAGCCACTTGGACCCGTTTCCCACAGAAAAGAAAACACTGGGAGCCGCAAAACCCGTTTGACATTTAAAATGAAATAACACTGCATACAACGTTTTTTTTGCCTTTATGCTATGTATAAACAAACTATAATGTGTTGCATTTATGAAATTGATGAACTCCTGCAGAGAAAACGAAATTACATTTCTGCATGCAACAAAAACATTTTGAACTCCGAAAAAAAGACGTTGGGTTGAAGGTTACTTTTAAATAAAATACTCAACATCTATTTGAATCCTTCTTGTATTTATGACAAACGCCAAACTTAAATTTGCCGCCAGCAGCAAACCAAAAATAACGTCAGCCAGCTGTCAACCTGAAAAATAAAAGGAGTATTTCACTGAACAATGAAAACATATGAATATACGTAAAATAATAGGCAATTAAAATACTTATCATATTTGGTCAGGTTGACTCACACCTGACAATGCAGTCGTATTCAGTAGGGATGGATCGATGCTTAGGGGAGTGACCGGGAAGGATAATGTGTTTTTTTCCTCTCTGAACTCACAGAAGTGTTTCCCAAACGATGTTTGCATTGCGATGATTGCAGAATGTAAATACTCCGAATTTATCATGTCGTGACCTTGTTTGAACTCTCTCAAATTGGGGAAGTGAGACAATGTGCCTTTCTGTAAATCTCTGGCAAGCACTGTCAACTTGCGCTTGAATGCCAAAACATCCTCCAACATGTGCAGGGCTGTTCGTCCTTACCCCTGAAGAGCTGTGTTCAGCGTGTTCATGTGCGCTGTCATGTCTACCATGAAGTGTAGCTTTTCCAGCCACTCTGGCTGTTCCAGCTCAGGAAAGGTGAGCCCTTTGCTGCCCAGGAAAGTTTTCACTTCTTCCAGACACGCGACAAAGCGTTTCAGCACCTCCCCTCTGGACAGCCAGCGATAAAAACACGTTGTAGCGGTGTGCTACACGCAGTCAGTAAACTGCAGTCAAAGATAGCTTTATTCGAACTAAACAGCCTTGCTTTTAAGCCTCCCTCAACCCGCCCCCCATGGGCGCGGATGCTGCAAAAGACACGTACTCACAAACCCCCGTAGGCTATCTCCCTTAGCCTGAACGCTGGCTAATTGTGAGCCGGTTCGGATGTGTCAGGAAATGGGTCGCCACAACGTCTTATTTAGATTGTACAAGATCACCATAATCTTCAAATTTAGAATTACATTTCAAAAACTAACAAACTAACATAAAATACATTTTAATTAAATACTGACCAATTATTTCCCAAAGCAACAGGGAGCCGCAGCACAGACGTAAAAGAGCCACATGTGGCTCCGGAGCCGCGGGTTGCCGACCCCCGGTCTAGAGGTTGTCTTCCCCAGACTTTTGCAGCCGACAGAACCTGAGGGTTACAATGGTGGGGATTGATTTCATTAGATGCTGTGTGATTGCCCCGAGCATTGAACCAGGGTGGGTTGTGTACTTAAGTTCTGTGCTAAACTATTGTCCAGTAAAGCAATTACGATACGTGGGTATGGATGTTGCCAGGGTTGAGCGGTGGTGTGCATCCTCAGGTTACTGGTAACGAATATGTGCGTGTTGAGTGGGGTAGATATTCGTACTCCTGATGAATTTTTAATTCGACTTCAGTACTGTTAAAGCTGTAGGCAAAGTTACAATTGTGGGGCGGAAATTTGATAAAATGATGGGCACAAACTTTGTTTCAGTTCAGACTAGCACTGACGTAACAGCAGTGGAACTGTCTGCTGCTATTGGGGCTTAAGGAGAGGGGGAGCCGTGGACTGTCTATGCTTTCCAGGAGGAGGAGATTGTAGGGGAGCGGGCTGAATCACAAATTGCGTCTCCTGTAGCTGGGGGCAGAGACTTCAAAGACAGGGTGCTCTCATTTCTGCTTAGCAAGGGGAAGGAGTGGTCTGATTTGGAATTTCTAATGAGTCCTTGTCCCCCAGTGAAGAGTGAGAATTCTGAGTTAGTATCCGCCCTTACCTCTCTGGAGAATAAATGGAAAAATGGCCAGGTTCAAAGTCCCAGCTGTCATAGACTCCACCTGTTCTCAGGAACGAAGCCCACTCCTAAAGGGTAAGAGGCGTATGACACTTGGGTGGAGCAGATCTCTCAGTTGTTAGATGAGTGTCAGTGCTCTGATGACATAAAATGACAGCGATTGGTTGAAGGTTTGAGCAGGCAAGCTACTGATGTAGCGAGAGCCATAAAGGCACAAAACCCCCTTGCCACTTCTGTGGCCTACATGCAAGCGCTAGAGAAAGTGGGGCGACAGGAAGCCCAGTGGAGCTCATGACGTGGTTTCAGAACATGTGTCAGGGGGAGCGGGAGAAGCTTTCTGCCTACATATAACCACTTCACCAGATTGGAGTTGAGGAACCAGATCCTATATATAATCAGATCACGTCACCTCCAGATGGACCTCGGTGTTCCCAGCTGGTTCTGCCTGTGAAGTATTGAAGGATTGTGTTGAAGTTACTTCATGATGATTCTGGATAATTGAGGATTGAAAAGACCTATGGATTGCTCAGAGACTGGTTTTCCTGGCCCCAAATGAAGCCAGAGGTTGAAGAATACTGCAGGTCGTTCATTCGATGCATATGGAGGAAGACGCTGCTCCAACACCCTGGGAAAGGTTTCACTCCTAATGTAATGGTCTTTTTGTAGCAGCTGTGTTTGGATTATGGTTAGAGATAGCAGTGCTTTGGAATGTGTGTCATCCAATAAGGGGAGTGTTTTTTCTTGGTGTGTGCCTGAGACTGAGATGATTTGGGTCTTTTGTTCGGCAAGAGATGGAAAGAGAAGATGCCAGAAAGAAGAGATCGTAGTCACCAGAAAGGAGTGGACTTGGAGTGGGGCCGGGAGTCGATGAAGCCTGGGGAAATCGATGGAGGACCAGTGGAAGGGAAACTGTGAGCTCCAACTTGTGCACGTTAGACTGTTTTATTACAATGGGCCCTTTTCTTTTTGTTTTACTTTACTAACCCTTTAGCAAATTAACAATTATAAAGCTAAATCACTTAATTGCATATGGTGTACTCTCTGTTATTTTGTTGTACTGATTTGTAACCAAGCAACACATCATGCAGCATCCACACAAAAAGGAGGTTTTGCACCTCAATCTCACACATTTGGTGGGGCCAGAGATTGCCTTCCCTAGACTTATGCAGTCGACAGAACCTGAAGGTTACATCAGAATAAAGCAACATTCAAACACTGGGATGGTACCATGGTTTCAAGAAGATTAATGCAATGGTTTGATGATATTAAGTAAGAGTCTGATTCCTCTTTCAAAAACATCTAATTAAGCTGACTAGATAAATTATAAACAACCTCTATTTATTTACAGAACAGATCCTTCCAGTCCAATGAGCTGCAGCTCCCAACAACCTACCTGTTTAATCCTAGCCTAATCGCAGGACAACCAATTCACTTACTAACCAGTACATATTTGGATTGTGGGACGAAACCAAAGCACCCAGAGGAAACCCATGAGCTCAAGAGAAGAACATGCAAACTTTCATACTGAGTATGCTGGAACTGAACTCTGAAATCCACACCTCGAGTTGTGCATCGTTCCAATTGCTACGCTACAGTGGCATCCACTAGTTGGGAACAAGAAGAATAAGGGGACATACACTCAGTGGCCACTTTATTTGGACCTCCTTTACCTAATAAAATGGGCACTGAGTGTACGTTCATGGTCTTCTGCTATTGCAGCCCATCCACTTCAAGGATCGCTATGTTGTATATTCAGAGATGCTCTTTTGACACCACTGTTGGAATGCTTGGTTATTTCAGTTACTGTTGCCTTCCTGAGAGCTTGAACCAGTCAGGCCATTAAGAGACCTCTCTCATTAATAATCGTATGGTGCATGGCCAAGTGGTTAAGGCGTTGGACTAGTGATCAGAAGGTGGTGAGTTTGAGCCCCAGCAGAGGCAGCGTGTTATGTACCTTGAGCAAGGCATTTAACCACACATTGCTGCAGTCCACCCAGCTGAAAGTGGGTGCTGGCAAAATGCTGGGGGTTAACCTTGCAATAGACTGGCGTCCTATCTGGGGGTGGGGGGAGTCTCGTACTCTCAGATAGGAACAGACAAGTTAGAAAAGTGTTTATTTGTAGTAAGGGGAATTATGAGCCTATCAGGCAGGAAATTGGAGGCTTAAATTGGAAAAAGATGTTCTCAAGGAAAAGTACGGAAGGAATGTGGCAAATATTCAGGGGATATTTCTGTAGAGCTCTGTAAAGGTACGTTCCAATGAGACAGAAAAGTTATGGTAGGGTACAGGAACTGTGGTGCACAAAGGCTGTAATAAATCTAGTCAAAAAGAAAAGAAAAGCTTTAAAAAGGTTCAGAGAGCTAGGTAATGTTAGACATCTAGAAGATTATAAGGCTAACAGGAAGGAGCTTAAGAAGGAAATTAGGAGAGCCAGATGGGGCCATGAGAAGGCCTTAGCGGGCAGGATTAAGGAAAACGCCAAGGCATTCTGCAAGTATACAAAGAGCAAGAGGATAAGACGTGAAAGAATAGGACCTATCAAATGTGACAGTGGGAAAGTGTGAATGGAACTGGAGAAAATAGCGAGGTTCTTAATGAATACTTTACTGAAGTATTGTAAAGTACTGTATTGCTTTAATACAACAATACTTTACTATGGAAAAGGATCTTAGTGATTGTAATGATGACTTGCAGCAGACTGAAAAGCTTGAGCATGTAGATATTAAGAAAGAGGATGCACTGGAGCTTTTGGAAAGCATCAAGTTGGATAAGTTGCCGGGACTGGACAAAATATATCCCAGGCTACTGTGGGGTATAATAGTGGTCAAAGGAACTAGGGTAAAGGATGAACTGAAGGAAATTTATATTAGGCCGGAAACGGTGTTGGATAGACTGTTGAGTCTGAAGGCTGGTAAGTTCCCGGGACCTGATGGTCTGCATCCCAGTGTATTTAAAGAGGTGGCTCTAGAAATCGTGGACGCATTGGTAATCATTTTCCAATGTTCTATAGATTCAGGAACAGTTCCTGCTGACTGGAGGGTGGCTAATGTTATCCCACTTTTCAAGAAAAGAGGGAGAGAGAAAACAGGGAATTATAGATCGGTTAGCCTGACGTCAGTGGTGGGAAAGATGCTGGAGTCAATTATAAAAGATGAAATTACGACACATTTGCACAGCAGTAGAAGGATCAGTTTGAGTCAGCATGGATTTATGAAGGGAAAATCATGCTTGACTAATTTTCTGGAGTTTCTTGAGGATGTAACTATGAAAATGGACAAGGGAGAGCCAGTGGATGTAGTGTACTTGGACTTCCAGAAAGCTTTTGATAAAGTCCCATATGGGAGATTAGTGGGCAAAATTATGGCACATGGTATTGGGGGCAGAGTACTGACAGGAAACAAAGAGTAGCGATTAATAGGTCCCTTTTGGAATGGCAGGCTGTGACCAGTGGGGTACCGCAAGGTTCGGTACTGGGACCGCGGCTGTTTACAATATACATTAATAATTTAGATGAAAGGATTAAAAGTAACATTAACAAATTTGCTGATGACACAAAGCTGGGTGGCAGAGTGAAATGTCAGGAAGATGTTATGAGAATGCAGGGTGACTTGGACAGGTTGGGTGAGTGGGCAAATGTATAGCAGATGTAGTTTAATGTGGATAAATGTGAGGTTATCCACTTTGGTGGCAAGAACAGGAAGGCAGATTACTATCTGAATGGAGTCAAGTTAGGAAAAGGGGAAGTATAACGAGATCTAGGTGTTCTTGTACATCAGTTAATGAAAGCAAGCATGCAGGTACAGCAGGCAGTGAAGAAAGCTAATGGCATGCTGGCCTTTATAACAAAAGGAATTGAGTATAGGAGTAAAGAGGTCCTTCTGCAGCTGTACAGGGCCCTGATGAGACCCCACCTGGAGTATTGTGTGCAGTTTTGGTCTCCAAATTTGAGGAAGGACATTCTTGCTATTGAGGGAGTGCAGTGTAGGTTCACAAAGTTAATTCCCGGAATGGTGGGACTGTCATATGTTGAAAGATTGGAGCGACTGGGCTTGTATACACTGGAATTTAGAAGGATGAGAGGGGATCTGATTGAGACATATAAGATTATTAAGGAATTGGACATGCTGGAGGCAGGAAGCATGTTCCCGCTGATGGGTGAGTCCAGAACTAGAGGCCACAGTTTAAGAATAAGGGGTAGGCCATTTAGAACTGAGATGCAGAAAAACTTTTTCATCCAGAAAGTGGTGGATATGTGGAATGCTCTGCCCCAGAATGCAGTGGAGGCCAAGTCTCTGGATGCATTCAAGAGAGAGTTAGATAGAGCTCTTATAGATAGCGGGGTCAAGGGATATGGGGAGAGGGCAGGAACGGGGTACTGATTGTGTATGATCAGCCATGATCACAGTGAATGGTGGTGCTGGCTAGAAGGGCCAAATGGCCTACTCCTGCACCTATTGTCTATTGTCTATTGAGGTGAGGGAGGAGATTGCTGAGCCTCTGGCGATGATCTCTGCATCATCAATGGGTACAGGAGAGGTTCCCGAGGATTAGAGGGTTGCAGATGATATTCCTTTATTCAAAAAAGGGAGTAGAGATAGCCCAGGAAATTATAGACCAATGAAACTTAACTCAGTGGTTGGTAAGTTGATGGAAAAGATCCTGAGAGGCAGGATTTATGAACATTTGGAGAGGTATAATATGGTTAGGAGTAGTCAGCATTGAATTTTTTGAGGATGTGACTAAACACCTTGTTAAAGGAAGAGTAGTAGATGTAGTATATATGGATTTCAGCAAGGCATTTGATAAGGTACCCCATGCAAGGCTTATTGAGAAAGTAAGGAGGCATGGGATCCAAGGGGACATTGCTTTGTGGATCCGGAACTGGCTTGCCCACAGAAGCCAAAGTGTGGTTGTAGACGGGTCATATTCTGCATGGAGGTCAGACATCAGTGGAGTGCCTCAGGGCTCTGTTCTGGGACCTTTACTGTTCGCGATTTTTATAAATGACCTGGATGATGAAGTGGAGGGATGGGTTTGTACGTTTGCTGATGACACAAAGGTTGGAGGTGTTGCGGATAGTATGGAGGGCTGTCAGAGGTTACAGTGGGACATTGATAGGATGCAAAACTGGGCTGAGAAGTGGCAGATGGAGTTCCACTCAGATAACTGTGAAGTGGTTTATTTTGGTAGGTCAAATATAATGGCAGAATATGGTATTAATGATAAGACTCTTGGCAGTGTGGAGAATCAGAGGGATCTTGGGGTCCGAGTCCATAGGATGCTCAAAGCAGCTGCGCAGGTTGACTCTGTGGTTAAGAAGGCGTACGGTGTACTGGCCTTCATCAATCGTGGAATTGAATTTAGGAGCCAAGAGGTAGTGTTGCAGCTATATAGGACCCTGGTCAGACCCCACTTGGATTACTGTGCTCAGTTCTGGTCGCCTCACTACAGGAAGGATGTGGAAGCCATAGAAAGGGTGCAGAGAAGATTTACAAGAATGTTGCCTGGATTGGGGAGCAGGCCTTATGAGAATAGGTTGAGTGAACTCGGCCATTTCTCCTGGGGGTGAAGGAGGATGAGAGGCGTCCTGATAGAGGTGTGTAAGATGATGAAAGGCATTGATCGTGTGGATTGTCAGAGGCTTTTTCCCAGGGCTGGAATGGTTGCCACAAGAGGACACAGGTTTAAGATGATGGGGTGTAAGTACAGAGGAGATGTCAGAGAAAAGGTTTTTACTCAGAGAGTGGTGAGTGCATAGAGTGGGCTGATGGCAACGGTGATGGAGGCAGATATGATAGGGTCTTTTAAGAGGATTTTAAATAGGTACATGGAGCTTAGTAAGTTAGAGGGCTATAGGTAAGCTTAGTAATTTCTAAGGTAGGGACGTGTTTGACGCAACTTTGTCAGCCAAAGGGCCTAGGGTTGTGTTGTAGGTTTTCTATGTTTCTATGCTTCACACCACGGAAACCGGCATAAGCACCAGCCTGATGAGCCTATAAGGCTCGGGACAGACTTTAACTTTTTTTAACTTTTCACATTAATAAGGCATTTTCAGCCATAGAACTGCCACTCACTGCATTTTTTTTTTGTTTTTGTTTCACACCATTCTTGGTAAACTCTAGAGACTGTTATGAGAAAAATCCCAGGAGATCAGCAGTTTCTGAGAGACTCAGATTACTTTGTCTGGCATAATCAATCCATGGTCAGATATCTAGATCACTTTTTTTTCCACATTCTGATATTAGGTTTGAATAATAACTGAACCTTTTGACCATATGCTGGGGCTTTTGGAAAGCATCAAGTTGGATAAGTCACCGGGACTGGATGGGATGTACCCCAGGCTATGGTGGAAAGCGAAGGAGGAAATTGCTGAGCTGCTGGCGATGATCTTTGTATCATCAATGAGGATGGAAGAGGTTCCGGAGGATTGGAGGGTTGCGGATGTTGTTCCCTTATTCAAGAAAAAGAGTAAGGATAGCTCAGGGAATTATTGACCAGTGAGTCTTACTTCAGTGATTGGTAAGTTAATGGAGAAGATCCTGAGAAGCAGGATTTATGAACATTTGGAGAGGCATAATATGATTAGGAATAGTCAGCATGCTTTGTCAAAGGCAGGTCATGCATTATGAGCCTGATTGAATTATTTGAAGATATGACTAAACACATTGATGAAGGCAGAGCCATAGATGTGGAGTTTACGGACTTCAGCAAGGCATTTGATAAAGGACCCCATGCAAAGCTTGTTGAGAAAGTAAGGAGGCATGGGATCCAAGGGGAAATTGTTTTGTGGATCTAGAACTGGCTTGCCCATAGAAGGCAAGAAATGCTTGTAGACAGGTCATATCCTGCATAGAGGTTGGAGACCAGTGGTGTGCCACAGGGATGTGTTCTGGGACCCCTACTCTTTGTGATTTTTACTTCCACCAACCAGGTTGTAGCAATGTGTGTGTTTTACAAAGATAGAAATAATTACAAGAACTTGCATGGCATATCACGCTAGGGTAATGCGTAATGTTTGCTGAGGGCTATAGATTCAGGAAGAGAGCTATCACAATGATGAGATGAATCTATCCCCATGTTACAGTAATAATATCAGTTTATGGTGCAAACCCAATGAAGTACAATGTTTAAAAGAATAATCAATAGAACCTTAAAATAGGACTTAAAGAAAGAAAATATAACTTGATAACAAAGATACCATTCCTTTAAAATGTAACAATGAGCTATTTAGTACAGAATGCTGGAGGGACTTAGCCGATCAGGCAGCATCTACGGAAAAGAGTAAACAGTCAAAGTTTCAGGTCATGACTCTGTACTCTTTTCCAATGATGCTGCCTGGTCCACTGAGTTCCTCCAGTATTTTGTGTGCATTGCTTGGATTTCCAGCATCTGCAGCTTTTATTGAGGTTGTGGAGCTATTTAGAACAACGTGTTTTGAACAGAATCAGATCTTCGAGCTCATCAGATTATGTGATTGTTTACGTCCATACAACAGTCCTCCAGAGCTTCTTCACCGAACCCCTATAAATATATCCTTCTGCATATTCTTTCAATAACTTCTCCTTAAACACATCCTTGCTACTCAACTCATCTACTTGTTGTTGAATAGAGTTCCTGATTCCAAACAATTTTTGAGAGAATCTCTTGAAGTCCTTGTTTTTTTTATTCACTTCCCGACATGAAAATATTTTCTGTTCCTTCATATAAACATAAGAAAATAGTAGCCATTTACGCCCTCAAACATTCCTGTCAATCTGACTAGGATGATCAATCTGACTGAGACATCATCTCCTGTGCCATGTCCTGATACATTCCCTTCTTCATCTTTAAATGTCCACAATGATCGAGCCATCTCAACTCACCTCAAAATTAGAAGCTGTCTAACCTCATATAACTATACAGTGGCCACTTTATTATGTACTCCTATACCAATAAGGTGACCATTGGGTGTATGTTTGTGGTCTTCTGCTGCTGTAGCCCATCTATTTCAAGGTTCAAAATGTGTGTTCAGAGATGCTCTTCTGCACGCCACTGTTGTAACAAATGGCTATTTAAGTTACTGTTGCCTTCCTGTCAGCTTGAACCAGTCTGGCCAATTTCCTCTGACCTCTCATTATCAAGGTGTTTTCGCCCACAGAACAGTCACTCACTAGACTTTTTCTTTTCATGCTATTCTCTGTAAACTGCTGAGACTGTTGTGCATGAAAATTCCAGGAGGTCAGCAGTTTCTGAGAGAGTCAAACCATCAGAATTAGACAATATCACTGCCATATATCATGAAATTTGTTGTTTTGCGACAGCAGTACGTTGCAATTTATAATAATAAAACAACTATAAATTACAGTAAGTATATACTTTTTAAATTAATTAAATAAGTGGTGCAAGAAGAGAGGGAAAAATAGAGTCAGTGTATTTGGATTCATTATCCATTCAGAAATCTGATAGCAGAGGGGAGGAAGCTGTTCCTGAAACGTTGAGTTTGTGTCTTCAGATTCCTGGACCTCCTCCTTGATAATAGCAATGAGGAGAGGACATGTCCTCTGTACTGGGGGTCCATAATAATGGGTGCCATCTGTTTGAGGCATCGCCTTTTGAAGGTGTCTTGGATGCTGGGGAGTGTAGTGTCCATGATGGAATTAGTTGTGTTTGCAGCTTTCTGTAGAATTTTAAAATCCAGTGTGCTGGCTCCTCCATACCAGACTGTGATGCACTCATTTAGAATGCTTTCCACAGTACATCTGTAGAATTTGCAAGTGTCTTTGATGTCATACCAATTCTCCTCAAACTCCAAACAATATATAGCCACTGTCATGCCTTCTTTGTAATTCTATTAACATTTTGGTCCCAGGATAGATCTAAAGAGATTTTGACACCCAAGAACTTGAAACTGGTCACCATCTCCACTACTGGTTCCACAATGAGGAGTGGTGTGTGTTCCCTCAACATTTCCTTCCTGAAGTCCACAATCAATTCCTTAGACTTACTGACATTGAGTGTAAAATTCCACTCAACCAGCTGATCTAGGTCACTCCTGAAATTTGAGAGGGAGAAGCTGAAATTTGAGAGGTTTTAAACTCCTAATACCGACTATCTTGCTGGCAAACATGCAGTCTCTGGTGAATAAAATCAACGATTTCGGAGCTAGGGTGCTGAATCAGAGGGACATTAGGACCGCATGTGTCCTTTGTTTCATGGAATCCTGGTTAACCTCTTCTGTGCTGAATGCGGTGATTCAGATTGATGGGTTTATTATACACCATCAGGATAGATCTATAGAGTCTCTCAAAAGCAGATGTTGAAGAGTTTGCTTCATGATTAACTCTTCTTGATACATAAATATATCAGTGCTGTCCCAGTTCTGCTCACGAGACCTGGAATATCTTGCAGTTAAGTGCTTTCCATTTTACCTACCACGGGAGTCTTCCATGATCATTTTGGTAGTGCTTTACGTTCCACCTCAAGCAATGTCAATCAAGCTTTAGCTGATCTGAGCAATGGTATCAACATTCATGAAACTGCGCACCCTAATGCCTTCACCATCATTTTGGGGGATTTTAACCAGCCCAGTTTGAAAAAAATCACTAAGCAATTACCATCAACAGATCACTTGCAATACCAGAGGAAGTAACACCATTGTTACACCACCATCAAGAATGCCTACTGTGCTATTTCACGCCCTCACTTCGGGAAGTCTGGTCACCTAGCTGTACTTCTATTCCCTGAGTATAGTTAGAGACTGAAGACTGCAGCACCAGCGGTGAGGACCAAGAAAGTATGCACAAGGGAAGTACAGGTGCGCTTACAGGACTGCTTTGAATCAGTGGACTGGACTATATTCAGGGATTCATCTTCAAACCTGGATGAGTATGCTGCAATTGTTACCGACAGTGTGGATGAGTGTGTGCTTTCAAAGACTGGCTATACATTCCCAAACCAAAAGCTGTGGATGAACCAGGAGGTATGCCATCTGCTGAAGGCTAGATCTGTGATATTCAGGGGTGGTGACCCAGATCCGTACCAGAAACCAGGTATGACTTGCAGAGGGCTATTTCAAGGGTGAAGAGACAATTTCAAATGGAGGCGACATCGGATGTATGACAACTCTGGCAGGGTTTGCAAGATATTACAAAGTGAAACCCAAAAGCATGAATGGTAGTGATGCTTCACTACCAGGTGAATTTAATGCCTGCTTTGAAAGGGAGAATATAACGACAGCTGTGAAGATCCCTGCTGCACCCGGTGGCCCTGTGATCTCTGTCTCAGAGGCCGATGTTAGGCAGTCTTTAAAGAGGGTGAACCCTCACAAGGTGGAAGGTCCTGATGGAGTACCTGGCAAGGATCTGAAAACTTGTGCCAGCTAACTGGCGGGAGTATTCAAGGGCATTTTCAACCTCTCACAGCTATAAGTGGAAGTTCCCACTTGCTTCATAAAGGCAATGATTATATCAGTACCTAAGAAGAATAATGTGAGCTACCTTAATGACAATCGCTCAGTAGCACTCTCATCTGCAGTAATGAAATGCTTTGAGAGGTTAAACTTGGACCCACTGCAATTTGCCTATCGTACAATAGGTCAAGAGCAGATGCAGTCTCAGTGGCTCTTCACATGGCCTTAAACCACCTGGACAACACAAACACCAATGTCCAGATGCTGTTTATCAACTATAGCTCAGCAGTCAACACCATCATTCCCACAATCCTGATTGAGAAATTACAAAACCTGGGCCTCTGTACCTCCGTCTGCAATTGGTTCCTCGACATCCTAACCAGAAGACCACAGTCTGTGCGGATTGGTGATAACATCTCCCCCTCGCTGATAATCGACACTATTGCACCTCAGGGTGTATGCTTAGCCCACTGCTCTACTCTCTCTATACCCATGACTGTGTAGCTCAAATACCATCTATAAATTTGCTGATGATTCAACCATTGTTGATACAATCTTAGATGGAGATGAGAGGGTGTACAGGAGCAAGATATTCCAACTAGTGGTGTGGTGTTGCAGCAACAACCTTGCATTCAACGTTAGTAAGACAAAAGAGCTGGTTGTGGACTCCAGGAAGGGTAAGACAAAGGAACACATACCAAATCTCTGAAGGGATCGGAAGTGGAGAGAGTGAGTAGTTTCAAGTTCCCAGGTGTCAAGATCTTTGAGGGCCTAACCTGGTCCCAACATATTGATACAGCTATAAAGAAGGCAAGATAGTGACTATACTTCATTAGGAGTATGAAGAGATTTGGTATGTCAATAAAAACACTCAAAAATTCTATAGAGAGCATTCTGACAGGCTGCATCACTGTCTACTATGGGGGGGGGGGTGGTGGGGGAGGCTACGGCACAGGACTGAAAGAAGCTGCAGAGGGTCGTATGTTTAATCAGCTCCATCTTGGGTACTAGCCTATAAAGTACCCAGGACACTTTCAAGGAGTGGTATCTCAAAAAGATAACGTCCATTATTCAGGACCCCCCAGTACCAGGGCATGCCCTTTTATCACTGTTACCATCAAGTGGGAGGTACAGAAGCTTGAAGGTACACACTCAGCGAATCAGGAACAGCTTCTTCCCCTCTGCCATCCAGTTCCTGAATTGACATTGAACCCAAGAATGTCCTTGGGTTCACCTTTTTAATATATATTCTGTCTTTGCATGATTTTAATCTATTCAATATCTGTATATTGTAATCGATTTACTTATTATTATCTTCTTCTTTATTATGTATTGCATTGAACTGCTGCTGCTAAGTTAACAAATTTCACAACACATACTGGTGATAATAAACCTGATTCTGATTTTGATTCTAAAGTCAGATGTATCAGTATTACAGTGGAGTAAAGGGGATTGCAGAGGCATGAGAGAGGAGTTGGCCAGAATTGATTGGAAATGAGCACTGTCAGGGATGATGGCAGAGCAGCAATGGCTGGAATTTCTGGAAGCAATTCGGAATATTCGGAAGAATAGTTGGAAGGAGTATTTTAAAGGAAAGATGGCATAACTGTGGCTAGCAAGAGAAGTCAAAGCC
The DNA here is from genome assembly GCF_030144855.1 of Hypanus sabinus. Classification (NCBI taxonomy): domain Eukaryota; kingdom Metazoa; phylum Chordata; class Chondrichthyes; order Myliobatiformes; family Dasyatidae; genus Hypanus; species Hypanus sabinus. The sequence goes on along the minus strand of NC_082716.1, from coordinate 94,905,901 downwards.
ATCAAAGAGCCAAAGAGAGGGCATATAATCAAGTAAAAATTAGTGGAAAGTTAGAGGATTATGAAGCTTTTAAAAACCAACAGAAGGCAAGTGGAATACGAAAGTGAGCCAGCCAGTAATATTCAAGAGGATACCAAAGGTTTCTTCGGATACATAAAGTGTAGAAGAGAGGCAAGAGTGGATATCAGACTGCTGGAAAACAATGCTGGAGAGGTAGTAATGGTGGTAAGGAAGTGGCAGGTGAACTGAATAAGTATGAAACACTCTGGTTCTGTTGGCTGTGAAAGTCTAGGGAAGACAATCTCTGGCCCCACCAAACGTGCGGGATTGAGGTGCAAGCCCACCCTGAAACCCCCGTTTGTGTGACTGCTGTCTGATTTGTTACCTTGTTGCAAATAAGTACCACAAAATAACAGACAGTACACCGCATACAATTAAATGATTTAGCTTTATAATTCTTGATTTGACTAAAGTGTTAGTAAAGAAAAAGCAAAGAAAAAGCAAAAAAAAAAGAAAAGGGCTCATCTTAATGAAATAGTCTTATGTGCACAGGTTGGAGATCACGGTTTCCCCTTCACCGATTCTCCTTCGATTTCCCTGATCATGGCCCCACTCTGGGTCGAGTCCTACAACCTCTTCTCTCTGGCGTGTTCTCCCTTCAACTCACACCAAACAAAAGACCTAGCTCACCCAGGTGTCAGGCACACAACACGAAAACACACTCCCTTCGTTGGACGGCTCACAATCTAAAGCACACGTGATCTCTAACCATAACCCAAATACTGCTTCTACAGAAAGACCATTACGTTAACAGTGAAACCTTTCCCAGGATATTAGAAGTATTTTGCATTAGTTTTCACTGTGGAAGACATTAGCAGTGTGGTGGAAGTTCCAGGTGTCGAGGCATGAGGGGTGTGAAGTTACCATAACTAAAAAGAAGGTTCTTGGGAAACTGAAAGGTCTGAAGATAGAAAAGTGACCTGGACCAGATGCTGTACACCACAGGGTTCTGAAGGAGGTTGTTGAAGAGACCATGGAAGCATTACTAATGATCTGTTAAGAATCACTAAATTCTGGACTTGCTCTGGAAGACTAGAAAATTGCAAATCTGACTCCACTCTTCAAGAAGGGAGAGAACCAGTTAGCCTGACCCTAATGGCTGGGAAGATGTTGGAGTCAATTATTAAGCATGAGGTCTCAGGATACGTGGAAGCACATGATAAAACAGGCTGTAGTCAGCATGGTTTCCTCAAGGGAAAATCTTGCTTGACAAATCTATTGGAATTATTTATAACCATATAACAATTACAGCACGGAAACAGGCCATCTCTGCCCTTCTAGTCCGTGCCGAACACTTACTCTCACCTAATCCCACTGATCTGCATTCAGCCCATAACCCTCTATTCCTTTCCTGTCCATATACCTATCCAATTTTGCTTTAAATGACAATACCGAACCTGCCTCTACCACTTCTACTGGAAGCTCATTCCACACAGCTACCACTCTCTGAGTAAAGAAGTTCCCCCCCATGTTACCTTTAAACTTTTGCCCCTGAACTCTCAACTCGTGTCCTCTTGTTTGAATCTCCCCTACTCACAATGGATAAAGCCTATCCACGTCAACTCTATCTATCCCCCTCATAACTTTAAATACCTCTATCGTCCCCCCTTAACCTTCTACGCTCCAAAGAATAAAGACCTAACTTGTTCAACATTTCTCTGTAACTTAGGTGCTGAAACCCAGGTAACATTCTAGTAAATCTTCTCTGTACTCTCTCTATTTTGTTGGCATCTTTCCTATAAGTAGGTGACCAGAACTGTACACAATACTCCAAATCCGGCCTTACCAATGCCTTGTACAATTTTAACATTACATCCCAACTCCTATACTCAATGCTCTGATTTATAAAGGCCAACATACCAAAAGCTTTCTTCACCACCCTATCATAGTTCCACCTTCGGGGAACTATGCACCATTATTCCTATGTCTCTCTGTTCTATTGCATTCTTCAATGCCCTACCATTTACCATGTATGTCCTATTTGGATTATTCCTACCAAAATGTAGCACCTCACACTTATCAGCATTAAACTCCATCTGCCATCTTTCAGTCCACTCTTCTAACTAGCCTAAATCTCTCTGCAAGCTTTGAAAACCTACTTCATTATCCACAACACCATCTTAGTATCATCTGCATACTTACTAATCCAATTTACCACCAAATCATCCAGATCATTAATGTATATGATGAACAACATTTGGACCCAGTACAGATCCCTGACGCACACCACTAGTCACCAGCCTCCAACCTGACAAACAGTTATCCACCACCACTCTCTGGCATCTCCCATCCAGCCACTGTTGAATCCATTTTACTACTTCAATATTAATACCTAACGATTCAACCTTCCTTACTAACCTTCTGTGCGGAACCTTGTCAAAGGCCTTACTGAAGTCCATACAGACAACATCCACTGCTTTACCCTCATCAACTTTCCTAGTAACCTCTTCAAAATATTCAATAAGATTTGTCAAACATGACAATCCATGCACAAATCCATGTTGACTGTTCCTAATCGGACCCTGTCTGTCCAGATAATTAAATATACCATCTCTAAGAATACTTTTCTTTAATTTACCCACCACTGACATCAAAGTTACAGGCCTGTAATTGCTAGGTTTACTCTGAGAACCCTTTTTAAACAATGGAACCACATGAGCAATACGCCAATCATCCAGGACCATGACCATTTCTAATGACATTTGAAATATTTCTGTCAGAGCCCCTGCTATTTCTACACTAACCTCCCTCAAGGGAATATCCTAGGGAATATCCTAGGGAATATCCTGTCAGGACCTGGAGATTTATCCACTTTTATATTCCTTAAAAGCGCCAGTACTTCCTCTTCTTTAATCATCAAAGTTTCCATAACTTCCCTACTTGTTTCCCTTACCTTACATAATTCAATATCCTTCTCCTTAGTGAATACCAAAGAAAAGAAATTGTTCAAAATCTCCCCCATCTCTTTTGGCTCAACACATAGTTGTCCACTCTGATTCTCTAACGGACCAATTTTATCCCTCACTATCCTTTTGCTATTACTAGAACTGTAATAGAACTAGAACTGTAGAAACCCTTTGGATTTATTTTCTCCTTACTTGCCAAAGCAACCTCATATCTTCTTTTAGCTTTTCTAATTTCTTTCTTAAAATTCTTCTTACATTCTTTATATTCCTCAAGCACCTCATTTACTCCATGCTGCCTATATTTATTGTAGATATCTCTGTTTTTCCTAACCAAGTTTCCAATATCCCTTGAAAACCATGGCTCTCTCAAACTTCTAACCTTTCCTTTCAACCTAACAGGAACATAAAGATTCTGTACCCTCAAAATTTCACCTTTAAATGACCGCCATTTCTCTATTACATCCTTCCCATAAAACAAATTGTCTCACTCCACTCCTTCTAAATACTTTTACTTCGCCTCAAAGTTAACCTTTCTTCAATCAAAAATCTCAACCCTGTGTCCAGTCCTATCCTTCTCCATAATTATATTGAAACTAATGGCATTGTGATCACTGGACCCGAAGTGCTCCCCAACACATAACTCCATCACATGACCTATTTCATTTCTTAACAGAAGATCCAACACTGTTATTTGTAAAAATAACAAGCAGAGTAGGGAAAGGAGAATTGGCTGATGTTGTGTACTTGGATTTTCAGTAGGCCTTTGACAAAGTGCCACACATGAGACAGCTTAACAAGCTACAAGCCCATGGTATTACAGGAAAGATTCTAGCATGAATAAAACAGTGGCTGATTGGAAGAGGCAAAGATTGGGAATAAAGGAGGCACTTTCTGCTTGGTTGCTGGTGACTGCTGGTGTTTCTTTTTGCATTATATGTCAATGATTTGGATGATGGAATTGACGGTTGCAGAAAATACGAAGATATGTGGAGGGGCAGGTAGTTTTAAGAAAGTAGATGGTCTACAGAAGACTATCTAGATTAGGAGAACGGATTAAAAAATGGCAGGTGGAATACAGTGTCGGGAAGTGTATAGCCATGTACTTTGATAGAAGTGAAAGGGTTGACTATTGCTAAATGGAGAGAAAATACAAAAAACTGAAGTATAAAGGGACTTGGGAGTCCTTGTGCAGGATTCCTTGAAGGTTAATTTGCAGGTTGAGTGTGTGGTGAAGAAGGCAAATGTGATGGTAACGTTAATTTCAAGAGGACGAGAATATAAAAGCAAGGATATAATGTTGAGACCTTATAAAACACTGTAAGGCCTCACTTGGCGTATTGCGAGCAGTTTTGGGCCCCTTATTTTAAGAAAGGATGTGGAAAAACTGGAGAGAGTTCAAAGGAGTTTCACAAAAATGATTCCAGAATCGAGTGGCTTGTCATATGAAGAGTGTTTGAAGGCTCTGGGCCTGTATTCACTAGAATTCTGAAGAATGAGGGGTGATCTCATTGAAACCTATCAAATGGTGAAAGGCCTTAATTGAGTTGATGTGGAGAGGATGTTTCCTGTGGTGGGAGAGTCTAAGACTATAGGACAGAATAGACCATAGCCTCAGAATAGAGATGTGTCCTTTAGAATGGAGATGAGGAGGAATTTCTTTAACTGAGAGTGGTGAATCGGTGGAATTCTTCACCACAGGCAGATGGGGATCACAAGTCTTTATGTATATTTAAGGCAGAGGTTGATACATTCTTGATTGATCAAGGAATGAAGGGATATGGGGAGAATGCAGGAGATTGGGGCTGAGAGGAAAATTGGATCAGCCATGATGAAATGGCAGAGCAGACTCGATGGGACAGAAGGCCTAATTCTGCTCCTGCATATTATGACTGTTGAAGTCAGTGCCACTGGGCAGTAATCATTTAGGCCAGTTACCATTGCTCTCTTGGGCACTGGAATGATGGTGGCTGTCTTGAAGCCTGCAGGGACGTGGGCTGTTTGAGAGATATTAAAGATGTCCATAAAGGCCTCTGTTAGCTGGGCTGCACAGACACTCAGCACCAGACCAAATATGTTGTCTGGCCCTGCAGCTTTGCGTGGGTTTACCCTGGCAAGGGTCCTCCTCGCCTTGGGTGTGGCCTGACAGGGTGCTTGTTCCTCAGGAAGAGTGGGGGTTTTCCTCGATGTTGTATCATTCAATTTATCAAGTCGTGCAGTGAAAACATTCAGCCTGTTTTGGTCATTGCATGCAGAATGGACTTGGGCGTACACTTGTGTACAGGAAATGACATTAAACAATGTTGAATATTCCCCTGTTCTACCATCATTGTATCTACCCACTTACAACCATAGAACATTACAGCAGAGAATCAGGCCTTTTGGCCCTTCTTGGCTGTGCCGAACCATTTTTCTGCCTAGTCCCACTGACCTGAACCTGGGCCATATCCCTCCAACCCCTTCTCTTCCGTATACTTGTCCAAGTTTTTCTTAAATGTCAAAAATGAGCCTGCATTCACCACTTCATCTGGTAGCTCATTCCACACTCCCAACACTCTCTGCGTGAAGAACCCCCGCTAATCCTCCCTTTAAACTTTTCCCCCTTCACCCTTAACCCATGACCTCTTTTTTTTTCTCCCCTGGCCTCAGTGGAAAAAGCCTGCTTGCATTCGCTCTATCTATACCCATCATAATTTTATATACCTCTATCAAGTCTCCCCTCATTCTCCTACGCTTCAGGGAATAAAGTCCTAACCTATTCAACCTTTCTCTGTAACTCAGTTTCTCAAGTCCCGGCAACATCCTTGTAAACCTTCTCTGCTCTCTTTCAACCTTATTAATATCCTTCCTGTAATTAGGTTTCTAAATGATTTGAAAATTTTTTGTATCAATATCTATCTCCTCACAATTACCTGTATTGAATGTCACGTTGGCAATTAGAAACCCATTCACAATGGCTTTTTGAAAACATATTAATCTTTAGTGTTTTGCCGCTAAACTGATCTCTGTTAATGAAACAAGACCCATCTTATGCCCCATTCAGTTTAGTAACATTCATAGGTTTACAATTGACCTTCCAATTAATTTTAATTATTGAGTCAAGGAGTCATACAACATGTAACATCTTATTCCTTTGGCCAATAGTCAGTTATCAATCTGTACTAATCTGATTTACCAGCACTTACACTGTAGCCTTCTATGCTTTGGTAATTCAAGTAGTGCTTTAGTTACTTCTGAATGTCTCATCACTACTTCCATCATTGCAGATACCAACCATCGTCTGGAAGAAGAATTCTTCCTAGATCCCCTTCAGGCTGCTTAACCATACTCTAAACCAATGTCTTATTTTGACAACAGCATGGTGATGTTTTCTGCTACCTATCCTCTCTATGTACCTCAAAATTTTGAATATCTCTGTCAAATCTCCCCTCAGCCTCCTTTGCTCCAAGAGAAAATCAGACCACTTCGCCAAGCACCTATGCTCTGTCCGACAGAAAAAATGGGATCTCCCAGATTCATTTCAATTCCACTTCACGTTCCCATTCTGATATGTCCATCCATGGCCTCCTCCACTGTCATGATGAGGCCACACTTAGGTTGGAGGAACAACACTTTATATTCCATTCGGGTAGCCTCCAACGTGATGGCATGAACATTGATTTCTCTAACTTCCAGTAATAACCCCCACCCTCCACTTCACCATTTCCCCCCTCTCACCTTATCTCCTTTGGTGGTCCTCCCCCCCCCCCTTTTCTTTCTTCCATGGCTTTTTGTCTCTTTTACCAATCAACTTCCCAGCTCTTTACTTCATTCCTCCCCTCCACCTACTGATTCTCTCTCCCCTCCCTCTCCTTTTAAATCTACTTTTTTTTCTCCAGTTTTGCCAAAGGGTTTCGGCCTGAAACCTTGACTGTATTCTTTTTCTAGAGGCTGCCTGGCCAGCTGAGTTTCTCCAGCATTTTGTGTGTGTTGCATCTTCCAGCATCTTCAGATTTTCTTTTGTTTGTGATTGGAAAACCAGACCTTCTAGATTTTCCTCATTGCTGAGATTCCACCCCAGTTGTCATTGTGGTGAATGTCCTGTGCACTGCCTCCTGTGCAATCACATCCTTTCTATACTGTACAGACAATAAGTTCACACAGCGCTCAAGTTGAGGCCTAAACATTGGTTTATAAAAATGCTATAACCTCTCTGCATTTACATTCTGATGAATGCTAAGGTCCCATACACTTCTACAACACCTTATCCGCATGTACTGCCACCTTTAGAAACTTTTAGACAAACACTAAGATCTTTCTGTTCCTCAGCACACCCTTGGGCCCTACCATTCATCGAGTGTATCCTGAGTTCAAGTCAAATTTTGAACAACACAGTCATCAGTAATAATGGATCACAAGTTTCCACCTATGCCAGAATGTCTGGGTATTTTTAATTCTTCATTTTATCTTCTATTTTTGTTTACAAAATCCTGTAGATTTTTTCCCATCAGGTTTTCAGAGTTCTAAGAGGAGTTAATTACTAAGAAAATTAACTGACATTTAGAGTTTCAGATCTCCTTAATCTCATAACTTGAGTATGGAGCATTAAAATATCAACATGAGTTTTGACAGAAACATAATCTGTTTCATTTTGACTAATCTAACTAGAAACAATTAAAGGTTATGTCATTATAGTTACCTAATTATTTCTTTAAAAAGTCTAGGCTGGTGATTTCAGATTCATTAACTTCTTCAGGCACCATAACTTTATAAAACAATAAAATTCATTTAATGTAATGTAGGATAAAACGTGGAGATCGCCACTGCCCCAGCCCTCAACACACTCATTCTTCTCTTGTTACAGGTCTATGTTTAGTGAGCCCCAATGTTGCAAGTTCCTGGTCGTCTCCTTTTAAAAGTGTGCAGGTTAGAATTCTGTTTGTTTTCCTCATTGCTTCTTTGCTTTGGCAGTTATCACGTTGCTGGCTGTGTCTCATTTCACTCTTAGCTAATTGATGACTGATGCACCATCAATAACTCTCGGAGACTGGAAGTGAACAATAGGCTTTTATTAGCAGCAAAAAGGAAGCACGACATCTCGGAGTCTGAGGGAGGAGCAGTGCCCCAATCCCCTTTGTACAGGGGTCTGTGGGAGGATCATTCAGCAGAGGGGCATGTCCAGACAGGTATATCATAGTTTACCACATTCACTCCCCCTTTGTTATAAAAGAGAGCCCCCACGGGGTGAAGTTTCCTACAAGTATATTTACAGGTCAAGTCTATCAGGCAGTCGAGTCTGTCGCTGCGATCTACGTAGCACTGGTGGTGATTGCACCAGTGGGAGTGGTGATTACACCAGTGATTGTGCTGGCTCCGGCCTGACTTGAGGTGCCAGCCTGTTAGGCATCAGTAATCCCTCATGCGTGTGCATGGCGCCCGATATGGGAGTGTCGTGAGGAGTCTGTGTAGGGCTTGGCGTGCGCGGTGTCTCGTGGGTATATGCATCGGTGGGTACGGGGTTCATAGTCACCGTGGAGTGTTCGGGGTAGTGGTCTGGTGCTCCTGCGGGTGCCAGGTCACGGATGGAGACCGTGTCCTTTCGCCCATCAGGTAAGACCACGTAGGCATACAGGGGGTTCGCATGAAGTAGGTGAACCCTCTCGACCATCGGGGAGTATTTATTGCTCCTTGCATGTTTCCGGAGCAGCATTGGCCCTGGGGATGTCAGCCAAGCGGGTAGGGTGGTCCCAGTGGCAGACTTCCTGGGAAAAGAAAAGAGTCGCTCATGAGGGGTGGTATTGATGGATGTGCATAACAGGGAGCGGATGGAGTGGAGTGCCTCGGGGAGGACCTCCTGCCAGTGAGAGACCGGCAATCCCTTTGACCCAAGGGCTAAGAGTGTGGCCTTCCACACCATGGCGTTCTCCCTCTCCACCTGTCCATTTCCCTGGGGATTATAGCTCGTGGTCCAACTAGTAGCAATACCCCTAGCCAGCAGGTACTGGCACAGCTCATCACTCATAAAGGAGGACCCTCTATCACTGTGGATATAGCAGAGATATCCAAACAGAGTGAAGAGCTGGCGCAGGGCTTTTATGACGGACGCGGCAGTGGTATCGGGGCAGGGGATGGCAAAGGGGAACCGTGAGTATTAGTTGATTATGTTAAGAAAGTACACATTGAGGTCGGTGGAGGGAAGGGGGCCCTTAAAGTCGACACTCAGTCGCTCAAAGGGGCGGGTGGCCTTGATAAGTTGTGCCTTTTCAGGACGGTAGAAGTGCGGTTTGCACTCAGCGCAGACTTGGCAGTCCCTGGTCACCGTCCTGATTTCCTCAAGGGAGTAAAGCAGGTTCTGGGCTTTCACGAAATGGTAAAGTCGGGTGACCCCCAGATTGCAAAGATGTGCATGGAGGGCGTATAGCTGGTCAAGCTGTGCGCTGGCACACGCTCCCCGGGATAGGGCATCAGGGGGCTCATTGAGCCTTCCAGGCCGGTACAGGATGTCATAGTTGTAGGTGGGATGTGTGGGTCAGTGTGTGTGTCAGTAGCGGGGTATGTGACGAAGTCTCACAGAACTGAGGATTTCTGACAGTAATTGGTGGGAGGGGCCCGTCATACTCCATTGTCACACTTTTCAGGTGGCTCTGGAAGTTGAGCTCCAATAGCACAGGGGCACACAGTTGAGGCATGACCAGTAACGCAAAGTCCCAATATTCTGTGCCCTGCCCCACCAGTGTCGCTACACAACCCCCCCCAGATGTCTGTGGAATGCGATCCAGAAGCCATGGTGACCCTCTGGCTTATTGGCCGTGTCACAAGTCCACAGCGTTGCACCGTGTCCAGGTGAATAAAACTCTCAGTGCTGCCCATCTCAAGCAGGCAGCTAGTCCTGTGCCCCTCCTCCAGGATATCCATCATTGACCTTGTGAGCTGGTGTGGAGCGCTTTGGTCGAGGGTCATGGAGGCCAGAGTTGAATCGCCGTCTGGGTGCCCGGTAAGCACCCGTGGGTCAGAGGCAGGGCGAGGTGGTGCCGACAAAGATGGCCACCGCCATGCCTCGCATGTGGCCGGCAGGCTAGATGGCGGCAACTAAGATGGCGACCCCCATGCCTCGCACGCGGCGCTGCTCAACCCTGCTCGTGGTTTGGACTTACAGGCCTTGGCGAAGTGGCCCTTCTTGCCACAGCTGGAACAGGTAGCTTCTCAGGCCAGGCAGTGTTGTCGGAGGTGCTTTTTGAGTCTGCAGAAGTAACACTGCGCGGACTCGTGTCTGGCAGCAGCCGAGGTCGATTCGCCGGCAGGTTGCAGGGTCTGCAGTGTCCATGAAGCTGGTGGGAGATCGCGTGCCTGGACAGCATCAGCGTTGCGCAGAGCGGCCTCCAGCGTGTCGGCCAGCTCAATCGCCGAATGTAAGGTAAGATCGGCATGTTCCAGCAGCCGCTGGCGCATGTACACTCTGATCCCCGTAACGAAGGTGTCTCTTACTAGCAGCTCTGCATGCTGTTCCGTCATCAGTCCCCTGCAGCTGAAGGCCTGCACGAGTGTCTGTAGGGCCCGGACAAACTCAGCTCTTGACTCTCTGGCCCGCTGCCGCTGTGTTGCTAAGTGATGTCTTGCGTAGACGGTGTTCACTGGCCGTCGGTATTGCCTTTTGAGGGCATCCATCGCACCCTGGTAGTCCGTTTGGTCTCTGATCATGGAGTAGACCGTTGGACTGACCCTGGAGAGGAGAACCCTGTGCATCGTGGCGGGATCTGTCACATGAAGTTCGAAAGCGTCGTCGGCTTCCTGGGATTGAGGGTCGAGATCCAATCTGTAAAATGCTCTCTAGGTTTTAAAATTGCTGCTAATAAAATTGATGCACCATCAATAACTCTCGGAGACAGGAGGCGAACGATAGGCTTTTATTAGCAGCAAAATGGAGCACAGCATCTCGGAGACTGAGGGGGGAGCAGTGCCTCCAATCGCCTTTATACAGGGGTCTGTGGGAGGAGCTACAGGAGCAGTCAGCAGAGGGGCATGTCCAGACAGGTATATGTAGTTCACCACAATGACATTCTGAGTTTGATTGGACAAAGGCACGGAAATTATATTCAATTTTGGGAGGGATCATCGCTAGAGACCATGAGTCCAAGGAGGTGAGAAATGAATGAATAGAAAATTGAGCAGAAACACCTTTATCCAGTGTAAGGCATTGAAATATGGAACTTGCTACTATAATGGAGTCAATTAGTCAAACAGCAAAAATGTATTTTAAGAGATGTTAGATAATCAAGTTAAAAAAGATGTTAAAAGAAGAATTGGAGTAAATTTGTCACATACATCTCAATACAGTGAAAAGCTTGTCTTATGTTACTGTTCATACTGATCAGATCATTACATTGAGGTAGAAAAATGTACAAGTGTAACAGTTACAGGGAAAGTGCAGTGCTGATGAGGTGCAAGATCATATCAAGGTAGATTGTGAAGTCAAGAGTCCAACTATCATATGAGGAACTGTAAGAAGTATAGACAAGAGTCCATTTTCTGTGCTGAGCTGAGTTGTGTCCGCAACTCTCTGTGGTTTCTTGTAGTTACAGGCAAAACAGCTGCCATACTAAGCTGTGATGCATGCATATAGGATTAGTAAAATTTGGTTAGGCTCAATGGGAATATGCCAAATTTCTTTAGTTTTCTGATCAAGTATCATATTGATGAGCTTTCTTGGGCTGTGTAGGCCAATCCCATGTACAGTGGGTACAATGGATTACAGAAACATTAGTGAACTCCAACCATACCATATGGCTTTGTCATTGAGCCTCAACGTCAAGTGAGCACATGACACAGCGCAGGGCAGGTCATCAAGATCTTGCGCAGCTGACTAACTCTTCAGTGATCAAAGTCCATATCTACCTTGGGTATCTGGAATGTGAGAATCATGTACTAAGCTGGAAAATTCACCATCATAGATATAAATGCAGATTTTCATCAACCAGTGGCTGAAAAGGATCCTGAACATCAGGTGGACTGACAAAGTAACCAGCTAGACACCATGGGAAAACGCCAACAAGGAATCCATAGAGGTACAAATAAGCAAATGGAAATAGAGGTGAACTGGCCACACCTTCAGGAAGTCGACCAACAACATCACTAGGCAGGCATTAAAATGGAATCCCCCAAGGGAAAGGGAAAAATGGACGTCCAAAGAACACATGGAGGAGAGACATTGAGGCTGATATTAGATAATGGGGCACTCCTGGTCCGCCCTCAAAAAGTGGTGCAAACAGAGGATGATGGAGATGGGGTGGACATCGATGGCTCTTGATCCACTGGGAACTAAGGGCCTAAGAAGAAGAGCTTTCTTGGCATGATATCTATGTGGTTGGATCAGGCAATGTTCAGAGCTAGGATCTTGAAGATCTCAATCATCTCAACCACCGGTGATATAGGAACACATGCAACCCTTGGCCCCCCCGCCTTCCTGAAGTCAATAACTGCTCTTTTGTTTTGTTGCTTTTGAGGAAAAAATTGTTGTCTTGACGCCATGCCACTTAGCTCTCTCTCCTTTTTGTATTCCTAATCATCATGATTTGTGGCCTGCTACTGTGGTATTATTTACAAACTTGCAGACAGAGTTAGAGGCAGAACCAGATCACACAGTCAGGCGAGTACGGGGAGTAGAAGTGGGCTGAGGACGTAATCCTGTGGAATATGTGTTTAAAATAATCGTGGCAGAGGTGTTGCTGCATACCCTTACTAATTGCAGTCTGTTGGTAAGAAAGTCAAGGATCCAGTTACAAAGAGAGATGGATGGTGATGAGTTGACTTGTGTTGAAGGTGGAGCTGTATTCAATAAACACTGGTCTGTCAGAGATGTCTTTATAATCCAGATAGTCTAGAGATGAGTGTAGGGCGAGGAAGATGGCCTCCACTGATAGTCCTGTATCACTAGTAAGTGAATTGCAGTCGGTCGAGTTGTCTGGAATGCATAGACTTGACCAGCCTCTTGAAACACTTCATGATGGTAGATTGCAGAGTCACTGGGCAGTAGTCATTAAGGCACATTATCTTGTTTTTCTTCGATACCGGGATGATAATTGCCTTCTTAAAGCAGGTAGGAACCACAGATTAAAGCAGGAAGAGATTAAAAATGTCTGAAAATACTCTTGTCACTTGATTTACACAGGATCTAAGGACACAGTCAGGGGACACCATCCATGCCAAGTCATTTCCACTATTTCACTCTCTGGAAGTTTGTTCTTAGATCTGTAGTGGTGTCTGAGGGTTCAGGTGCACAGGTTGTTGACATACCCATTTCCTTTGGTTCAGAACATGCATGGGATATATTAAGCTTATCAGGAAGGGATTTACTACTGCTGTCAATGCTGCCTGATTTGGTTTTGTAGCCTGATTATAGTGTGTAAGCCTTGCCATAGAGTTGAAAAAAAAACCCAGAAAAAGCAGGAAATTTAAGATCAGGGGGCATCTGAAGAGAGCTAGGTTGATGAATTCTTTAGAATTGGGAGAAATATTGAATTGACTTTATTTCTTATATCCTTCACATACATGAGGAATCAAAATCTTTAGGTTATGTCTCCATGTAAATGTACAATGTGCAATCAAAGTAATTTATAATAAATAGAACAGTCAAGATAACATGGAACTACCGGTACACTCAAATCTGCATGAGTCTGATGACTAGTGGATGAAGCTGTCCTGGAGTCTGTTGTTTCTGGCTTTTATGCTGCAGTACCGTTTCCCTGATGGTAGCAGCTGCAACAGTATTCATTAAGTACCTCTGCTATTTCCTCCGGTTCCATACACACTTTCCAACTGTCACACTTAATAGGTCCTATTCTTTCTCGTCTTATCCTCTTGCTCTTCACATGCTTGTAGAATGCCTTGGGGTTTTCCTTAATTCTGCCTGCCAAGGCCTTCTCATGGCCCCTACTGGCTCTCCTAATTTCCTTCTTAAGCTTCCTAGGAGCCTTATAATCTTCTAGATCTCTAACATTACCTAGCTCTCTGAACCTTTTGTAAGTTTTTCTTTTCTTCTTAACTAGGTTTATAACAGCCTTTGTACACCACAGTTCCTGTACCCTACCATAACTTCCCTATCTCATTGGAATATACCTATACAGAACTCTACACAAATATCCCCTGAATATTTGCCACATTTCTTCTGTACTTTTCCCTGAGAACATCTGTTTCCAATTTAAGCCTCTAATTTCCTGCCTGATAGCCTCATAACCAATTAAAAGCTCTTCTAACTTGCCTGTTCCTATCTCTCTCCAATGCTATTGTAAAGGAGATAGAGTTATAATCACTACCTGCAAAATGCTCTCCCTCTGAGAGATCTGATACCTGACCAGGTTCATTTCCCAATACCAAATCAAGTACAGTCTCTCCTCTTGTAGGCTTATCTACATATTGTGTCAAAAAAACTTCCTGAACACATCTAACAAACTCCACCCCATCTAAACCCCTTGCTCTGGAGAGATGCCAATCGATATTTGGGAAATTAAAATCTCTCATCATGACAACTCTGTTATTATTACACCTCTCCAGGATCTGTTTCCCTATTTGCTCCTTGATATCCCTGCTACTATTAGGCGCCCTATAAACACCCAGTAAAGTTATTGATTCCTTCCTGTTCCCAACCTCCACCCACAGAGACTCCATAGACAATCCCTCCATGGCATTCACCTTTCTCTGATCAACAGTGCCACACCCCCACTTCTTTTGCCTCCCTCTCTGTCCTTTCTGAAGCATCTAAAACCCGGCACTTGAAGTAACAATTCTGTCCCTGAGCCATTCAAGACTCTGTAATAGCCATATCTCCAAGTACTGATCCACACTCTAAGCTCATCCGCTTTGTTTACAACACTCATTGTGTTAAAATAGACACATCTCAAGCCTTCGGTCTGAGGGCGTCCCTCCTCTATCACCTGCCTATCCTCCCTCTCACACTGTCTACAAGCTTTCTCTATTTGTGAGCTAACCTCCTCTTCCCCAGTCTCTTCAGTTCGGTTCCCAACCCCCAACAATTCTAGTTTAAACTCTCCCTAGTAGCCTGAGCAAACCTCCACACCAAGATATTGGTCCCTCTGGGATTCAAGTGCAACCCACAGTTTTTGTACAGGTCTGAATCTGAATCCCTGCCCCCTGCTCCAATCCCTCAGCCACGCATTTATTGTCCTCCTCATTCTATTCCTATTCTCACTGTTGTGTGGCACAGGCAGTAATCCTGAGATTACTACCTTTGTGGTCTTGCTTCTCAACTTCCTTCCTAACTCCCTGTAGTCTTTTTTCAGGACCTCTTCCCTTTTCCTACCTATGTCATTGGTACCAATATGTACCACGACTTCTGGCTGTTCTGCCTCCCACTGCATATCCCACTGGATATCTTGGACGCGATCAGACCCTGACACCTGGGAGGCAAACTACCATCCGAGTTTTCTTCCTGTGTCCACAGAATTGCCTCTCTGACCCCCTAACTATAGAGTTCCCTATCACTACTGCCTTCCTCTTCCCTTTCCTACCGTTCTGAGCCACAGGGTCAGACTCTGTGCCAGAGGCGTGGCCACTGCCACTTCCCCCAGATAGGCTGTTCCCCCCAACAGTACTCAAACAGGAGTACTTATTGTCAAGGGGTACAGCCACAGGGGTACTCTCTAGTACCCGATTCTTCCCCTTCCCCCTCCTGACTTTGACCCACCTGTCCATCTCCTGTGGTCCTGGTGTGACCACCAGCCTATAACTCCTCTCTATCTCCTCTTTGCTCTCCCTAACTAGGTGAAGGTCATCGAGCTGCATTTCCAGTTCCCTAACTTGCTCCCTTAGGAGCTGCAGCTCGACACACCTGGTGCAGAAATGGCCGTCCAGGAGGCTGAGAGACTCCAACACACCCCACATCTGACACTGAGCACAGAAAACTAGCCTCATCCACATACTTCCTAACTCGTCTCGTCCCATGACCGCCTAAGCCTGTTGAGCCAAAGCCCTGCTACTCTGCTGACTGCTGGATATGGGTGTCTTCTTTTCAAACATTTTGTGCTCTAGTGGCTGACATCATGCGCCTGCGCAGTGTCACCTCTCTTTAACCTGTGTAGTAAAAAATAACTCCCTTCGCTCCGAAAAATCAGCAGTTCACTTGCAGCCTTCTTGCTCCAAAATTTTCCCACTTTCTCTCTCTCCCCCTCTCCCTCTCCTTATCCCTCCCCATACTGAACCAAACTAAAACCAATGGATGAACCATGAGGTTCCTACTCTGCTGAGGGCTACATCTGTGGCATTCAAAACCCGTGATCAAGAACAATACAAGAAGTCCAGGTACAACCTACTGGAGGCTATTTTAAGAGTGAAAAGAACATTCTGATTGAAGTTAGAAATGGAATTGGATGCATGTCAGCTCTGGCTGGGTTTGCAATGACTTTACTTCCTGCAGTGTGAAACCCAACATCATGAATAGCTGTTTTGCTTCACTCCCAGATAAGCTCAACACCTTTTATGCACACTTTGAAAATCATCCTGGTGGAGCTCAGTACCAAGGGAGGAAGGAGGTGAAAGGGGGAAAGCCCTGAAGTACCAGTCCATAGTCCAGGAGTGCAGGGATAAAGAATGGCGGTCGTGTCTATTCCCCATGGACGTCAGCTGTAGAGGGTTCCTGGCAAGGTCAGCATGGAGGTTGTTGTCTGTGCTGGGCAATTGATGAAAAGAGCAAGAACCAAGCAGCTGGCAAGATGGGGGAGGAAGCAGAAAGATCATTTTGCTGGATATGGAGCAGGTGAGAGGAGTTGAGCTGGAATTCAAAGGCAGATGGGCAGTGACTTGGCCACCACTGCTGATCCACCGACTGGAGAATGTAGTGGTTAAGCGTCAAAACACTCTATGAAGGTTGGGCACCAGACAACATCTGCTCCTAGCCAAAGGCTACAATCACCTCACCAGGTAACTGAAGAGAGCACTCCTGTGAATGATGGAAGCTTATTATAGATATAGCATTTGTTATTATGGATTGCAATGTACTGCTGTACAAGACAACAAATTTTCATGACAAGAGATACTTAAAGATGGATGAAGCCCATATGAATGGATACAACTTGGATTTAATAATTAAATGCAGCAAGTGTACAATTTTCCATTCGATGTGATCCTTATCTATTCTTTCATAATTCTTAACAGGATGTTTCTATGATGAGATTAATACACCCTCTTGAGATTAGTCCAGGGAACCACGTCATGATTGCACATTGAATTATCTGGGCTACTTTTATGGAGTCTATTACCAGAAAATGGTTACTGCTGCCAGTAAACAGTCTGATGTAACTGGTCGCTTTAAAACATTTTTGAATTAATGTCAGCACCAATAATAGATTAAAGTCTTTAAAGTCTATTTACTGTAGAGATAACTTATTCTCAAAAATGGTATAGAAGGAGTACAGTATAAGAGCTATCAGCCACTGGATCAAGAATCCTTTGTACATGTGAGGATCTTTTTCATGATCCCATCACACTTCAAGATGGTAACTGTCACAAGGACAGACCATTTTTCATACCTTGCAGTTGCAAAATTCTATTGGCTTGAAATTATTGTTTGGAGAAGATTCATTGAAGTGTAGAGATAGATAAATGTTTGAAGCACATTATTACAGAATAAAATGTACTCTTTACTTCACAGAGGCTTTGTAGAGCATTTAGATAAGAGTATGACCATCAAAGTATGATGTCAGGACTATAATTGTATGGATGCTTCATTCTTAAACATTTTGTTTTAAGAGCAACAAACAAATCTGAATACTTTAAGCTTAGACCTTTGAAGGAAACATTTGAAGGCCTAAATTACTAAGAGAGTAAGAGTTGTGAATTTCTTAAATGCATTAATTTTAATGCTAGGAGCATTGTAAGAAAGGTGGATGAGCATGGATTTATACCTGGAAATATGATGTTGTAGCTATTAGTGAAACATGGTTGCAGGAGGGGTGTGATTGGCAACTAAATATTCCTGGATTTTGTTGCTTCAGGTGTGATAGAATCAGAGGGACAAGAGGGGGAGATGTTGCATTGCTTGTCAGAGAAAATATCACAGCAGTGCTCTGGCAGGGTAGATTAGAGGGCTCGTCTAGCAAGACTATTTGGGTGGAATTGAGGAATGGGAAAGGTGTAGTAACACTTATAGGAGTGTATTATAGACCACCTAATGGGGAACGAGAACTGGAGGAGCAAATTTGTAAGGGGATAGCTGATATTTGTAGTAAGCACAAAGTTGTGATTGTGGGAGATTTTAATTTTCCACACAGAGACTGGGAAGCCCATAGTGTCAAAGGGCTGGATGGTTTGGAGTTTGTAAAATGTGTGCAGGATAGTTTTTTGCAGCAATACATAGAGGTACCAACTAACGAAGGGGCAGTGTTATATCTCCTGTTAGGGAATGAGATAGGCCAGGTGACGGAGGTATGTGTTGGGGAGCACTTCATCCAGTGATCACGATGCCATTAGTTTCAATATAATTATGGAGAAATATAGGACTGGACCCAGGATTGAGATTTTTAATTGGAGAAAGGCTAAATTTGAGGAGATATGAAAGGATTTAGAAGGAGTGGATTGGGACAATTTG
Source organism: Hypanus sabinus (assembly GCF_030144855.1). NCBI lineage: Eukaryota > Metazoa > Chordata > Chondrichthyes > Myliobatiformes > Dasyatidae > Hypanus > Hypanus sabinus. The sequence goes on along the minus strand of NC_082716.1, from coordinate 94,887,364 downwards.
TTTTATGGGAAGGATGTAATAGAGAAATGGAGGTCATTTAAAGGTGAAATTTTGAGGGTACAGAATCTTTATGTTCCTGTTAGGTTGAAAGGAAAGTTTGAGAGAGCCATGGTTTTCATGGATATTGGAAACTTGGTTTGGAAAAAGAGAGATATCTACAATAAATATAGGCAGCATGGAGTAAATGAGGTGCTCGAGGAATATAAAGAATGTAAAAAGAATCTTAAGAAAGAAATCAGAAAAGCTAAAAGAATATATGAGGTTGCTTTGGCAAGTAAGGTGAAAATAAATCCAAAGGATTTCTACAGCTATATTAATAGCAAAAGGGATAAAATTGGTCCCTTAGAGAATCAGAGTGGACAGCTATGTGTGGAATCAAAAGAGATGGGGGAAATTTTGAACAATTTCTTTTCTTCAGTATTCACTAAGGAGAAGGATATTGAATTGTGTAAGGTAAGGGAAACAAGTAGGGAAGTTATGGAAACTATGATGATTAAAGAAGAGGAAGTACTGGTGCTTTTAAGGAATATAAAAGTGGATAAATCTCTGGATCCTGACAGGATATAACCTAGGACCTTGAGGGAAGTTAGTGTAGTAATAGCAGGGGCTCTGACAAAAATATTTCAAATGTCATTTGAAACGAGGATAGTGCTAGAGGATTGGCATATTGCTCATGTTGTTCCATTGTTTAAAAAGGGTTCTAAGAGTAAACCTAGCAATTATAGGCCTGTAAGTTTAACATCAGTGGTGGGTAAATTAATGGAAAGTATTCTTAGATATGGTATATATAATTATCTGGATAGACAGGTCTGATTAGGAACAGTCAACATGGATTTGTGCATGGAAAGTCATGTTTGACAAATCTTATTGAATTTTTTGAAGAGGTTACTAGGAAAGTTTAATGGGGGTAAAGCAGTGGATGTTGTCTATATGGACTTCAGTAAGGCCTTTGACAAGGTTCCGCACAGAAGGTTAGTAAGGAAGGTTGAATCGTTAGGTATTAATATTGAAGTAGTAAAATGGATTCAACAGTGGCTGGATGGGAGATGCCAGAGAGTGGTGGTGGATAACTGTTTGTCAGGTTGGAGGCTGGTGACTAGTGGTGTGCGTCAGGGATCTGTACTGGGTCCAAATGTTGTTCATCATATACATTAATGATCTGGATGATTTGGTGGTAAATTGGATTAGTAAGTATGCAGATGATACTAAGATGGTGTTGTGGATAATGAAGTAGGTTTTCAAAGCTTGCAGAGAGATTTAGGCCAGTTAGAAGAGTGGGCTGAAAGTTGGGAGATGGAGTTTAATACTGATAAGTGTGTGGTGCTACATTTTGGTAGGACTAATCAAAATAGGACATATATGGTAAGTGGTAGGGCTTTGAGGAATGCAGTAGAACAGAGTAACCTAGGAATAATGGTTCATAGTTCCCTGAAGGTGGAATCTCATGTGGATAGGTTGGTGAAGAAAGCTTTTGGTATGTTGGCCTTTATAAATCAGAGCATTGAGTATAGGAGTTGGGTTGTAATATTAAAATTGTACAAGACATTGGTAAGGCCAAATTTGGAGTATTGTGTACAGTTCTGGTCACTGAATTATAGGAAAGATGTCAACAAAATAGAGAGAGTACAGAGAATATTTACCAGAACATTACCTGGGTTTCAGCACCTAAGTTACAGAGAAAGGTTGAACAAGTTAGGTCTTTATTCTTTGGAGCGTAGAAGGTTGAGTGGGGACTTGATAGAGGTTTTTAAAATTATGCGGGGATAGATAGAGTTGACGTGGATAGGCTTTTTCCATTGCGAGTAGGGGAGATTCAAACAAGAGGACATGAGGAGAGTTAGGGAGCAAAAGTTTAGGGGTAACATGAGGGGGAACTTCTTTACTCAGAGAGTGGTAGCTGTGTGGAACAAGCTTCCAGTAGAAGTAGTAGAGGCAGGTTTGATATTGTCATTTAAAGTAAAATAGGATAGCTATATGGACAGGAAAGGAATGGAGGGTTATGGGCTGAGTGCAGGTTGGTGGGACTATGTGAGGGTAAGTGTTCAGCATGGACTAGAAGGGTCGAGATGGCCTCTTTCCATGCTGTAATTTTTATATGGTTATATGGTTAAATGGTTAAACCTTTAAAGCTTTTCCACCTGCCAGATCTCTTGCCAAGACTCATCAATATCCAATCTCTTCAATGACAGGACTGGAAATACAATAATGAGAAGGCTCAAACAAACAACACTGACTGGGGGGGGGGGGGGCTTCATTGCAAAGTGCCATTGCTGCAATATCTCAAAACATCAAAGGCCTCAAGATATACCAAAGCTGTTGCAAAGCTGGAACGAAGGCAACTCAAGTGCAACACATGCATTCAACATCTGCTGAGATGATGGAGAACTGAAGCTAGGGAGTTCATGGAGCTCATAGAGCTGAAGATCTCTCCGGCACCTGTGCCACCCCTGTGCCAAAGGAGAGACCAAGTGAATGCCCTCTCTGACACTCTAATCCATTCATTATGGAGAGGATCAGATGGCCTAGATCATCGGACACTGTATCTTGGAAGCTGTTTGATTATGACCTGGATTACGTCTTGAAAGCTACATTGGCAAGACCTGTCTCCTGGAAAATGACTCCCTCACAGCCATTGTATTTATCTTTGCTAAAGAGTGATTCTGCCCAATGGAGAAGAATGGGGATCTTAAACCATCACGGCAGCCAAACAGGAGATTTGTCACCTGAGAAGCAAGATAAAGACCCTGAACAAATGATTAAAAATCTGTTCACCTGATGAAAAAGAAGATATCTAATATACTGCAGGAACAATTGTTCAAGTTCAGGAGTGTGGAGCAGCTGCAAAAGCAAAAAAGGAAATAAGAGAGGAGAGCGCAGTTGCTTGAAAACCAACTCAGGTTTACAGCCAGCAAAATTCTGGCAGCCTAACCAGCGTAAAGCAAAAAGTGGAAGAATTTAAGCAGGAATCAAACAGTGATTCCGGAAGGAATTGAGGACTAGAATTCAATCCAAAAGTCCCCCAACCAAGAATCCCAGAGTTGAACATGGCAGAGCCCACGTCGCAGGAGGTATAGGATATCATTAAGAGGGCAAAGTCATCTGCTGCCCCAGGACCAAGTGGTGTACCATACAAGGTATATAGGAAATGTCCAAAATTCCTCCAGAGGTTATGGAAGTTAATGAAGAAGATTTGGACTAAAGGATCTATTCCACTAAACTGGAAAATGGTTGAAGGATACTTTGATCTCAAGGAAGAAGATTCCTCCACAATCACCCAGTTTAGGACAATTTCCCTCCTTGGCGTGGAGTGCAAGATATTCTTTTTGGTGCTTGTGAGAAGGCTGACCTCTTACTTAATGAAGAACCACTATATCAACACATTCATCCAGAAAGGTGGCATCCCGGGTTTTTAACACAAGTCAGTAATTAGCCTATTGATCTGTGAGACCAGGCAGAACAAAGGTGACTTAACAGTCATCGGGATAGACTTAGGCAATACCTACAGTTCAGTTCCATACATGCTCATCCAGGTTGACCTGGACCACTAGTATATCCCACTAATAACTCGAGACATGATCACCAGCTACCTAGGAGGATTAAAGCTGTGCTTCATTTCAACCCACTTTACAACCAGGTAGCAAGGCCTCCAAAAAGGGATTCCGATTGGCTGTATCATCTCCCCCATCTTGTTTGTCATGGGTATGATCCTCATTATATCAGCAGCAGCAGGCATAACCCAAGGCCCAATGTTGCAGCCCTGGATCCGACAACCTGCAATAGGGAAGTTCATAGATTACATTACAGTAACCACTGTAACCTATGTCCAAACAAGATGGGTATTGGAAACCCTGGATAATGTAGCTACCTGGACTAATATGACCTTCAAGGTCAGGAAGTCCAGATACACGGTGATCAAAAAGGGTAAGGTCGCTAGCAAGTTCAGTCTTCAAGTATAGGGAGAAGCCATTCCATCTATAGAGGACAACTCAGTAAAGTGTCATGGAAAGTGGTTTAATGATGGACAGCACCAAAATCAGCGACACTGAAGAGTGGGTGAAGAATATTGACAAAACTGGACTCCTTGGTAAATTTCAGACATGACTGTACCAACGTGGCCTTCTACCAAGACAGCTCTGGCTTTTCATGGCATACGAGTTCCCCATGACCACTGTAGAAGGCATTGAGAGGAAGGTCAACAAGCACCTGTGTAGGTGGTTGGGGATGCCCCCAAGGTTTTCTTCCATGGGGTTCTACATAAGATCAGATCAGCTACAGCTCCCATTGTCATCAGTCGTGGAGTTCAAGGTGGCAAGCTGTGTTAACATTGAGGGGCTCTGATGATAAGCTAATAAACAAAGCTGGAGTCACAAGATGGTGCTGAAAGTAGGCTGCCAACCCAGCCACAAACCCGACAGTGAATTCCCTTCAACTGAGAGGCATCATTGGCAACCCATGCCTGTGACAGCAAGGCATCACGTCTGCACACTCCCAATGATGGAGGGGGGGGGGTGGTTGCAAGTGCAAGGGATAGGCATGACATGGTCCAGACAGAGGTACGGAACCACAAAGATGAAAGGCAAGTATCAAAGGCAGTGGAGTTGGGGTCACAGGGTGCCTGGACGAAGTGAGATCTTCCCAAGCATAAGATCACTCGAGCAGAGCTTTGGAGACTGGAACTCTTTTGCATTTTGTTCCTCCTGTGGATGAGGGCCATGCCAGTCATATCAAAGATGCCTAATCCAATTTGCTGGAAACTGCCAAATCATGGGAGATGAGAGTTGATGTGGAGAGGAAGCTGCAGTTCCCAGAGGTGGTGCAAACCAGACATCATACTGTGGTCCACCAAAGACAAGAAATCATCCTGTTGGAGCTCACATTACCATGGGTGGAAGAACGTGAGGAGACTTGCGAGAGGAAAGCCCTGAAGTACCAGCCCATAGTCCAGGAGTGCAGGGATAAAGGATGGCAGATGTGGCTACTCCCCATGGAGGTCAGCTCCTCCTGGCAAGGTCAGCATGAAAGTTGTTGTCTGTGCTGGGCAATTGATGAAAAGAGCAAGAACCAAGCAGCTGGCAAGATGGGGGAGGAAGCAGAAAGATCATCTTGCTGGATATGGAGCAGGCGAGAGGAGTTGAGCTGGAAATCAAAGGCAGGTGGGCAGTGACTTGGCCACCACTGCTGATCCACTGACTGGAGAATGTAGTGGTTAAATGTCAAAACACTCTATGAAGGTTGGGAACCTGACGACATCTGCTCCTGGCCAAACACTATGGTCACCTCATCAGGTAAACTGAAGAGAGCACTCCTGTGAATGATGGAAGCTTATTGTAGATATAGTTTTTGTTATTGTGGATTGCAATGTACTGCTGTTGCAAGACAAATTTCATGACAATGGGTACATACTGTAGGTGGATGAAGCCCATATGAGTAGATGCAACTTGGATTTAATAATCAATGTAGCAAGTGTACAGTTTTCCCTTCAATGTGATCCTTATTCATTCTTTTGTAATGTTTAACAGGATGTTTCTATGATGAGATTAATAAACCCTCTTGAGATTAGTCCAGGGAACCACGTCATGTTTGCACATTGAATTATCTAGGCTACTTTTATGGAGTCTATTACCAGAAAATGTTCACTGCTGCCAGTAAACAGTCTGCTGTAATTAATCTTCTCAAAATAATTTTTGAATTAATGTCAGCACCAATAATGGATAAAAGTCTTTAAAGTTTATTTACTGTAGAGATAACTTATTCTCAGAAATGGTATAGAAGGGGTACAGTTAAAGAGCAATCAGCCACTGGATCAAGAATCCTTTGTACATGTGAGGATCTTTTTCATGATCCCATCACACTTCAAGATGGCAACTGTAACAAGAGCAGGCCGGGTTTCATAGCTTGCAGTTGTGAAATTCTGTTGGTTTGAAATTATTGTTTGGAGAAGACTCATTGAGTTGTAATGATAGATAAATGTTTGAAGCACATTATTACAGAACTTAAATGTACTCTTTACTTCACAGAGGCTTTGTAGAGCATTTAGATAGGGGTCTGTCCATCAAAGTATGATGTTAAGCTTTATTCTTAAACATTTTGTTTTAGGACCTTTGAAAGAAACATTTCAAAACCCAAATGTTGGTATGTTTGTAGATAAACCTTTAAAGCTTTTCAGTCTGCCAGATCTCTTGCCAAGCCTCATCAATATTCATTCTTTTCAATGACATTTTAGTGTGTTTGATGGATGAGCTCAAAGGATTATTGTGTTTACTCAGAAGCAATATGATTCAGTGGGCAAAATTAGCTCAAATGTAGTAAAACACTAATTAATTAATACTTACAAAGCATAAATCTACCCACTCTTAATACATTAATGCAGTTGAACAGGGGAAACTATGGAGCCATGAGGGAGGAGCTGGCCAAAGTTGACTGGACGGATATCCTAGCAGAAAAGACAGTGGAACAGCAATGGCAGGTATTCTTGGGAATAATGCACAAGGTGCAAAATCAGTTCATCCCCCGGAGAAAGAAGGATTCAAAGGGGGGAAAGGGGCCACAGTGGTTGACAAAGGAAGTCAGAGCTTGCATAGCATTAAAAAAAAGGAAGTATGACAGAGCTAAGGTGAGTGGGAGGACAGATGATTGGTAAGTTTTTAAGGAACAACAGAACTTAACTAAAAAGGCAATACGGGGAGAAAAAATGAGGTACAAACACAAGCTAGCCAGGAATATAAGGGAGGATAGCAAAAGCTTTTTTAGGTATGTGAAGAGAAAGAAGATAGTTAGGAACAATGTTGGGCCCTTGAGGAATGAATTGGGTGAAATTGTTATGGGAAACAGAGAAATGGCAGTACTTTAGATCTGTCTTCACCGAGGAAGACACAAGCTTTCTCCCAGATGTATGGATGGGCCAAGGACATAGGGCAGGCATGGGCAAACTATGGCCCAGGGGCCATATGCTTTTTAATCCGGCCCGCAGAACTTGATGAAATTATATTAATAAACCTTGTTAATGTTTTTTCCCCGCAATTCTGGCGTTTTCCCAATAGATGACGCACTCTATATACATTGACCTTTGTTGAGGTGCAGCGTATTACTCCACATTTGCGCTTTACTCTTTGTTCGGCTCGACCTATTTGTGTGAACAGGCGTTCAGCGTCATGAACATCAACAAAGCCAGCCACAGATCCAAGTTAACTGACTAACACCTCAGATCCATCCTGAGAATCGCCACAACAAAACTAAATCCAGACTTTGATGCGCTGGCTAAAAAGGGAGACCAACAACACTGTTACCACTGAAATTAAAAATAAGTTTCTTCGTTGTGTTATGTGAAAAATGCATTTGAAACTATTTTTTTCAATAAGCCTTACATGTTGCATGTCATTTCTGTTAAGTGATGGACATGAGTAGTGCGTAGGTGCACGTACGTTCTCAAAATAAAAAATGCGCTCCAGATCAAATAACGCGCTCCGCATACTGGCGCGCTGTCACTGTTCTGTCCTTGTGCTGGTCGTCGTTGAGTTTTGGCACAGGGGACAATTGAATAAGAAGGAGCAGGACAAGTAGACCTGCATCTCCTACCGTTTTTGAAATAAAGACAGTCAGGAGGAGAGTGATGATGATAATATCTTGAAGGATAACAGAATTTTCAGTGCTTTAAAATAATAACTGTTACTATTAAAAAAGCTGTATTTTATTCATTTAATTTTCAGTGTTTTAAAAGTCATTTCAATAAATAGCTAAATACCATGGGACTTCAAAGACAGATATTTTGTTGTAATGCATTTGTTCATTTTCAATTGAAATTAAAGCACATGTTTTCTACATATCCCATGATATTTTATTTTCTCTCATGAGGTGTATTACCAAAACACTCCATCCATCTGCTCCTGGTCCGGCCCCCCTGTCAAATTTTAGAACCCTTTGTGGCCCACAAGTCAAAAAGTTTGCCCACCCCTGACATAGGGTAACAGAGGAAATGAAACAGATTAACATTAGGAGGGAAACGGTGATGAGTAGACTGATGGGACTGAAGGCTGACAAATCCCCAGGTCCAGATGGTCTGCATCCTAGGGTACTAAAGGAGGTGGCCCTGGAAATTGTGGATGCATTGGTAATCATTTTTGAATGTTCCTTAGAGTCAGGATCAGTTCCTGAGGATTGGAGAATGGCTAATGTTATCCCACTTTTTAAGAAAGGAGGGAGGGAGAAAACAGAGAACTATCGACCTGTCAGCCTGACATTGGTGGTGGGGAAGATGCCAGAGTCCATTATTAAAGATGAAATAGTGGCATATCTAGATAGCAGTGATAGGATTGGGCTGAGCCAGCATGGATTTACCAAGGGTAAATCATGCTTGACTAATCTGTTGGAGTTTTTCGAGGATGTAACCAGGAAGTTAGATGGGGGAGATCCAGTGGATGTAGTGTACCTCGATTTTCAGAAGGCATTTGATAAGGTAGCACATAGGAGATTAGTGAGTAAAATCAAAGCTCATGGCATTGGGGGGGAAGACATTGACATGGATAGAAAACTGGTTGGCAGATAGAAAGCAAAGGGTAGCGGTGAATGGGTGTTTCTCGGAATGGCAGGTGGTGACTAGTGGGGTGCCCCAGGGCTCAGTATTGGGACCACAGCTGTTTATGATTTACGTCAACGATTTAGATGAAGGCATTGAGAATAACATCAGCAAATTTGCTGATGATACTAAGCTGGGTGGCAGTGTGACATGTGATGAGGATGTTAGGAGAATTCAGGGTGACTTGGATAGGCTGGTTGAGTGGGCAGATACTTGGCAGATGACGTTTAATGTGAATAAGTGTGAGGTTATCCACTTTGGGAGAAAGAACAGGAAGGCAGATTATTATCTGAACAGTGTAGAGTTAGGTAAGGGAGAAATACAAAGAGATCTAGGAGTCCTTGTTCATCAGTCACTGAAAGTGAATGAGCAAGTGCAGCAGGCAGTGAAGAAGGCTAATGGAATGTTGGCCTTTATTACAAAGGGAATTGAGTACAAGAGCAAGGAAATCCTCTTGCATTTGTACAGAGCCCTGGTGAGACCACACCTGGAGTATTGTGTACAGTTCTGGTCTTCATGGTTAAGGAAGGACAGCCTGGCTGAAGAGGAAGTGCAGCGTAGATTCACGAGGTTAATTCCTGGGATGTCGGGACTGTCTTATGCAGAGAGGTTAGAGAGACTGGGCTTGTATACGCTGGAATTAAGGAGATTGAGAGGGGATCTGATTGCAACATATAAGATTATTAAGGGATTGGACAAGATAGAGGCAGGAAATATGTTCCAGATGCTGGGAGAGTCCAGTACCAGAGGGCATGGTTTGAGAATAAGGGGTAGGTCATTTAGGCCAGTTAAGGAAAAACTACTTCTCCCAGAGAGTTGTGGGGGTCTGGAATGCACTGCCCCGGAAGGTAGCGGAGGCCAATTCTCTGGATACTTTCAAGAAGGAGCTAGATAGGTATCTTATGGATGGGGGAATCAAGGGATGTGGGGACAAGACAGGAACCGGGTATTGATAGTAGATGATCAGCCATGATCTCAAAATGGTGGTGCAGGCTCGAAGGGCCGAATGGTCTACTTCTGCACCTTTTGTCTATTGTCTATAATAATCATATCTTGGAACTAAAATTAGCCATAATTTATCAGGTAAGAACATTTTCAGATAATCATAATAATATTTCTTTTTTCTTTCTTCAGATACATTCCAAACAATTGTTTCAATAGAGATAAAAGTTTTAAGTTGATCTCCATATAGCAAGAGAATGCTGACACTGTAGTGATTCAGCAACTTTAAATTCCTCAGTGTTATCTTTTCCAAGGACCTGCCCTGGGCCCAGCACATAAGTGAAATTACAAAGTAATCATGCAGTCCTTCTACTTCCTTTGGAGTTTGTGAGGATTCAGCACGACATCTAAAACTTGACAAACTTCAATAGAGGTGCAGTGGAGAGAATATTGACTGGCTGCATCACAGCCTGGTATGGAAACACCATTGCCCTTGAATGGAAAATCCTACAAAAAGTAGTGGATATGGCCCAGTCCATCATGGGTAAGGCCCTCCCACCAGTGACTACATCTATATGAAATGCTGCCACAGGAAAGCGGCATCCATCAGTCAGGGTCTCCCACCATCCAGGACATGCTCTTTTCTAGCTGCTACCATCAGGAAGAAGATACAGGAGCTTTAGGACTCTCACCACCAGGTTCAGGAACAGTTATTACTCCTCTTTAACCAAAGGAGATAATTTCACTCAGTCCCATCATTGAAATGTTCTCACAATCTATGGACTCACTTTCAAGGATTCTTCATCTCATGTTCTCATTGCTTATTTATTTATTTTTATTTATTTTTCTATTCGCAGAGTTTGTTGTCTTCTACACTCTGATTGAACACCCAAGGTGGTGTGGTCTTTCATTGATTCTGTTATAGTTATTAGCCTGTAGATTTTTTTTTTTGAGTATGCTCGCAGGAAAATGAATCTCAGGATTGTATGCAGTAACGTATCTGTACTTTGATAATAAATTTACTTTGAATAAAAGAAAGAGTTGAAGCATCGACCCTGAAAATTAAGTTTTCTTTCGAAAGAACATAATAAATTGAAGCATTCCTACAATGAATGGTTAAAAATAAAAAAATATTTATTTCCGTCAAACTATTTTTATTGCTCACAAGTATACTTTACAAAAATTCCCTTCACGAAAATTCCAGCAAGACCACATATTGAAAATTGATTATGAAACAAAGTTTACTTTTAAATGTAAACCAGTCAAACAAATCACTTGAAGAGTATTGATTGAAAACCAATACTAACCTATAACTGCAACTTCAATTTTTTTCTTAATTTGAAAATTATCTTTGGAAATCAACTTCTATTATTTTACACATTAATTTTTTTTAAAACCTTGTATCAAAAGTCACACTACTACCTTTCTTTTCAATTCTATTCCCCCAATTCAGCATGCAAACTAAAACCATTAACAATCAGATTCACACTTTCCAAACTTTGAAGAGTGAAGAGGATAGTTGATAAAGTAACCATGGAAACGTTGCATAAAGACATTCAAACGAAAGAATGCTGCTACACATACATTGTTAAATCACACTTACACAGAGAAGAGATAAGGTCATGTCTAAAAACTGATATATTTGGGCTATATTTTATGTATAATTTGCACATAAAGAAATTTTACCAAGAGTAGAGTCTGCTATGATTAATTAACAATCAAAACACTGGGAGTAGGATTAAATAGGTGAAAAACACAAGATACTTTGCAAATGCTGTTTGTCATGAGGAACACACACAAAATGCTGGAGGATCTCAGCAAGTCAGGCAGCATCTATGGAGGGTAGTAAACAGTCACTTTTTCAGGCTCCAGCTCTATTACTAGAACTACCCTTAGTTCTAGAGTACAGTTGTAAATCAAACAATTTACTATTTGATTTGATTAGATCTTATCAATTCCACTGATTAAGATCACCCTCAATTCCCTTCACATTTTCCTAAAAGGTAATGCCAAAGCTAAAACCCACCCTATTTCTTGGAGGCTAGATGTTGGTGGAAACATCACTCCATCCATGGAGGATGGACTCACTAGGTTCCCAACCTTTTTTATGCCGTGGATCCCTACCGTTATCAAAAAGGTTGGGAACCCAGATTCCGACCCATGCCAATTTGCCATTTTGTACTGAAACAAGACAAGACAGTAAAGGCAGAATCTAATCTGCTGACACATTGGTCTGCAGGTAAGCATCTTTGGCCTCTATTGCCGCTGGGAAGTAAGGAGATCTCAAAGAGTACGCAGAGGGGAAGAACATCAAAGATAGAGATTGGGCCGGGATAGGGTGTAGAAAAGGAGAGAAAAGGGGTAAAATAAAATTTAACTTGAGAGAGGACAAAGAGAAAAAGGTGGTAACTGGGAGGTGGAGAGAGAATGAGGTCAGAGAGAGGTGTAAAAAGAGAAAAGGACATAGACTCAAGAAGCAACTACTTGCAAGCACAATATTGGAACAGCTCTTTTGATTGGAATGAGGTGCTTGGTTTGATTCATTGCTCACTCACTGACACTTTGACCTTTCCTCTCTGTTCTTCTCTCTTCTCATGTCTCGCTCCTCTACTACCTCGATTCCACCTTCCAGCATGTAACGCTCCAGATCATGGCTTTTCAAGTACAGATCCAACTACTTTTAGGGTGTGATAAGAGCAAGGAAATGTACAGAAGAAATGTGGCAAATGTTCAGGGGATATTTGTGTGGTGATCTGTATAGGTACGTTCCACTGAGACAGACAAAGGGTGATAGGATACAGGAATCATGGTGTACAAAAGCTGTTGGAAATCTAGTCAAGAAGAAAAGAAGAGCTTATGAAAGGTTCAAAAAACTAGGTAATGATAGAGAACTAAAAGATTATAAGGCTAGCAGGAAGGAGCTTAAGAATAAAATTAGGAGAGACTGAAGGGGCCATGAGAAGACTTTGACGAACAGGATTAAGGAAAACCCTAGGGCACTCTACAAGTATGTGAAAAACATGAGGATAAGACGTGAGAGAATAGGACCAATCAAGTGTGACAGTGGAAAAGTGTGTATGGAACTGGAGGAGATAGCAGAGGTACTTAATGAGTACTTTGCTTCAGTATTGACTAGGGAAACTGATCTTGGCGATTTTAAGGATGATGTACAATAGACTGAAAAGGCTATATTGGAGCTTTTGGAAAGCATAAAGTTGGATAAGTCACTGGGACTGGACGAGATGTACCCTAGGCTACTGTGGGAGGCAAGGGAGGAGATTGCTGAGCCTCTGGTGTTGATCTTTGCATCATCAATGGAGACAGGAGAGGTTCGGGAGGATTGAGGATATTGTTTGCTTATTTAAGTAAGGGAGTAGAGATAGCCCAGGAAATTATAGACCAGTGATTCTTACCTCAGTGGTCAGTAAGTTGATGGAGAAGATCCTGAGAGGCAGGATTTATGAACATTTGGAGAGGTATAATATGATTAAGAGTAGTCAGCATGGCTTTTCAAAGGCAGGTCATGCCTTACGAGCCTGACTGAATTTTCTGAGGATGTGACTAAACATATTGATGAAGGTAGAGCAGTAGATGCAGTGTATATGGATTTCAGCAAGGCATTTGATAAGGTATCCCATGCAAGGCTTATTGAGAAAGTAAGGAGGCACAGGATCCAAGGCGATATTGCTTTGTGGATTCAGAACTGGTTTGCCCACAGAAGGCAAAGAGTGGTTGTAGACAGGTCATATTCTGCATGGAGTTCAGTGAACAATGGTGTGCCTCAGGGATCCGCTCTGGGACCCCTACTCTTCGTGATTTTTATAAATGACCTGGATGAGGAATTGGAGGGATGGGTTGGTAAATTTGCTGATGACACAAAGGTTGGAGGTGTTATGGATAGTGTGGAGGGCTGTCAGAGGTTACAGAGGGATATTGATAGGATGCAAAACTGCGCGGAGAAGCGGCAGGTGGAGTTTATTGGAGTATTGGAGTATAAAAATATTATGGAGTATAAAACTTGTATCGTTTGCTGTGTAACTAGACAGTCTGCTATGCATGTACCCAATTTAGTAGAATGAAGTCTTAGGAATGTAGAAGACAATAGTATGTTAATGAGAGGTAGCTAAAGAAATGTTATCTGCTATGCATGTACCCAAGATGAAATGCTAGGAATATAGAAGACAATGGTGTGTTAATATATGTTAATGAAAGGTAGCTAAGAGGCGTAGTCAGCTTTGAAGTTTGCCGTTTGCTATGAATGTACCCAATTTAGTAGGAGAATGAAATCTTAAGAATGTAGAAGATGGTGTGTTGGTGAGAGACAGCTGGGAGATGTGGATTGGAACATGATTAAGTCAATGGGACGTACGTGTGAAACTGGACCAGGATTTTGCTATAAAAAATGCCGTGTCCGAGGACCGGTGGGCAATCAGCGACTAGCTCACTGACTGTCTCAGCTTTGATTTGCAAATTAAAGTTTAACCCTTCTTGAAGAATCTTCTGCGTCTCCTGGTCATTTGTGAGGCATGGAAAATCACGACATAATTGGCGACCGCGGCAGGACTGGATAGAGACCCACGGTAAGGAAACAGCAGATTGGGAACGCTTCCCAGTCCTCCAGGGACCCCCACAAGGCTAACAGAATTAAGGGTGCACCCAAACAAAAAGTAAGCGCTTTTGCGACAATTTGGACTAAGAATTCTGTTGGTTTTGGGGAGGTCTTGGAGTCTCAGAAGTGTGGAACCACTGCCGAAGGGTCTCTCCGGTCCAAAGAATCTGGCAGAATTGGGGGTTAACAGAGGAGGCTCAGAGGATTGATCAAGAACACTGCAGTGAAGGTAAGTACAAATAAGTTAATAAGAAGTTAAGAAAAAGTCCACGTGGTGTTGGTAAATCCCTGTGGGTACCGCTTTGTACGAAACGAAGGGCTGAACGGGCAGGGAAAGTAGAGTAGAAAATCCTCGTGGATACCGCCTTAAGAGATAAGGGTCTGAACGGGCGAGCTGTTTAGAGAAAGTTCTGTGGGTACCGCTCTGAAAAGAGGTCTGCACGGGCAGAACAGAATAGACTAGGCATAGAATTAGAGTAAGTTTAGTTAAGAGGAAGTCCATGTGGTGTTATAGGAAGAAAAAGTCCACATGGTGTTAGACTAGGCGTAGAATTAGAGCAAGTAATATTATCCAGTAAAGGAACTGTGAATCTCTGAAATACCTTAAAAAGAGAGAATAACATGACAGGTAGAGGGACGGCAGTAGAGATTCTGAGCAAAAAATTCCCGTTAATTAATAATGAGATCACAAAAACTTCAGAAAAATGGGAAAAAAGAACCAATAACTTGGTCACAAAGTGGCCAAGAGAAGGAACGTTTGATGTAAGTTTGTGCGAAGAAATGGAGGGACTAATTAAAAATTACAAACCAAAAGATAAATCTAAGAAAAGAGAGCAAAAAAGAGAACGAGAAATGGAAGTGCTAAAACCCTTCAGAACAGAGGGAGAAAGGATGAGGAGGACAGGTAGAATATTGATTACAAGCAAGGAAGACACTAAGGTGCTGGAGAAACAGCCTGTTAGAGAGCGAGAGAGAGGAGGGTACGGTGAGAAGCTGGCTTCGGCTCCGTACCCGGATGCGACAGAAACAGAAAAACCCCCTCCCTATAATGAGGAAGGAACCCCTAAGCAGTGCCCCCTGCTGACGGGAACAGTAAACATGCAGGGAGAAGTACAAGTTTGAGATAATGAGGAGGAAAAAAAAACAATATGAGAAGGAAAAAGCGGCGATATGGAAGGAGATACAGGCAGAAAAGATGAAGATAGAATAGGTACAGAGAGAAATGCAAGAACAGATTGAACGGATGAAATACTTGAGAGAGGAAAAGGAATATGAGGAGTATCCGTTATACTATAGAAATAAACAGACTAGAAAAGAAGGTGACTCATTGGAGGAGCAAGAGTTAAGTGGAGAGAGAGAGAGGATGTGAGAATTTGTGGGGAAGAGGTAGGAGGCAGAAGCCTAGAAGAACAGAAGGAGGCGGTAGGGGAGCGACTTGCGGAAGTAGAGAGAGAGCCAGATAAGTTACTAAGAGGGGGTTGCCAGAAGAGATGCGAAAAATACTCCAGGGGCCAACCAAGTATTGAATTAAGACAGAAAGGAAGGACTCCACAGGGAGACTGAGGGAAGAAGAGAACCCCGGAGACATTTGTGTGGGAGGCAGTAAAGACATACCCTGAGACAGATGGGGAGTCAGGTGAGGAGGAGAGCCAGGGCAGTTGGGAAGAAGGAGGAAGAATGATGCCGTTGTTAGTAAAAGGATCAGGACACGTGCAGTATATTCCTTGGGGATCCCAGGACCTAGAAGGGCTGAAAAACACTGCCCAATCTACATGAAGGAGCAGGGAAATGGATTAGAGCCTTTGAAGAAGAAACAGCGGGACGACTATTGGCTATGGGAGATTTGAAGGCACTGTTGATAAGGTTGATGGGAACCTCCAAATTTAACAAACTAATGGAAATGGCTGACATAGTAAACTCGAACGACCCAAGAACTGATGGAGACGAGTTTGACAGAGTGAGGCAGAGGGTATGGCAGGCCCCCAGGAAGCTTTATCCACCCAAAGTGGACCCAAAAGCCTTAAAAGGGGATCCACTGGGAGACACTGAAAACCCAGCAGCTTACGTAGAAAACCAGTTGAAAAGGTGGAGACTGGAGACTGAGCAAGAGGTGGAGAATAGCTTATTTATCACCACACTGTTCCAGCATAGCATTTTGGATGCAATGCCTCCACAAGTAAAATCCAAACTGGAGAAAGTGGTTGGGCTAACGTCAAAGACCCCACAAGAATTTAGAGACCACAAAGTCCATGCGGTTGAGAAATACCGAAAAGACAAACGAAGGTTGGCTGAGCAGCAGGAAGAGGTGCAAAGAAAGTTAATACAAATGCAGCTTGAAGAACTCAAAAAGAAGGAAAAAGAGAAAAGCAAAAAATGCTGCCAGCAACCACCGGTCCGAGTACAGCCATTGAACTGGACAAAGCACTGCTATATGGGGGAACCGATCATACTGTAAGACAAGGGCTGGAAAACCCCATGCCAATAAACGTCTTTGGGGGAGCATTCCCACAAATGCCCTATCAGGAACAGACTAAATTCAAACAGCCCAGACAGGACTGGAAGTTCCAAGGAGGGGGACAGAGAAGCTATGGGCAAAGGGGACCAGTGAGGAAACAGGTGGAAAGAGAAGTAGAGAGATTGTGCTGGGAATGTAATCAGCCAGGTCACATGAAAGGAGATTGTCCGTTTACACTATGGCATGTCAGGAAAGTTTATTAAGACGGTAGGGTTCTCAGGGAAAGCACAGTTGACACAGTGCACGGCTCCAGTGCGGTTGAGAATGGGAAATAAAGAAATTGTTTTGCCGGTGCTAGTATTTAAAGGAACTCCAATTAATTTGTTAGGCAGAGATGCCTTATTGAAATTGGAATTAAAATTAGAATGCACCAGAAATGGGCTGAGTGTGGAAAGAGCAGGGGCTCAATTGATAGTGCCAGAAGACAAGAAGGCTAATGTCTTTTGGATAGGAGACATTGCAGATCAGATTCAGGAAACCTGGGAAAAATGGAAAAAGGGCGTGCAGGCTATATTACCCAGGGCTGTAATGCCCAAATCTGAGCTACATTGTACAGTGATTTTTGACAAGACTCAGAACAGGGAGTTAGAGGAGAAATGGCACCTAGAGGCGTGTACCCAGCAGCGCCTGGAAGGGGAGGCTGTGATAATTGGAAAGCAAGGGGCAGCTTTACAAGTTAAATGGAACACCTTTTTAGAAAAATGGTACAGGATACCGGAGGCTGCGCCCCATGTAACATTGTTGGTAAACATGGGATATCAGTCTAAAGACTTAGGACCCTTAGTTAAGAGTGCTGAAACCGTGACAGTGTGGAGGAAAATCACGCCAGAGGTGTGGATATCAGAAGACAACAATTGCATTAAAATAATGGTAAGTGTAGATATGGTAGGGACAGTGAGAGAGGTCGAAATAACTCCCCAACCACACATGCCCTTGCTGGGAAAGGAAAGAGGCCAGCAGAAAGATAAAAGGTTAGATGAGTTGCCATCTATTCTGTGCTCACAGCATGACACGGACGTAGGGAAAATAAAAACAGCAAGTCCGTTGGAAATAAGGCTGAAAAGGGGAGCAATTCCACAGTGCAGGGGTTGCTTGAAATAGGAGTGCTTAAAAGAACAAACAGTCCATGCAATACCCCCTTGCTGCCGATTTTAAAAGCAGATAAATCTAAGTGGAGATTGGTGCATGATTTGTGAGCGGTAAATGATGTGGTGGAGGACTGGCCAGCGGTAGTCCCTAACCCACACACGCTTTTGACTAATGTTCCACCAGAAGCAAGTTACTTTTCAGTGATTGATTTGTGTTCGGCTTTCTTCAGCATTCCTCTAGCCCACCAGTGTCAGTATTTGTTTGCATTTACTTACAGAGGTGCTCAGTATACCTATACCAGAATGCCGCAAGGATTTAAACATTCACCACACATTTTTAATCAGGTATTGAAGGCAGACCTAGAGGGTATGCCATTGGAAAGTACATTGTTACAGTATGTGGATGACCTGTTGATTTGCTCCCACAGCAAGGAACAGTGTGAGCAGGACACTATAACTCTGTTAGAGAAGCTAGCGCACGGAGGACATAAAGTATCCAGAAAGAAACTGCAATTTTGCACGCAACAAGGCAGGGTAATATCCAAGGGAGTGAAAGCGCTAGCACCAGATCAGATACATGCTGGTAGTAATTGATCGATTTAGCAGATGGGTGGAGGCGGTACCTTCAAAAGATCAAGGGGCAAAGACAGTGGTAAAATTTCTGACAAATGAAGTGATCCCAAGGTTTGGAATACCTACAGAAGTTAGCTCAGACAGTGGTTCAGCTTTTATCCAGAAAGTGGTCAAACTGGTACTACAGGCGCTGAGGATAAAGCAAAGATTTGGATGTGTATACCACCCTCAGTCGCAGGGCATGGTAGAAAGAATTAATGGAACCCTAAAAGCCAAACTGAACAAAATTTGTGCAGACACTAAACTTAATTGGGTCAATGCTTTACCGTTGCATGTGTTACCGCATGCAAACTAATCGAATGACATGCTTGACACCGCATGAGATGCTCACTGGGAGGCCCATGCCAGTGCCCCAGTGGAGAGGGCCGTATAAAGGACCTAGTTTGGAACAATTGGAGATAGACTTGAAACAATACATGCAGCAGCTAACTATGATACATAGGTCTATTTATGCCCAGGAAAAACAGGAAGCGCTGGAGACCATACAAGGGGAAGGACCGATTAAAACATGAGACCAGGTTTACGTGCGAGTTTTTCGGAGAAAGTGGAATGAGCCAAGAAGGGAAGGACCCTTTACAGTGACCAAGGCATCACCCACCGCAGTTCAGGTAGAAGGACGCTCCACCCGGTACCATCTGAACCATTGCATGAGGGTAGTCCTGCGAGGGCAACCAGGTGAAGTGTCTGAGGTAAGTGATGTGGAAGAGCAGTTAGCAGGAGACAGACAGGGGAAACACGAAGCTGACACTGCACCGCAGGAGTTTGATCAATTAGTAAGGGAGATTTTTGATTCTGCGGATGGGCCGCAAGACCCCCAGGATGTGGTGGTGGATAGCAGGGCTTCTTCAGATAATGGGGATGAGCTGGGAACGACCAGTCGTGCCCCTGGGGACAAAGCACCCACAAACTCTAGTGCAGACTTGGGAACCATTAGTGTGGCAGATATGGAATGGGACTGGTAACCTACAGAAAAGATGTAAAAGGAGCAAGACACTTACCTCCTCACCATGGTTACAGACACGTACTAATCAGTGGTATCAATGGGCAACATACACGGCAGGAATGATGAAGAGACAAAATTGTTACCTGTGCTCAAGGGAAAGCCCCACTCAGCATGTAGTTCCCATGCATTATAACTCCTCTACTTGCACGCGGTGGCGAAGAGAGCACAGGGAACAATGCGAACGACAGTGTCCAGGTCCGGTTAGGGCTTGTTTCATGAGGATTTGCGTTAAAGCAGATCCCTGCTATCAAAACTGTATGAACAATGCACCAATGTGCCCCTATTGGTGTATGCTATATCAGGCTTCCTCGCAGTTTGATCAAAGCAAGCTTGCCTCTGAATGCAATTACAGCAGACCATGGGCTATAAATAAAAGAAGCCAGACACCTACACTGCAACAGCTTATAATGCAGGACCATCTGAGTTATGAATGTTTCATGCAGGTGGGCACTCTCCCAGTTGGCCACTTCCCAGGCAACTGCACTCAGACGTGGGATGTAACCCCAGGTAAAAGACACTTGATGGGTTCCCCTCCTAAGGGTGCAATGGACTCTCAGACTATCCCATTAGCAGACACTTGGTGGCTGTGTGGACAGGAAGGAGGTCTGAGATCTACGCTCCCCCTCAGGTGGGAAGGAACATGTACGCGTGTCATGCTGCTTAAGGAAGTTATAGTGTCCTCTGAAGTACAGTCCAATGCTAACTTCCCTGAGCAGCGGACTCTGCTACGGCAGAAGAGAAAATATGACCCGGACCCGACAATCCGGATTGACAGTATAGGGCAGCCAAGAGGTATACCTAACGAATTCAAGGCACGAAATGAGATTGCTGCAGGCTGGGAAGCTATCATACCTGTGATAGGGGTAAGCAAAAATGTTGAATGGATAAACTATATATACTACAATCAGCAGAGATTCATCAACTACACCAATGATGCATTGGAGGCCTTAGGGCAACAGCTAGATGCAACTAGCAGGATGGCGTGGCAAAGCAGACCAGTACTGGATTGGCTTTTGGCAGAAAAAAGGGGGGTGTGTGTAACGTTTGGAGAACAATGTTGCACTTTCATACCGAACAATACTAGCCCAGAAGGATCATTTACTAAAGCAATGAATAAATTAAAGAATCTGCGGATGGAGGTCAAACAGAATGCAGGATTTGAACATCAGTTTTTTGATTGGTTAGAAAGTGACTCAGAGGATGGGGAGCATGGCTGACTAAAATGGCAATAACTGTCAGTATTGTATTGTTGAGCTGTGCGTTTGTGCTGTGCTGTTTTCTTCCTTGTCTCAAATCTCTTGTAGTGCGTGCTGCAACCAATCGATTTCCGATGCTCGTGGCAATTACTGAAGCAAGCTTAGTGGAGAAAGAAACTCCGAAAATGTATCGTTACAGCCTACAACACGTGCAGGATGAACAAGAGCAAAACGACAGTGTGGGAGTAGATTGTAAGGGCTTATGAGTCTTTTTCCCTGTCTCAGGTACAAAGGGACAGGTTTTAGGCTCAGTGGCCCAGGGTAACAGGGAGAGAATACTTTGAGGTCTTGGCACAGAAAATTATAGTTTAACCCGAGATTTGGGAATAAATGCTTGAGTTTATTGGGGCTTTTGTGTGCGGACTCTTAGTCTTCTTTCTCTGTGTGGGGCTCAAAGGGGATGCAAAACTGCGCTGAGAAGCGGCAGGTGGAGTTTATTGGAGTATTGGAGTATAAAAATATGGAGTATAAAACCTGTATCATTTGCTGTGTAACTAGTCAGTCTGCTATGCATGTACCCAATTTAGTAGAATGAAGTCTTAGGAATGTAGAAGACAATAGTATGTTAATGAGAGGTAGCTAAAGAAATGTTATCTGCTATGCATGTACCCAAGATGAAATGCTAGGAATATAGAAGACAATGGTGTGTTAATATATGTTAATGAAAGGTAGCTAAGAGGCGTAGTCAGCTTTGAAGTTTGCTGTTTGCTATGAATGTACCCAATTTAGTAGGAGAATGAAATCTTAAGAATGTAGAAGATGGTGTGTTGGTGAGAGACAGCTGGGAGATGTGGATTGGAACATGATTAAGTCAATGGGACGTACGTGTGAAACTGGACCAGGATTTTGCTATAAAAAATGCCGTGTCCAAGGATCGGTGGGCAATCAGCGACTAGCTCACTGACTGTCTCAGCTTTGATTTGCAAATTAAAGTTTAACCCTTCTTGAAGAATCTTCTGCGTCTCCTGGTCATTTGTGAGGCACGGAAAACCATGACAAGTTCAACCCAGATAAGTGTGAGGTGGTTCATTTTGGTAGGTCAAATATGATGGCAGAATATAGTATTAATGGTAGGACTCTTGGCAGTGTGGAGGATCAGAGGGATCATGGGGTCTGAGTCCATAGGACACTCAAAGCTGCTGTGCAGGTTGACTTTGTGGTTAAGAAGACATATAGTGCATTGGCCTTCATCAATCATGGGATTGAGTTTAGGATCCAAGAGGTAATGATGCAGCTGTATAGGACCCTGGTCAGACCCCACTTGGAGTACTGTGCTGTTTTGGTCACCTCACTACAGGAAGGATGTGGGAACCATAGAAAGGATGCAAAGGAGATTTACAAGGATGTTGCCTGGATAGGGGAGCGTGCCTTATGAGAATAGGTTGAGTGAACTCATCCTTTTCTCTTTGGAGCAGTGGAGTATAAGAGGTGACCTATTAGATGATGAGAGGCATTGATCATGTGGATAGTCAGAGGCTTTTTCTCAGGGCTGAAATGGCTAACACTAGAGGGCACAGTTTTAAGGTGCTTCGATGTAGGTACAAAGGAAATGGCAAGGATAAGTTTTTTACGCAGAGAATGGTGTGTGTGTGGAATGGGGTGCCAGTGATGGTGGCGGAGGGAGATACGGTCTTTTAAGAGACTCCTGGACAGGTACATGGAGCTTAGTAAAATAGAGGGCTATGGGTAACCCTAGGTAACTTCTAAGGTAAGGACATGTTCAGCACAGCTTTGTGGGCTGAAGGGCCTGTATTGTGCTGTAGGTTTTCTATGTTTCCATGAATTCTATATACCCTGTCACCTTCTGGGTTTAAGAACTTTTCATCACATCCCTTTAATCCTTCTCCAGTTACTATATTCTCTAATTTTTGATATATCTGTTGGGGAAATAGGTACCTAATTTTGACTTCTTTGCTAGAAGTAATGGGTCTTCCCTATGTAAAGTATGTTCTGTATTTGGTCTCTCAATATTTTATGCAACTCAGTCAAGTCTCCATTCAAATTCCCTGAAGTCCCAGCCTATCCAACTTTTCCTTGCTGCTATCACTTCTCAGTCTTGACAAAATACCCTGCATACAAATGGGGCAGATTGGTTTTCTGCAATTGTGCGTCATCTTCTCAAAAGTCCCTTTGACAGTCATTCTCATTTTCATTCCTTGCAATTGCACTTAACCTTTCAGAACTGGAATGAGAGATGTACATAAATCTGTGAAAACAATCCATTAAATGTTTTGTTTGTACAATTACAGCATTCCTTTCCACCTGCTTTCCTTTTAAAATGTACCTCCACTGGAGGGTGAATGCTTTAAACAACACTTGCTCTATCATTAGCACAGGAAGAAACTGGTTCTGAAAAAGGATCCAGTGCTTTCCTGGCATATATGATGAATAAACACTTCACAGGCTACCAGCTGGGTACAGGTATGGATTATAACTGACATTTCAATGATAAACTCTGCCATCTTTTTTGGGGATGAACTGGTTGACATTTACTGTGTATTGGATTTGGGCAAATTCCAGATATACTCATTTAAGGTGTTGCATTCATATTACTTTTGATCCAATAACTAGTAGATATTTTTGTCATCATCCATGCTGCTGTGTCATCATGAAGATGCTCCCAAATGCAAGGGCCTTAAGGGCCAACTATCCATAAGAATAAAAGAAACAGGAGCAAACATGAGGAAATCTGCAGATGCTGGAAATTCAAGCAACTCACACAAAATGCTGATGGAACACAGCAGGACAGGCAGCATCTATAGGAAGAAGCACAGTCGATGTTTTGGGCTGAGACCCTTTGTCGAGACTCAGTAGAAACAGGAGCAGTAGTAGGCCATCTAGCCCATTGAGTATGCTCTGCCATTCAATAAGATAATGGCGGACCTGGCCATGGACTCATCTCCACCTACCTGCCTTTTCCACATGACCCTTAATACCCTACTATTCAAAAATCTATCTGGCTTTGTCTTAAATATATTTACTGAGGTAGCCTCCGGACGCAGTATACCACACCAGCCAACTCACAGGTGAAGTGTCGCCTCACCTGTAAGGACTGTCAGGGGTCCTGAATGGTGGTGAGGGAGGATGTATAAGGGCAGGTGTAGCACTTGTTCTGCTTACAAGGATAAGTACTGGGAGGGAGATCAGTGGGACAAATGGACAAGGGAGTCGCTTAGGGAGCGATCCCTGCAGAAAGCAGAAAGTGGGGGGAAGGAAAGATGTGCTTGGTAGTGGGATCCCATTGGAGGTGGCGGAAGTTACGGAGAATTATATGTTGGACCCGAAGGCTGGTGGGGTGGTAGGTGAGGACAAGGGGAACCCTATCCCTAGTGGGCTGGCAGGAAGATGGGGTGAGAGCAGATGTGTGTGAAATGGGAGAGTTGCATTTGAGTGCAGAGTTGATGGTGGAGAAAGGGAAGCCTCTTTAAAAAAGGAAGTAATCTCCATCCTGGAATCCTTCCTCAAGTAAGGAGACCAGAACTGCATACAGTACTCCAGGGGTATCCTCACTAGTATCCTTTACAGTTACAGCAGAACCTCTCTGCCCTTAAATTCAATCTCTCTAGCAATAAAGGCCAATGAAGGCCATTTGCCGCTTTGATAGCCTGCTGTACCTACAAACCAACCTTTTGTGATTCATGCACAAACATTCCCAAGTCCCTCTGCACAGCAGCAAGCTGCAATTTTTTACCATTTAAATAATAATCTGCTCTTTTATTTTTCCTTCCAAAGTGTTTGACCTTGCACTTACCAACATTGTACTCCATTTGCCCACTCAATTAACCTATCTATATCTCTCTGTAGACTCTCCGTATCCTCTGCACAATTTGCTTTTCCACTCAACTTAACACCATCAGCAAACTTAGATACACTACACTTGGTCCCCACTTCTAATCATTAATCTATATCGTGAACAGTTGTGGGCCCAGCACCAACCCCTGTGCAACACCAGTCACCACTGATTACCAACTAGAGTAACACCCATGTATCCCCACTCTCTGCTTTCTCTGTGCATCCTTATCTATGGATAAGTCTTTTATGTGCACCTTATCGAATGCCAATTGGAAATCCAAGTAAGTAATGCCTATTTGTTCCCCTCTACCCACTCTGCTCGTTATATCTTCAAAGAACTCCAGTAAGTTTGTCAAACAGGACCTGCCTTTGCTGAATCCATGCCTTGCTATTTCTTCTTTAATGATAGCTTCAAGCATTTTCCCAGATACAGATGTTAATTGGCCTATAATTACCTGCCTTTTGACTACACCCTTTTTGGAACAGTGGCATGACATTCACCATTTTCCAATCTGCTTGACCCATCCAGAGTCCAGAAAATTTTGGTAAACTGATCACCAAAGCCAAATGGACTGCCAGCAATGGTGGTGGAGGCAGATATGATAGGGTCTTTTAAGAAACTCCTGGACAGGTATATTGAGCTCAGAAAAATAGAGGACTATGGATAACCTGAGGTAATTTCTAAGGTAAGGACTTGTTCGGCACAGCTTTGTGGACTGAAGGGCCTGTTTTGTGCCATATGTTTTTTTCTATGTGTTTTCTATGTTTCTATAATTTCTGCCCTTTCTTTGAATCCCCTGGGATGCATTCCATCAGGACCAGCCACAAGTTTGCTCAGCACTACCTCTTTAGTGTTAGCTATTGCATTGAGGTCCTCACTTCCCATGATCCATAACATCCTCCACCATGAAGACTGACACAGAATAGTCATTCAAAGCCTTGGCCATTTCCTCGTTACCGAATATCAATTCCCCCTTCTTGTCCTCCAAGAGACCCAAGTTCACTTTAGCCGTCTTTTTCTGCTTTATATAATTATAAAAACTTATACTATCTGATTTCGTATTTTGTGCTAATTTATTTTTATAATCTTCCTTCCCTTTCTTTATTGCTCGCTTAGTGGTACTTTGTTGCTTTTTAAAGTTTTCTCTATTTTGTTTCCCACTACTCTTGGCGACTTTGTATGCACAAGCTTTTAGTTTGATGTCTTCTTTTAGTTCCTTAGTTATCCAAGGCTGGTTTTCCCCACCCTTATCCTTGCTTTTAACTAGAACATACTTTTGTTGAGCACAGTGAAAAATCTCTTTGAAAGTTGTTCCTCAACTGAGAAACTGAGTTACAGAGCAAGGTTGAATAGGTTAGGACTTTATTCCCTGGAGCGTAGAAGAATGAGGGGAGACTTGATAGAGGTGTACAAAATTATGATGGGTATAGATAGAGTGAATGCAAGCAGGGTTCTTCCACTGAGGCCAGGGGAGAAAAAAACCCAGAGGCCATGGGTTAAGGGTGAAGGCGGAAAAGTTTAAAGGGAACATTGGGGGGGGGGGGGTTCTTCACGCAGAGAGTGGTGGGAGTGTGGAATGAGCTGCCAGATGAAGTGGTGAATGTGGGCTCACTTCTGACATTTAAGAAAAACTTGGACAGATATATGGATGAGAGGGGTTTGGAGGGATATGGCCCAGGTGTAGGTCAGTGGGACTAGGCCAGGGGTCGGCAACCTGCGGCTCCCGAGCCATTTGTGGCTCTTTCACCTCTGTGCTGCGGCTCCCTGTGGCTTTGGGAAATAATTGGTCAGTATTTAATTAAAATGTATTTTATGTTAGTTTGTTAGCTTTTGAAATGTAATTATGGTGATCTTGTACATTTCCTGCCACATCCGAAACGGCTCACAATTAGCCGGCATTCCGGCTAAGGGAGATAGCCTACGGGGGTTTGTGAGTACGCGTCTTTTGCAGCATCTGCGTCCATGGGGGCTGGGTTGAGGGAGGCTTAAAAGCAAGGCTGTTTAGTTCGAATAAAGCTATCTTTGACTGCAGTTTACTGACACCGCTACAACGTGTTTTTATCGCTGGCTGTCCAGACGGAAGGTGCTGAAACGCTTTGTCGCGTGTCTGGAAGAAGTGAAAACTTTCCTGGGCAGCAAAGGGCTCACCTTTCCTGAGCTGGAACAGCCAGAGTGGCTGGAAAAGCTACACTTCATGGTAGACATGACAGCGCACCTGAACACGCTGAACACAGCTCTTCAGGGGAAAGGACGTACAGCCCTGCACATGTTGGAGGATGTTTTGGCATTCGAGCGCAAGTTGACAGTGCTTGCCAGAGATTTACAGAAAGGCACTTTGTCTCACTTCCCCAATTTGAGAGAGTTCAAACAAGGTCACGACATGATAATTTCGGAGTATTTACATTCTGCAATCATCGCAATGCAAACATCGTTTGGGAAACGCTTCTGTGAGTTCAGAGAGGAAAAAAACACATTATCCTTCCCGGTCACTCCCTTAAGCATCGATCCTTCCCTACTGAATACGACTGCATTGGCAGGTGTGAGTCAACCTGATCTTGAGATGGAACTGGCCGACATAGCCGACAAAGACATATGGGTGTCCAAGTTTAGACGCTTGACAGCAGACCTTGAAGATGTTGCCCGTCAGAAGGCCGTTCTTGCTCAGAAACACAAATGGAGTGATATTGAAAACCTCACAGATGACAGCTTGCGATCCTGTGTAAAGATGAAGGTGACATCATACAGCCCTGATGTGCAGACGCTGTGCGCTGAGGTCCAGGAGCAGAAATCCCATTAACCAAGTATGATAAATATTTTAATTGCCTATTATTTTACTTATATTCATATTTTTTCATAGTTCAGTGAAATAGTCCTTTCATTTTTCAGGATGACAGCTGGCTGACGTTATTTTTGGTTTGCTGCTGGCGGAAAATTTAAGTTCGGCGTTTTTCATAAATACAAGAAGGACTCAAATAGACATTGAATATTTTACTTAAAAGTAACTTTCAACCCAACGTCTTTTTTTCGGAGTTCAAAATGTTTTTGTTGCATGCAGAAATGTAATTTCGTTTTCTCTGCAGGAGTTCATCAATTTCATAAATGCAACACATTATAGTTTGTTTATACATAGCATAAAGGCAAAAAAAAACGTTGTATGCAGTGTTATTTCATTTTAAATGTCAAACGGGTTTTGCGGCTCCCAGTGTTTTCTTTTCTGTGGGAAACGGGTCCAAGTGGCTCTTTCAGTGGTAAAGGTTGCTGACCCCTGGACTAGGCAGAAAAATGGTTCGGCACAGCCAAGAAGAGCCAAAAGGCCTGTTTCTGTGCTGTGATGTTCTATGGTTCTAACTGTCCCACCATATAGCCTGTGTTCCCAGTCTACATTAGCCAAATCCTCCCTTGTCCCATTGTAGTCTCCATTGTTTAGCCGTAATACACAGGTTTTAGATCAAACTATTGCATTCCCATTTGTATGAGAAAGTCAATTATCCATGAGGAGGAGGAGCTAGAGTGGATTCACTGCAAGAAGAGGAGTAGCTGATTATAATGATAATAGCTGTAGTACCTCATTGCACCTGACATCCTGCATCATATCAAAGGAGAAGAGTAGATGTTACAGCAATGAAGTTCAATTAGGAGATGTACTCAGCACTAATACACCTGACACATGTCGGCGAGTATCTGGTATGGGGGCTCATTGCAAACAAGGTCCACTGATCCACACTGTCTAAGGACTCTGATAATGTCCATAATTGAAATGTTTTCTTGACAATGCTGATACAAGTGCACATTTAGGCGGAGTGTTGGCTATTAGGCTTACTTCACCAAATGCAGGAGGTGATGAGGAGCACTTAGAATTTCATTTACATGCTCTCATCAGCCAGTAGATGCACTCCACAGGTCATGCAAAAGTAATACGCAGTCAGCAGACACAATCTGTAGGTCATGTGCACAACTACACGGGGATGAGTGCTAATCTGTCACAAACAGGGACAGGATTGGAGCCAAATGCAGGACACAGACACTGAAGTACTAGGGGTAGGACAGGATGAGGATGCCATGGCATGTGAGGGGTAAGGCAGGTGGGGCTGGATCCCGGAGTTCAGACGAGGCAGAGGGGAGGGTCCCAGCGATCGGACAAGGCAGACGGGAGGGTTTCTCATGGCGGGCCGCATGGATCCTGGGCAGGGCCACCTCCCAGGAGGAAACACAGAGCCCTGGGCCAGTCTTGGACACCTGGGCAGGTGCGAAGCACAACCCTTAGGCAGCAATAGGTGGAAAGGGCAGAAACCCCCACTGGCCAGCAGCAATCCAGCCGTACCAGCCGGACGGAGGTAACGGATAGGAAACGGCAGAACTCCCGATGGGCAGCAGCAGTCCGGCCGGACCTGCCCAATGGAGGCAACGGGTAGATAGGGGCAAAACCATTGCCGGCAGCAGCAGCCCGATCGGACCTCCCGGGTGGAGGCAACGGGTAGGAAAAGGCAGATGGGTGGAAAGGGCAGAACCCCCGCTAGGCAGTGGCAGTCCAGCTGGATGAGGCAGGCAGGAGGGTCCCAGCATTTGGACGAGGCAGACGGGAGGGTTCCAGCGTTCGGACGAGGCAGACGGGAGGGTCCCAACGTTTGGATGAGGCAGACGGGAGGGTCCCAGCATTTGGACGAGGCAGACGGGAGGGTCCCAGCGTTCAGACGAGGCAGACGGGAGGGTCCCAGCATTTGGACGAGGCAGACGGAAGAGTCCCAGCGTTCGGACGAGGCAGACGGGAGGGTCCCAGCAATTGGACGAGGCAGACGGGAGGGTCCCAGCGTTCCGACGAGGCAGACGGGAGGGTCCCAGCGTTCGGACGAGGCAGAATGGAGGGTCCCAGCATTTGGACGAGGCAGGCAGAAGGGTCCCAGCGTTTGGACGAGGCAGACGGGAGGGTCCCAGCGTTTGGACGAGGCAGACGGGAGGGTCCCAGCATTTGGACCAGGCAGACGGGAGGGTACCAGCATTTGGACGAGGCAGATGGGAGGGTCCCAGCGTTTGGATGAGGCAGACGGGAGGGTCCCAGCATTTGGACGAGGCAGACGGGAGGGTCCCAGCGTTCGGACGAGGCAGACGGGAGGGTCCCAGCAATTGGACGAGGCAGACGGGAGGGTCCCAGCGTTCAGACGAGGCAGACGGGAGGGTCCCAACATTTGGACGAGGCAGACGAGAGGGTCCCAGCATTTGGACGAGGCAGACGGGAGGGTCCCAGCGTTCGGACGAGGCAGATGGGAGGGTCCCAGCATTCGGACGAGGCAGACGGGAGTATCCCAGCGCTCAGACGAGGCAGACGGGAGGGTCCCAACGTTTGGACGAGGCAGACGGGAGGGTCCCAGCATTTGGACGAGGCAGACGGGAGGGTCCCAGCGTTCAGACGAGGCAGACGGGAGGGTCCCAGCATTTGGACGAGGCAGACGGGAGGGTCCCAGCATTTGGACAAGGCAGACGGGAGGGTCCCAGCGTTTGGACGAGGCAGACGGGAGGGTCCCAGCGTTCAGACGAGGCAGACAGGAGGGTCCCAACGTTTGGACGAGGCAGACAGGAGGGTCCCAGCGTTTGGACGAGGCAGACGGAAGGGTCCCAGCGTTTGGACGAGGCAGACGGGAGGGTCCCAGCGTTCAGACGAGGCAGACGGGAGGGTCCCAATGTTTGGACGAGGCAGACGGGAGGGTCCTAGCATTTGGACGAGGCAGACGGAAGGGTCCCAGCGTTCAGACGAGGCAGACGGGAGGGTCCCAACATTTGGACGAGGCAGATGAGAGGGACCCAGCATTTGGACGAGGCAGACGGGAGGGTCCCAGCGTTCGGACGAGGCAGATGGGAGGGTCCCAGCGTTCAGACGAGGCAGACGGGAGGGTCCCAGCGTTCAGACGAGGCAGACGGGAGGGTCCCAACGTTTGGACGAGGCAGACGGGAAGGTCCCAACGTTTGGACGAGGCAGACGGGAGGGTCCCAGCATTTGGACCAGGCAGACGGGAGTGTCCCAGCATTTGGACAAGGCAGACGAGAGGGTCCCAGCGTTCAGACGAGGCAGACGGGAGTGTCCCAGCATTTGGACGTGGCAGACGGGAGGGTCCCAGCATTTGGACAAGGCAGACGGGAGGGTCCCAGCGTTCAGACGAGGCATACAGGAGGTTCCCAGCATTTGGACGAGGCAGACGGGAGGGTCCCAGCGTTTGGACGAGGCAGACGGGAGGGTCCCAGCGTTCAGACGAGGCAGACGGGAGGGTCCCAACGTTTGGACGAGGCAGACAGGAGGGTCCCAGCATTTGGACGAGGCAGACGGGAGGGTCCCAGCGTTCAGACGAGGCAGACGGGAGGGTCCCAACGTTTGGACGAGGCAGACGGGAAGGTCCCAACGTTTGGACGAGGCAGATGGGAGGGTCCCAGCATTTGGACCAGGCAGACGGGAGGGTCCCAGCATTTGGACAAGGCAGACGAGAGGGTCCCAGCGTTTGGACGAGGCAGACGGGAAGGTCCCAGCGTTCAGACGAGGCAGACGGGAGGGTCCCAATGTTTGGACGAGGCAGACGGGAAAGTCCCAACGTTTGGACGAGGCAGACGGGAGGGTCCCAGCATTTGGACCAGGCAGACGGGAGGGTCCCAGCATTTGGACAAGGCAGACGGGAGGGTCCCAGCGTTCAGACGAGGCAGACGGGAGGGTCCCAGCATTTGGACGAGGCAGACAGGAGGGTCCCAGCATTTGGACAAGGCAGACGGGAGGGTCCCAGCGTTCAGACGAGGCATACGGGAGGGTCCCAGCATTTGGACAAGGCAGACGGGAGGGTCCCAGCATTTGGACGAGGCAGACGGCAGGGTCCCAGCATTTGGACAAGGCAGACGGGAGGGTCCCAGCGTTCAGACGAGGCAGACGGGAGGGTCCCAGCATTTGGACGAGTCAGACGGGAGGGTCCCAGCATTTGGACAAGGCAGACGCGAGGGTCCCAGCGTTTGGACAAGGCAGACGGGAGGGTCCCAGCGTTCAGACGAGGCAGACGGGAGGGTCCCAGCATTTGGACGAGTCAGACGGGAGGGTCCCAGCATTTGGACAAGGCAGACGCGAGGGTCCCAGCGTTCAGACGAGGCATACGGGAGGGTCCCAGCATTTGGACGAGGCAGACGGGAGGGTCCCAGCGTTTGGACGAGGCAGACGGGAGGGTCCCAGCATTCAGACGAGGCAGACGGGAGGGTCCCAATGTTTGGACGAGGCAGACAGGAGGGTCCCAGCATTTGGACGAGGCAGATGGGAGGGTCCCAGCATTTGGACGAGGCAGACGGGAGGGTCCCAGCGTTCAGACGAGGCAGACGGGAGGGTCCCAACGTTTGGACGAGGCAGACGGGAGGGTCCTAGCATTTGGACGAGGCAGACGGGAGGGTCCCAGCGTTTGGACGAGGCAGACGGGAGGGTCCCAGCGTTTGGACGAGGCAGACGGGAAGGTCCCTGCGTTCGGACGAGGCAGACGGGAGGGTCCCAGCGTTCGGACGAGGCAGACGGGAGGGTCCCAGCGTTCAGACGTGGCAGACGGGAGGGTCCCAGCATTTGGACGTGGCAGACGGGAGGGTCCCAGCATTTGGATGAGGCAGACGGGAGGGTCCCAGCGTTCAGACGAGGCATACAGGAGGTTCCCAGCATTTGGATGAGGCAGATGGGAGGGTCCCAGCATTTGGACGAGGCAGACGGGAGGGTCCCAGCGTTCAGATGAGGCAGACGGGAGGGTCCCAACGTTTGGACGAGGCAGACGGGAGGGTCCTAGCATTTGAACGAGGCAGACGGGAGGGTCCCAGCATTCAGACGAGGCAGACGGGAGGGTCCCAACGTTTGGACGAGGCAGACAGGAGGGTCCCAGCATTTGGACGAGGCAGATGGGAGGGTCCCAGCATTTGGACGAGGCAGACGGGAGGGTCCCAGCGTTCAGACGAGGCAGACGGGAGGGTCCCAACGTTTGGACGAGGCAGACGGGAAGGTCCCAACGTTTGGACGAGGCAGATGGGAGGGTCCCAGCATTTGGACCAGGCAGACGGGAGGGTCCCAGCATTCAGACAAGGCAGACGGGAGGGTCCCAGCATTTGGACGAGTCAGACGGGAGGGTCCCAGCATTTGGACAAGGCAGACGCGAGGGTCCCAGCGTTTGGACAAGGCAGACGGGAGGGTCCCAGCGTTCAGACGAGGCAGACGGGAGGGTCCCAGCATTTGGACGAGTCAGACGGGAGGGTCCCAGCATTTGGACAAGGCAGACGCGAGGGTCCCAGCGTTCAGACGAGGCATACGGGAGGGTCCCAGCATTTGGACGAGGCAGACGGGAGGGTCCCAGCGTTTGGACGAGGCAGACGGGAGGGTCCCAGCATTCAGACGAGGCAGACGGGAGGGTCCCAATGTTTGGACGAGGCAGACAGGAGGGTCCCAGCATTTGGACGAGGCAGATGGGAGGGTCCCAGCATTTGGACGAGGCAGACGGGAGGGTCCCAGCGTTCAGACGAGGCAGACGGGAGGGTCCCAACGTTTGGACGAGGCAGACGGGAGGGTCCTAGCATTTGGACGAGGCAGACGGGAGGGTCCCAGCGTTTGGACGAGGCAGACGGGAGGGTCCCAGCGTTTGGACGAGGCAGACGGGAAGGTCCCTGCGTTCGGACGAGGCAGACGGGAGGGTCCCAGCGTTCGGACGAGGCAGACGGGAGGGTCCCAGCGTTCAGACGTGGCAGACGGGAGGGTCCCAGCATTTGGACGTGGCAGACGGGAGGGTCCCAGCATTTGGATGAGGCAGACGGGAGGGTCCCAGCGTTCAGACGAGGCATACAGGAGGTTCCCAGCATTTGGATGAGGCAGATGGGAGGGTCCCAGCATTTGGACGAGGCAGACGGGAGGGTCCCAGCGTTCAGATGAGGCAGACGGGAGGGTCCCAACGTTTGGACGAGGCAGACGGGAGGGTCCTAGCATTTGAACGAGGCAGACGGGAGGGTCCCAGCATTCAGACGAGGCAGACGGGAGGGTCCCAACGTTTGGACGAGGCAGACAGGAGGGTCCCAGCATTTGGACGAGGCAGATGGGAGGGTCCCAGCATTTGGACGAGGCAGACGGGAGGGTCCCAGCGTTCAGACGAGGCAGACGGGAGGGTCCCAACGTTTGGACGAGGCAGACGGGAGGGTCCTAGCATTTGGACGAGGCAGACGGGAGGGTCCCAGCGTTCGGACGAGGCAGACGGGAGGGTCCCAGCGTTTGGACGAGGCAGACGGGAAGGTCCCTGCGTTCGGACGAGGCAGACGGGAGGGTCCCAGCATTCGGACGAGGCAGACGGGAGGGTCCCAGCGTTCTGACGAGGCAGACGGGAGGGTCCCAGCATTTGGACGTGGCAGACGGGAGGGTCCCAGCATTTGGAAGAGGCAGACGGGAGGGTCCCAGCGTTCAGACGAGGCATACAGGAGGGTCCCAGCATTTGGATGAGGCAGATGGGAGGGTCCCAGCATTTGGACGAGGCAGACGGGAGGGTCCCAGCGTTCAGACGAGGCAGACGGGAGGGTCCCAACGTTTGGACGAGGCAGACGGGAGGGTCCTAGCATTTGAACGAGGCAGACGGGAGGGTCCCAGCATTCAGACGAGGCAGACGGGAGGGTCCCAACATTTGGACGAGGCAGACGGGAGGGTCCGAGCATTTGGACGAGGCAGACGGGAGGGTCCCAGCATTTGGACGAGGCAGACTGGAGGGTCCCAGCGTTTGGACGAGGCAGACGGGAGGGTCCCAGCGTTCAGACGAGGCAGACGGGAGGGTCCCAATGTTTGGACGAGGCAGACGGGAAAGTCCCAACGTTTGGACGAGGCAGACGGGAGGGTCCCAGCATTTGGACCAGGCAGACGGGAGGGTCCCAGCATTTGGACGAGGCAGACGGGAGGGTCCCAGCGTTCAGACGAGGCAGACGGGAGGGTCCCAACGTTTGGACGAGGCAGACAGGAGGGTCCCAGCGTTCAGACGAGGCATACAGGAGGGTCCCAGCATTTGGACAAGGCAGACGAGAGGGTCCCAGCGTTTGGACGAGGCAGACGGGAGGGTCCCAGCGTTCAGACGAGGCAGACGGGAGGGTCCCAATGTTTGGACGAGGCAGACGGGAAAGTCCCAACGTTTGGACGAGGCAGACGGGAGGGTCC
Source organism: Hypanus sabinus (assembly GCF_030144855.1). Classification (NCBI taxonomy): domain Eukaryota; kingdom Metazoa; phylum Chordata; class Chondrichthyes; order Myliobatiformes; family Dasyatidae; genus Hypanus; species Hypanus sabinus. The sequence continues at coordinate 94,852,785 of NC_082716.1, read as the reverse complement.
CAGCATTTGGACCAGGCAGACGGGAGGGTCCCAGCATTTGGACAAGGCAGACGGGAGGGTCCCAGCGTTCAGACGAGGCAGACGGGAGGGTCCCAGCATTTGGACGAGGCAGACGGGAGGGTCCCAGCGTTCAGACGAGGCAGACGGGAGGGTCCCAACGTTTGGACGAGGCAGACGGGAGGGTCCTAGCATTTGGACGAGGCAGACGGGAGGGTCCCAGCGTTCGGACGAGGCAGACGGGAGGGTCCCAGCGTTTGGACGAGGCAGACGGGAAGGTCCCTGCGTTCGGACGAGGCAGACGGGAGGGTCCCAGCGTTCGGACGAGGCAGACGGGAGGGTCCCAGCGTTCAGACGAGGCAGACGGGAGGGTCCCAGCATTTGGACGTGGCAGACGGGAGGGTCCCAGCATTTGGAAGAGGCAGACGGGAGGGTCCCAGCGTTCAGACGAGGCATACAGGAGGGTCCCAGCATTTGGATGAGGCAGATGGGAGGGTCCCAGCATTTGGACGAGGCAGACGGGAGGGTCCCAGCGTTCAGACGAGGCAGACGGGAGGGTCCCAACGTTTGGACGAGGCAGACGGGAGGGTCCTAGCATTTGAACGAGGCAGACGGGAGGGTCCCAGCATTCAGACAAGGCAGACGGGAGGGTCCCAACATATGGACGAGGCAGACGGGAGGGTCCGAGCATTTGGACGAGGCAGACGGGAGGGTCCCAGCATTTGGACGAGGCAGACTGGAGGGTCCCAGCGTTTGGACGAGGCAGACGGGAGGGTCCCAGCGTTCAGACGAGGCAGACGGGAGGGTCCCAATGTTTGGACGAGGCAGACGGGAAAGTCCCAACGTTTGGACGAGGCAGACGGGAGGGTCCCAGCATTTGGACCAGGCAGACGGGAGGGTCCCAGCATTTGGACAAGGCAGACGAGAGGGTCCCAGCGTTTGGACGAGGCAGACGGGAAGGTCCCAGCGTTCAGACGAGGCAGACGGGAGGGTCCCAATGTTTGGACGAGGCAGACGGGAAAGTCCCAACGTTTGGACGAGGCAGACGGGAGGGTCCCAGCATTTGGACCAGGCAGACGGGAGGGTCCCAGCATTTGGACAAGGCAGACGGGAGGGTCCCAGCGTTCAGACGAGGCAGACGGGAGGGTCCCAGCATTTGGACGAGGCAGACAGGAGGGTCCCAGCATTTGGACAAGGCAGACGGGAGGGTCCCAGCGTTCAGACGAGGCATACGGGAGGGTCCCAGCATTTGGACAAGGCAGACGGGAGGGTCCCAGCATTTGGACGAGGCAGACGGGAGGGTCCCAGCATTTGGACAAGGCAGACGGGAGGGTCCCAGCGTTCAGACGAGGCAGACGGGAGGGTCCCAGCATTTGGACGAGTCAGACGGGAGGGTCCCAGCATTTGGACAAGGCAGACGCGAGGGTCCCAGCATTTGGACAAGGCAGACGAGAGGGTCCCAGCGTTTGGACAAGGCAGACGGGAGGGTCCCAGCGTTCAGACGAGGCAGACGGGAGGGTCCCAATGTTTGGACGAGGCAGACGGGAAAGTCCCAACGTTTGGACGAGGCAGACGGGAGGGTCCCAGCATTTGGACCAGGCAGACGGGAGGGTCCCAGCATTTGGACAAGGCAGACGGGAGGGTCCCAGCGTTCAGACGAGGCAGACGGGAGGGTCCCAGCATTTGGACGAGGCAGACGGGAGGGTCCCAGCGTTCAGACGAGGCAGACGGGAGGGTCCCAACGTTTGGACGAGGCAGACGGGAGGGTCCTAGCATTTGGACGAGGCAGACGGGAGGGTCCCAGCGTTCGGACGAGGCAGACGGGAGGGTCCCAGCGTTTGGACGAGGCAGACGGGAAGGTCCCTGCGTTCGGACGAGGCAGACGGGAGGGTCCCAGCGTTCGGACGAGGCAGACGGGAGGGTCCCAGCGTTCAGACGAGGCAGACGGGAGGGTCCCAGCATTTGGACGTGGCAGACGGGAGGGTCCCAGCATTTGGAAGAGGCAGACGGGAGGGTCCCAGCGTTCAGACGAGGCATACAGGAGGGTCCCAGCATTTGGATGAGGCAGATGGGAGGGTCCCAGCATTTGGACGAGGCAGACGGGAGGGTCCCAGCGTTCAGACGAGGCAGACGGGAGGGTCCCAACGTTTGGACGAGGCAGACGGGAGGGTCCTAGCATTTGAACGAGGCAGACGGGAGGGTCCCAGCATTCAGACGAGGCAGACGGGAGTGTCCCAACATTTGGACGAGGCAGACGGGAGGGTCCGAGCATTTGGACGAGGCAGACGGGAGGGTCCCAGCATTTGGACGAGGCAGACTGGAGGGTCCCAGCATTTGGACGAGGCAGACGGGAGGGTCCCAGCGTTCAGACGAGGCAGACGGGAGGGTCCCAATGTTTGGACGAGGCAGACGGGAAAGTCCCAACGTTTGGACGAGGCAGACGGGAGGGTCCCAGCATTTGGACCAGGCAGACGGGAGGGTCCCAGCATTTGGACAAGGCAGACGAGAGGGTCCCAGCGTTTGGACGAGGCAGACGGGAAGGTCCCAGCGTTCAGACGAGGCAGACGGGAGGGTCCCAATGTTTGGACGAGGCAGACGGGAAAGTCCCAACGTTTGGACGAGGCAGACGGGAGGGTCCCAGCATTTGGACCAGGCAGACGGGAGGGTCCCAGCATTTGGACAAGGCAGACGGGAGGGTCCCAGCGTTCAGACGAGGCAGACGGGAGGGTCCCAGCATTTGGACGAGGCAGACAGGAGGGTCCCAGCATTTGGACAAGGCAGACGGGAGGGTCCCAGCGTTCAGACGAGGCATACGGGAGGGTCCCAGCATTTGGACAAGGCAGACGGGAGGGTCCCAGCATTTGGACGAGGCAGACGGGAGGGTCCCAGCATTTGGACAAGGCAGACGGGAGGGTCCCAGCGTTCAGACGAGGCAGACGGGAGGGTCCCAGCATTTGGACGAGTCAGACGGGAGGGTCCCAGCATTTGGACAAGGCAGACGCGAGGGTCCCAGCATTTGGACAAGGCAGACGAGAGGGTCCCAGCGTTTGGACGAGGCAGACGGGAGGGTCCCAGCGTTCAGACGAGGCAGACGGGAGGGTCCCAATGTTTGGACGAGGCAGACGGGAAAGTCCCAACGTTTGGACGAGGCAGACGGGAGGGTCCCAGCATTTGGACCAGGCAGACGGGAGGGTCCCAGCATTTGGACAAGGCAGACGGGAGGGTCCCAGCGTTCAGACGAGGCAGACGGGAGGGTCCCAGCATTTGGACGAGGCAGACGGGAGGGTCCCAGCGTTCAGACGAGGCAGACGGGAGGGTCCCAACGTTTGGACGAGGCAGACGGGAGGGTCCTAGCATTTGGACGAGGCAGACGGGAGGGTCCCAGCGTTCGGACGAGGCAGACGGGAGGGTCCCAGCGTTTGGACGAGGCAGACGGGAAGGTCCCTGCGTTCGGACGAGGCAGACAGGAGGGTCCCAGCATTTGGACGAGGCAGATGGGAGGGTCCCAGCATTTGGACGAGGCAGACGGGAGGGTCCCAGCGTCCAGACGAGGCAGACGGGAGGGTCCCAACGTTTGGACGAGGCAGACGGGAGGGTCCTAGCATTTGGACGAGGCAGACGGGAGGGTCCCAGCGTTTGGACGAGGCAGACGGGAGGGTCCCAGCGTTTGGACGAGGCAGACGGGAAGGTCCCTGCGTTCGGACGAGGCAGACGGGAGGGTCCCAGCGTTCGGACGAGGCAGACGGGAGGGTCCCAGCGTTCAGACGTGGCAGACGGGAGGGTCCCAGCATTTGGACGTGGCAGACGGGAGGGTCCCAGCATTTGGATGAGGCAGACGGGAGGGTCCCAGCGTTCAGACGAGGCATACAGGAGGTTCCCAGCATTTGGATGAGGCAGATGGGAGGGTCCCAGCATTTGGACGAGGCAGACGGGAGGGTCCCAGCGTTCAGACGAGGCAGACGGGAGGGTCCCAACGTTTGGACGAGGCAGACGGGAGGGTCCTAGCATTTGAACGAGGCAGACGGGAGGGTCCCAGCATTTGGACAAGGCAGACGCGAGGGTCCCAGCGTTCAGACGAGGCATACGGGAGGGTCCCAGCATTTGGACGAGGCAGACGGGAGGGTCCCAGCGTTTGGACGAGGCAGACGGGAGGGTCCCAGCATTCAGACGAGGCAGACGGGAGGGTCCCAACGTTTGGACGAGGCAGACAGGAGGGTCCCAGCATTTGGACGAGGCAGATGGGAGGGTCCCAGCATTTGGACGAGGCAGACGGGAGGGTCCCAGCGTTCAGACGAGGCAGACGGGAGGGTCCCAACGTTTGGACGAGGCAGACGGGAGGGTCCTAGCATTTGGACGAGGCAGACGGGAGGGTCCCAGCGTTCGGACGAGGCAGACGGGAGGGTCCCAGCGTTTGGACGAGGCAGACGGGAAGGTCCCTGCGTTCGGACGAGGCAGACGGGAGGGTCCCAGCGTTCGGACGAGGCAGACGGGAGGGTCCCAGCGTTCAGACGAGGCAGACGGGAGGGTCCCAGCATTTGGACGTGGCAGACGGGAGGGTCCCAGCATTTGGAAGAGGCAGACGGGAGGGTCCCAGCGTTCAGACGAGGCATACAGGAGGGTCCCAGCATTTGGATGAGGCAGATGGGAGGGTCCCAGCATTTGGACGAGGCAGACGGGAGGGTCCCAGCGTTCAGACGAGGCAGACGGGAGGGTCCCAACGTTTGGACGAGGCAGACGGGAGGGTCCTAGCATTTGAACGAGGCAGACGGGAGGGTCCCAGCATTCAGACGAGGCAGACGGGAGGGTCCCAACATTTGGACGAGGCAGACGGGAGGGTCCGAGCATTTGGACGAGGCAGACGGGAGGGTCCCAGCGTTCAGACGAGGCAGACGGGAGGGTCCCAATGTTTGGACGAGGCAGACGGGAAAGTCCCAACGTTTGGACGAGGCAGACGGGAGGGTCCCAGCATTTGGACCAGGCAGACGGGAGGGTCCCAGCATTTGGACGAGGCAGACGGGAGGGTCCCAGCGTTCAGACGAGGCAGACGGGAGGGTCCCAACGTTTGGACGAGGCAGACAGGAGGGTCCCAGCGTTCAGACGAGGCATACAGGAGGGTCCCAGCATTTGGACAAGGCAGACGAGAGGGTCCCAGCGTTTGGACGAGGCAGACGGGAGGGTCCCAGCGTTCAGACGAGGCAGACGGGAGGGTCCCAATGTTTGGACGAGGCAGACGGGAAAGTCCCAACGTTTGGACGAGGCAGACGGGAGGGTCCCAGCATTTGGACCAGGCAGACGGGAGGGTCCCAGCATTTGGACAAGCTAGACGGGAGGGTCCCAGCGTTCAGACGAGGCAGACGGGAGGGTCCCAGCATTTGGACGAGGCAGACGGGAGGGTCCCAGCGTTCAGACGAGGCAGACGGGAGGGTCCCAACGTTTGGACGAGGCAGACGGGAGGGTCCCAGCGTTCGGACGAGGCAGACGGGAGGGTCCCAGCGTTTGGACGAGGCAGACGGGAAGGTCCCTGCGTTCGGACGAGGCAGACGGGAGGGTCCCAGCGTTCGGACGAGGCAGACGGGAGGGTCCCAGCGTTCAGACGAGGCAGACGGGAGGGTCCCAGCATTTGGACGTGGCAGACGGGAGGGTCCCAGCATTTGGAAGAGGCAGACGGGAGGGTCCCAGCGTTCAGACGGGGCATACAGGAGGGTCCCAGCATTTGGATGAGGCAGATGGGAGGGTCCCAGCATTTGGACGAGGCAGACGGGAGGGTCCCAGCGTTCAGACGAGGCAGACGGGAGGGTCCCAACGTTTGGACGAGGCAGACGGGAGGGTCCTAGCATTTGAACGAGGCAGACGGGAGGGTCCCAGCATTCAGACGAGGCAGACGGGAGGGTCCCAACATTTGGACGAGGCAGACGGGAGGGTCCGAGCATTTGGACGAGGCAGACGGGAGGGTCCCAGCATTTGGACGAGGCAGACTGGAGGGTCCCAGCGTTTGGACGAGGCAGACGGGAGGGTCCCAGCGTTCAGACGAGGCAGATGGGCGGGTCCCAATGTTTGGACGAGGCAGACGGGAAAGTCCCAACGTTTGGACGAGGCAGACGGGAGGGTCCCAGCATTTGGACCAGGCAGACGGGAGGGTCCCAGCATTTGGACGAGGCAGACGGGAGGGTCCCAGCATTCAGACGAGGCAGATGGGAGGGTCCCAGCGTTCAGACGAGGCATACAGGAGGGTCCCAGCATTTGGACAAGGCAGACGAGGGTCCTAGCATTTGAATGAGGCAGACGGGAGGGTCCCAGCATTCAGACGAGGCAGACGGGAGGGTCCCAACGTTTGGACGAGGCAGACGGGAGGGTCCCAGCATTTGGACGAGGCAGATGGGAGGGTCCCAGCATTTGGACGAGGCAGACGGGAGGGTCCCAGCATTTGGACGAGGCAGACGGGAGGGTCCCAGCGTTCAGACGAGGCAGACGGGAGGGTCCCAGCATTTGGACAAGGCAGACGGGAGGGTCCCAGCGTTCAGACGAGGCATACGGGAGGGTCCCAGCATTTGGACAAGGCAGACGCGAGGGTCCCAGCGTTTGGACAAGGCAGACGGGAGGGTCCCAGCGTTCAGACGAGGCAGACGGGAGGGTCCCAGCATTTGGACGAGTCAGACGGGAGGGTCCCAGCATTTGGACAAGGCAGATGCGAGGGTCCCAGCGTTCAGACGAGGCATACGGGAGGGTCCCAGCATTTGGACGAGGCAGACGGGAGGGTCCCAGCGTTTCGACGAGGCAGACGGGAGGGTCCCAGCATTCAGACGAGGCAGACGGGAGGGTCCCAATGTTTGGACGAGGCAGACAGGAGGGTCTGAGCATTTGGACGAGGCAGATGGGAGGGTCCCAGCATTTGGACGAGGCAGACGGGAGGGTCCCAGCGTTCAGACGAGGCAGACGGGAGGGTCCCAACGTTTGGACGAGGCAGACGGGAGGGTCCTAGCATTTGGACGAGGCAGATGGGAGGGTCCCAGCGTTTGGACGAGGCAGACGGGAGGGTCCCAGCGTTTGGACGAGGCAGACGGGAAGGTCCCTGCGTTCGGACGAGGCAGACGGGAGGGTCCTAGCATTTGAACGAGGCAGACGGGAGGGTCCCAGCATTCAGACGAGGCAGACGGGAGGGTCCCAACATTTGGACGAGGCAGACGGGAGGGTCCCAGCATTTGGACGAGGCAGACGGGAGGGTCCCAGCATTTGGACGAGGCAGACTGGAGGGTCCCAGCGTTTGGACGAGGCAGACGGGAGGGTCCCAGCGTTCAGACGAGGCAGACGGGAGGGTCCCAATGTTTGGACGAGGCAGACGGGAAAGTCCCAACGTTTGGACGAGGCAGACGGGAGGGTCCCAGCATTTGGACCAGGCAGACGGGAGGGTCCCAGCATTTGGACGAGGCAGACGGGAGGGTCCCAGCGTTCAGACGAGGCAGACGGGAGGGTCCCAACGTTTGGACGAGGCAGACAGGAGGGTCCCTGCGTTCAGACGAGGCATACAGGAGGGTCCCAGCATTTGGACAAGGCAGACGAGAGGGTCCCAGCGTTTGGACGAGGCAGACGGGAGGGTCCCAGCGTTCAGACGAGGCAGACGGGAGGGTCCCAATGTTTGGACGAGGCAGACGGGAAAGTCCCAACGTTTGGACGAGGCAGACGGGAGGGTCCCAGCATTTGGACCAGGCAGACGGGAGGGTCCCAGCATTTGGACAAGGCAGACGGGAGGGTCCCAGCGTTCAGACGAGGCAGACGGGAGGGTCCCAGCATTTGGACGAGGCAGACAGGAGGGTCCCAGCATTTGGACAAGGCAGACGGGAGGGTCCCAGCATTCAGACGAGGCAGACGGGAGGGTCCCAACGTTTGGACGAGGCAGACAGGAGGGTCCCAGCATTTGGACGAGGCAGATGGGAGGGTCCCAGCATTTGGACGAGGCAGACGGGAGGGTCCCAGCATTTGGACGAGGCAGACGGGAGGGTCCCAGCGTTCAGACGAGGCAGACGGGAGGGTCCCAACGTTTCGATGAGGCAGACGGGAGGGTCCTAGCATTTGAACGAGGCAGATGGGAGGGTCCCAGCATTCAGACGAGGCAGACGGGAGGGTCCCAACATTTGGACGAGGCAGACGGGAGGGTCCCAGCATTTGGACGAGGCAGACGGGAGGGTCCCAGCATTTGGACGAGGCAGACGGGAGGGTCCCAGCGTTTGGACGAGGCAGACGGGAGGGTCCCAGCGTTCAGACGAGGCAGACGGGAGGGTCCCAATGTTTGGACGAGGGAGACGGGAAAGTTCCAACGTTTGGACGAGGCAGATGGGAGGGTCCCAGCATTTGGACCAGGCAGACGGGAGGGTCCCAGCATTTGGACAAGGCAGACGGGAGGGTCCCAGCGTTCAGACGAGGCAGACGGGAGGGTCCCAGCATTTGGACGAGGCTGACGGGAGGGTCCTAGCATTTGAACGAGGCAGACGGGAGGGTCCCAGCATTCAGACGAGGCAGACGGGAGGGTCCCAACATTTGGACGAGGCAGACGGGAGGGTCCCAGCATTTGGACGAGGCAGACGGGAGGGTCCCAGCATTTGGACGAGGCAGACTGGAGGGACCCAGCGTTTGGACGAGGCAGACGGGAGGGTCCCAGCGTTCAGACGAGGCAGACGGGAGGGTCCCAATGTTTGGACGAGGCAGACGGGAAAGTCCCAACGTTTGGACGAGGCAGACGTGAGGGTCCCAGCATTTGGACCAGGCAGACGGGAGGGTCCCAGCATTTGGACGAGGCAGACGGGAGGGTCCCAGCGTTCAGACGAGGCAGACGGGAGGGTCCCAACGTTTGGACGAGGCAGACAGGAGGGTCCCAGCGTTCAGACGAGGCATACAGGAGGGTCCCAGCATTTGGACAAGGCAGACGAGAGGGTCCCAGCGTTTGGACGAGGCAGACGGGAGGGTCCCAGCGTTCAGACGAGGCAGACGGGAGGGTCCCAATGTTTGGACGAGGCAGACGGGAAAGTCCCAACGTTTGGACGAGGCAGACGGGAGGGTCCCAGCATTTGGACCAGGCAGACGGGAGGGTCCCAGCATTTGGACAAGGCAGACGGGAGGGTCCCAGCGTTCAGACGAGGCAGACGGGAGGGTCCCAGCATTTGGTTGAGGCAGATGGGAGGGTCCCAGAATTTGGACGAGGCAGACGGGAGGGTCCCAGCGTTCAGACGAGGCAGACGGGAGGGTCCCAACGTTTGGACGAGGCAGATGGGAGGGTCCTAGCATTTGAACGAGGCAGACGGGAGGGTCCCAGCATTTGGACAAGGCAGACGCGAGGGTCCCAGCGTTCAGACGAGGCATACGGGAGGGTCCCAGCATTTGGACGAGGCAGACGGGATGCTCCCAGCGTTTGGACGAGGCAGACGGGAGGGTCCCAGCATTCAGACGAGGCAGACTGGAGGGACCCAGCGTTTGGACGAGGCAGACGGGAGGGTCCCAGCGTTCAGACGAGGCAGACGGGAGGGTCCCAATGTTTGGACGAGGCAGACGGGAAAGTCCCAACGTTTGGACGAGGCAGACGTGAGGGTCCCAGCATTTGGACCAGGCAGACGGGAGGGTCCTAGCATTTGGACGAGGCAGACGGGAGGGTCCCAGCGTTCAGACGAGGCAGACGGGAGGGTCCCAACGTTTGGACGAGGCAGACAGGAGGGTCCCAGCGTTCAGACGAGGCATACAGGAGGGTCCCAGCATTTGGACAAGGCAGACGAGAGGGTCCCAGCGTTTGGACGAGGCAGACGGGAGGGTCCCAGCGTTCAGACGAGGCAGACGGGAGGGTCCCAATGTTTGGACGAGGCAGACGGGAAAGTCCCAACGTTTGGACGAGGCAGACGGGAGGGTCCCAGCATTTGGACCAGGCAGACGGGAGGGTCCCAGCATTTGGACAAGGCAGACGGGAGGGTCCCAGCGTTCAGACGAGGCAGACGGGAGCGTCCCAGCATTTGGTTGAGGCAGATGGGAGGGTCCCAGAATTTGGATGAGGCAGACGGGAGGGTCCCAGCGTTCAGACGAGGCAGACGGGAGGGTCCCAACGTTTGGACGAGGCAGATGGGAGGGTCCTAGCATTTGAACGAGGCAGACGGGAGGGTCCCAGCATTTGGACAAGGCAGACGCGAGGGTCCCAGCGTTCAGACGAGGCATACGGGAGGGTCCCAGCATTTGGACGAGGCAGACGGGATGGTCCCAGCGTTTGGACGAGGCAGACGGGAGGGTCCCAGCATTCAGACGAGGCAGACGGGAGGGTCCCAACGTTTGGACGAGGCAGAGAGGAGGGTCCCAGCATTTGGACGAGGCAGATGGGAGGGTCCCAGCATTTGGACGAGGCAGACGGGAGGGTCCCAGCGTTCAGACGAGGCAGACGGGAGGGTCCCAACGTTTGGACGAGGCAGACGGGAGGGTCCTAGCATTTGGACGAGGCAGACGGGAGGGTCCCAGCGTTCGGACGAGGCAGACGGGAGGGTCCCAGCGTTTGGACGAGGCAGACGGGAAGGTCCCTGCGTTCGGACGAGGCAGACGGGAGGGTCCCAGCGTTCGGACGAGGCAGACGGGAGGGTCCCAGCGTTCAGACGAGGCAGACGGGAAGGTCCCAGGATTTGGACGTGGCAGACGGGAGGGTCCCAGCATTTGGACGAGGCAGACGGGAGGGTCCCAGCATTTGGACGAGGCAGACGGGAGGGTCCCAACGTTTGGACGAGGCAGAGAGGAGGGTCCAAGCATTTGGACGAGGCAGATGGGAGGGTCCCAGCATTTGGACGAGGCAGACGGGAGGGTCCCAGCGTTCAGACGAGGCAGACGGGAGGGTCCCAACGTTTGGACGAGGCAGACGGGAGGGTCCTAGCATTTGGACGAGGCAGACGGGAGGGTCCCAGCGTTCGGACGAGGCAGACGGGAGGGTCCCAGCGTTTGGACGAGGCAGACGGGAAGGTCCCTGCGTTCGGACGAGGCAGACGGGAGGGTCCCAGCGTTCGGACGAGGCAGACGGGAGGGTCCCAGCATTTGGACCAGGCAGACGGGAGGGTCCCAGCATTTGGACAAGGCAGACGGGAGGGTCCCAGCGTTCAGACGAGGCAGACGGGAGGGTCCCAGCATTTGGACAAGGCAGACGCGAGGGTCCCAGCGTTCAGACGAGGCATACGGGAGGGTCCCAGCATTTGGACGAGGCAGACGGGAGGGTCCCAACGTTTGGACGAGGCAGAGAGGAGGGTCCCAGCATTTGGACGAGGCAGATGGGAGGGTCCCAGCATTTGGACGAGGCAGACGGGAGGGTCCCAGCGTTCAGACGAGGCAGACGGGAGGGTCCCAACGTTTGGACGAGGCAGACGGGAGGGTCCTAGCATTTGGACGAGGCAGACGGGAGGGTCCCAGCGTTCGGACGAGGCAGACGGGAGGGTCCCAGCGTTTGGACGAGGCAGACGGGAAGGTCCCTGCGTTCGGACGAGGCAGACGGGAGGGTCCCAGCGTTCGGACGAGGCAGACGGGAGGGTCCCAGCATTTGGACCAGGCAGACGGGAGGGTCCCAGCATTTGGACAAGGCAGACGGGAGGGTCCCAGCGTTCAGACGAGGCAGACGGGAGCGTCCCAGCATTTGGTTGAGGCAGATGGGAGGGTCCCAGAATTTGGATGAGGCAGACGGGAGGGTCCCAGCGTTCAGACGAGGCAGACGGGAGGGTCCCAACGTTTGGACGAGGCAGATGGGAGGGTCCTAGCATTTGAACGAGGCAGACGGGAGGGTCCCAGCATTTGGACAAGGCAGACGCGAGGGTCCCAGCATTTGGACAAGGCAGACGGGAGGGTCCCAGCGTTCAGACGAGGCAGACGGGAGCGTCCCAGCATTTGGTTGAGGCAGATGGGAGGGTCCCAGAATTTGGATGAGGCAGACGGGAGGGTCCCAGCGTTCAGACGAGGCAGACGGGAGGGTCCCAACGTTTGGACGAGGCAGATGGGAGGGTCCTAGCATTTGAACGAGGCAGACGGGAGGGTCCCAGCATTTGGACAAGGCAGACGCGAGGGTCCCAGCATTTGGTTGAGGCAGATGGGAGGGTCCCAGAATTTGGATGAGGCAGACGGGAGGGTCCCAGCGTTCAGACGAGGCAGACGGGAGGGTCCCAACGTTTGGACGAGGCAGATGGGAGCGTCCCAGCATTTGGTTGAGGCAGATGGGAGGGTCCCAGAATTTGGATGAGGCAGACGGGAGGGTCCCAGCGTTCAGACGAGGCAGACGGTAGGGTCCCAACGTTTGGACGAGGCAGATGGGAGGGTCCTAGCATTTGAACGAGGCAGACGGGAGGGTCCCAGCATTTGGACAAGGCAGACGCGAGGGTCCCAGCGTTCAGACGAGGCATACGGGAGGGTCCCAGCATTTGGACGAGGCAGACGGGAGGGTCCCAACGTTTGGACGAGGCAGAGAGGAGGGTCCCAGCATTTGGACGAGGCAGATGGGAGGGTCCCAGCATTTGGACGAGGCAGACGGGAGGGTCCCAGCGTTCAGACGAGGCAGACGGGAGGGTCCCAACGTTTGGACGAGGCAGACGGGAGGGTCCTAGCATTTGGACGAGGCAGACGGGAGGGTCCCAGCGTTCGGACGAGGCAGACGGGAGGGTCCCAGCGTTTGGACGAGGCAGACGGGATGGTCCCTGCGTTCGGACGAGGCAGACGGGAGGGTCCCAGCGTTCGGACGAGGCAGACGGGAGGGTCCCAGCGTTCAGACGAGGCAGACGGGAAGGTCCCAGGATTTGGACGTGGCAGACGGGAGGGTCCCAGCATTTGGACGAGGCAGACGGGAGGGTCCCAGCGTTCAGACGAGGCATACAGGAGGGTCCCAGCATTTGGATGAGGCAGATGGGAGGGTCCCAGCATTTGGACGAGGCAGACGGGAGGGTCCCAGCGTTCAGACGAGGCAGACGGGAGGGTCCCAACGTTTGGACGAGGCAGACGGGAGGGTCCTAGCATTTGAACGAGGCAGACGGGAGGGTCCCAGCATTCAGACGAGGCAGACGGGAGGGTCCCAACATTTGGACGAGGCAGACGGGAGGGTCCCAGCATTTGGACGAGGCAGACGGGAGGGTCCCAGCATTTGGACGAGGCAGACTGGAGGGTCCCAGCGTTTGGACGAGGCAGACGGGAGGGTCCCAGCGTTCAGACGAGGCAGACGGGAGGGTCCCAATGTTTGGACGAGGCAGACGGGAAAGTCCCAACGTTTGGACGAGGCAGACGGGAGGGTCCCAGCATTTGGACCAGGCAGACGGGGGGGTCCCAGCATTTGGACGAGGCAGACGGGAGGGTCCCAGCGTTCAGACGAGGCAGACGGGAGGGTCCCAACGTTTGGACGAGGCAGACAGGAGGGTCCCAACATTTGGATGAGGCAGATGGGAGGGTCCCAGCATTTGGACGAGGCAGACGGGAGGGTCCCAGCGTTCAGACGAGGCAGACAGGAGGGTCCCAACGTTTCGATGAGGCAGACGGGAGGGTCCTAGTATTTGAACGAGGCAGATGGGAGGGTCCCAGCATTCAGACGAGGCAGACGGGAGGGTCCCAACATTTGGACGAGGCAGACGGGAGGGTCCCAGCATTTGGACGAGGCAGACGGGAGGGTCCCAGCATTTGGACGAGGCAGACGGGAGGGTCCCAGCGTTTGGACAAGGCAGACGGGAGGGTCCCAGCGTTCAGACGAGGCAGACGGGAGGGTCCCAATGTTTGGACGAGGCAGACGGGAAAGTCCCAACGTTTGGACGAGGCAGACGGGAGGGTCCCAGCATTTGGACCAGGCAGACGGGAGGGTCCCAGCATTTGGACAAGGCAGACGGGAGGGTCCCAGCGTTCAGACGAGGCAGACGGGAGGGTCCCAGCATTTGGACGAGGCAGACAGGAGGGTCCCAGCATTTGGACAAGGCAGACGGGAGGGTCCCAACGTTTGGACGAGGCAGACGGGAGGGTCCTAGCATTTGGACGAGGCAGACGGGAGGGTCCCAGCGTTCGGACGAGGCAGACGGGAGGGTCCCAGCGTTTGGACGAGGCAGACGGGAAGGTCCCTGCGTTCGGACGAGGCAGACGGGAGGGTCCCACGGTTCGGACGAGGCAGACGGGAGGGTCCCAGCGTTCAGACGAGGCAGACGGGAGGGTCCCAGCATTTGGACATGGCAGACGGGAGGGTCCCAGCATTTGGACGAGGCAGACGGGAGGGTCCCAGCGTTCAGACGAGGCATACAGGAGGGTCCCAGCATTTGGATGAGGCAGATGGGAGGGTCCCAGCATTTGGACGAGGCAGACGGGAGGGTCCCAGCGTTCAGACGAGGCAGACGGGAGGGTCCCAACGTTTGGATGAGGCAGACGGGAGGGTCCTAGCATTTGAACGAGGCAGACGGGAGGGTCCCAGCATTCAGACGAGGCAGACGGGAGGGTCCCAACATTTGGACGAGGCAGACGGGAGGGTCCCAGCATTTGGACGAGGCAGACGGGAGGGTCCCAGCATTTGGACGAGGCAGACTGGAGGGTCCCAGCGTTCGGACGAGGCAGACGGGAGGGTCCCAGCGTTCAGACGAGGCAGACGGGAGGGTCCCAATGTTTGGACGAGGCAGACGGGAAAGTCCCAACGTTTGGACGAGGCAGATGGGAGGGTCCCAGCATTTGGACCAGGCAGACGGGAGGGTCCCAGCATTTGGACGAGGCAGACGGGAGGGTCCCAGCGTTCAGACGAGGCAGACGGGAGGGTCCCAACGTTTGGACAAGGCAGACAGGAGGGTCCCAGCATTTGGATGAGGCAGATGGGAGGGTCCGAGCATTTGGACGAGGCAGACGGGAGGGTCCCAGCGTTCAGACGAGGCAGACGGGAGGGTCCCAACGTTTCGATGAGGCAGACGGGAGGGTCCTAGCATTTGAACGAGGCAGATGGGAGGGTCCCAGCATTCAGACGAGGCAGACGGGAGGGTCCCAACATTTGGACGAGGCAGACGGGAGGGTCCCAGCATTTGGACGAGGCAGACGGGAGGGTCCCAGCATTTGGACGAGGCAGACGGGAGGGTCCCAGCGTTTGGACGAGGCAGACGGGAGGATCCCAGCGTTCAGATGAGGCAGACGGGAGGGTCCCAATGTTTGGACGAGGCAGACGGGAAAGTCCCAATGTTTGGACGAGGCAGACGGGAGGGTCCCAGCATTTGGACCAGGCAGACGGGAGGGTCCCAGCATTTGGACAAGGCAGACGGGAGGGTCCCAGCGTTCAGACGAGGCATACAGGAGGGTCCCAGCATTTGGATGAGGCAGATGGGAGGGTCCCAGCATTTGGACGAGGCAGACGGGAGGGTCCCAGCGTTCAGACGAGGCAGACGGGAGGGTCCCAACGTTTGGACGAGGCAGACGGGAGGGTCCTAGCATTTGAACGAGGCAGACGGGAGGGTCCCAGCATTCAGACGAGGCAGACGGGAGGGTCCCAACATTTGGACGAGGCAGACGGGAGGGTCCCAGCATTTGGACGAGGCAGACGGGAGGGTCCCAGCATTTGGACGAGGCAGACTGGAGGGTCCCAGCGTTTGGACGAGGCAGACGGGAGGGTCCCAGCGTTCAGACGAGGCAGACGGGAGGGTCCCAATGTTTGGACGAGGCAGACGGGAAAGTCCCAACGTTTGGACGAGGCAGACGGGAGGGTCCCAGCATTTGGACCAGGCAGACGGGGGGGTCCCAGCATTTGGACGAGGCAGACGGGAGGGTCCCAGCGTTCAGACGAGGCAGACGGGAGGGTCCCAACGTTTGGACGAGGCAGACAGGAGGGTCCCAACATTTGGATGAGGCAGATGGGAGGGTCCCAGCATTTGGACGAGGCAGACGGGAGGGTCCCAGCGTTCAGACGAGGCAGACAGGAGGGTCCCAACGTTTCGATGAGGCAGACGGGAGGGTCCTAGTATTTGAACGAGGCAGATGGGAGGGTCCCAGCATTCAGACGAGGCAGACGGGAGGGTCCCAACATTTGGACGAGGCAGACGGGAGGGTCCCAGCATTTGGACGAGGCAGACGGGAGGGTCCCAGCATTTGGACGAGGCAGACGGGAGGGTCCCAGCGTTTGGACGAGGCAGACGGGAGGGTCCCAGCGTTTAGACGAGGCAGACGGGAGGGTCCCAATGTTTGGACGAGGCAGACGGGAAAGTCCCAACGTTTGGACGAGGCAGACGGGAGGGTCCCAGCATTTGGACCAGGCAGACGGGAGGGTCCCAGCATTTGGACAAGGCAGACGGGAGGGTCCCAGCGTTCAGACGAGGCAGACGGGAGGGTCCCAGCATTTGGACGAGGCAGACAGGAGGGTCCCAGCATTTGGACAAGGCAGACGGGAGGGTCCCAACGTTTGGACGAGGCAGACGGGAGGGTCCTAGCATTTGGACGAGGCAGACGGGAGGGTCCCAGCGTTCGGACGAGGCAGACGGGAGGGTCCCAGCGTTTGGACGAGGCAGACGGGAAGGTCCCTGCGTTCGGACGAGGCAGACGGGAGGGTCCCACGGTTCGGACGAGGCAGACGGGAGGGTCCCAGCGTTCAGACGAGGCAGACGGGAGGGTCCCAGCATTTGGACGTGGCAGACGGGAGGGTCCCAGCATTTGGACGAGGCAGACGGGAGGGTCCCAGCGTTCAGACGAGGCATACAGGAGGGTCCCAGCATTTGGATGAGGCAGATGGGAGGGTCCCAGCATTTGGACGAGGCAGACGGGAGGGTCCCAGCGTTCAGACGAGGCAGACGGGAGGGTCCCAACGTTTGGACGAGGCAGACGGGAGGGTCCTAGCATTTGAACGAGGCAGACGGGAGGGTCCCAGCATTCAGACGAGGCAGACGGGAGGGTCCCAACATTTGGACGAGGCAGACGGGAGGGTCCCAGCATTTGGACGAGGCAGACGGGAGGGTCCCAGCATTTGGACGAGGCAGACTGGAGGGTCCCAGCGTTCGGACGAGGCAGACGGGAGGGTCCCAGCGTTCAGACGAGGCAGACGGGAGGGTCCCAATGTTTGGACGAGGCAGACGGGAAAGTCCCAATGTTTGGACGAGGCAGATGGGAGGGTCCCAGCATTTGGACCAGGCAGACGAAAGGGTCCCAGCATTTGGACGAGGCAGACGGGAGGGTCCCAGCGTTCAGACGAGGCAGACGGGAGGGTCCCAACGTTTGGACAAGGCAGACAGGAGGGTCCCAGCATTTGGATGAGGCAGATGGGAGGGTACGAGCATTTGGACGAGGCAGACGGGAGGGTCCCAGCGTTCAGACGAGGCAGACGGGAGGGTCCCAACGTTTCGATGAGGCAGACGGGAGGGTCCTAGCATTTGAACGAGGCAGATGGGAGGGTCCCAGCATTCAGACGAGGCAGACGGGAGGGTCCCAACATTTGGACGAGGCAGACGGGAGGGTCCCAGCATTTGGACGAGGCAGACGGGAGGGTCCCAGCATTTGGACGAGGCAGACGGGAGGGTCCCAGCGTTTGGACGAGGCAGACGGGAGGGTCCCAGCGTTCAGATGAGGCAGACGGGAGGGTCCCAATGTTTGGACGAGGCAGACGGGAAAGTCCCAATGTTTGGACGAGGCAGACGGGAGGGTCCCAGCATTTGGACCAGGCAGACGGGAGGGTCCCAGCATTTGGACAAGGCAGACGGGAGGGTCCCAGCGTTCAGACGAGCCAGACGGGAGGGTCCCAGCATTTGGACGAGGCAGACAGTAGGGTCCCAGCATTTGGACAAGGCAGACGGGAGGGTCCCAGCGTTCAGACGAGGCATACGGGAG
Source organism: Hypanus sabinus (assembly GCF_030144855.1). NCBI lineage: Eukaryota > Metazoa > Chordata > Chondrichthyes > Myliobatiformes > Dasyatidae > Hypanus > Hypanus sabinus. The sequence continues at coordinate 94,834,998 of NC_082716.1, read as the reverse complement.
GGTCCCAGCATTTGGACAAGGCAGACGGGAGGGTCCCAGCATTTGGACGAGGCAGACGGGAGGGTCCCAGCATTTGGACCAGGCAGACGGGCGGGTCCCAGCGTTTGGACAAGGCAGACGGGAGGGTCCCAGCTTTCAGACGAGGCAGACGGGAGGGGCCCAGCATTGGGACGAGTCAGACGGGAGGGTCCCAGCATTTGGACAAGGCAGACGCGAGGGGCCCAGCGTTCAGACGAGGCAGACGGGAGGGTCCCAGCATTTGGACCAGGCAGACGGGAGGGTCCCAGCATTTGGACAAGGCAGACGGGAGGGTCCCAGCGATCATACGAGGCAGACGGGAGGGTCCCAGCATTTGGACGAGGCAGACAGGAGGGTCCCAG